>NW_022103899.1:33716097-33734426 GCF_000313985.2 Echinops telfairi | reverse complement strand
TGGGTTGAAGTCTGGTCCCTCTTTCCCTGTGGAGATATAAACAATACCCTCCCACTGGGTGGGTTAGTGCCCTTGCCCCTGCTACCCATTTCTTTTTTATTATTATTACTTTTCCGTTCCCCACCTCCTTTTTAGTTGTCTACCATGTGTATCCCTGTATTTGGTCTGGTCCCTGCCTTATTACCTGGTCCTCACCCCAGGAATGTTTGTTGAGTCCACTGAGGTAAGCTTAAAAAAAAGTGCTAAAGGGGCATAGGGAAAAAGCTACTGTATATTTAAATTTTTTTGCAAAACCTTATCACCTTCAAAGTACTCTCCATTACACTTAATACATTTATCAAATCTGTGATTCTATTCTAGGAAACATTTTTCAAACTCATCTGTTTGTATGGTTGACAGCATCTCCCTCGTTTATTTCACCTCTTCTACATTATCAAATCACTGTTCATTCATTTCCTCTGCATTTGTGGAAACAAAAAGAAGTTGCACAAAGCAAGGGCAGGTGAGTAAGGTGCATGAGGCAAGAGAGGCATATCGTTTTTTGTCAAAAATTGGCTCACTAAGATAGTTGCATGAGCAGGTACATTGTCGTGTCAAAACCAGTCCCCCATCTGCCACAAATCAGGCCTTTTCAGTTGCTTACCATTAGGCAATCTTTTCAGAAGCTCTAAGTAGAAAACTTGATGAACAGACTGACCTGATGGAATGAACTCCAAATGCACTACAAGTCGACATATTTGTCATCAATTGACATTTCACCTTTTTTGAAATGAGGAAACCACTCGTACACTTGAATTTGTGCCTTAAGCGCTGTCCTTGTAAACTGTGCTCAATATTACCACGTTTTCTGCATCATTTTTCCTGAGCAGGAAACAGAATTTCACAGCCACATACCGTTCTCTTAAATCAGCCAGCACAAAAACCAAGGTTGGGGCAAAACAGGTTTTATGAAACCTGTTTTATTCACTGTGCCCAGAGAGAACCTTCCCAGGCAAAGTCACTGTGTGCACGAACTCAGAGTGAGTTGCTTGATGCGTACATAATGGGCACACATCTTTAGTGTATAGATGGAAAAACTTTTGCATATGAATGCTCAGGAAACAACTACCTCTATCAAGCTTTAGAACCTCTCCAGCATCCAGTTATCACCCATTCATCTTGCAAAAGGCAGCATCCTGACTTCTAACAGCACAGATTAACGGTTCCTGTTTTTGAACTTCATGTAAATAGAATTGTGCACCATTTGTTCCTCACTGGCGGCTTTCACTCACTGTTATGTCTGGAAGATCCTTTCTTTTAATAGGCTTTCTTATTGTATGTCTTTATGTCTTATTACTATGTATGTTTTTGTTCTGTGTTCCCTTTAACTGAAATGCTTCTTAAAGTGCAGGCTGTCTTTTATACACTTGTCTTATTAGCATATTGTGGACGTGTAAGACTGCTACGTGGATGAAGGTAGACCCGTTCAGACAGTTACTCCATGAGAGCAGGCTTTATTTTCGGCCTCTGGTTTCATTGCATGTTGAGTTGTGTCTAGGTTCAAACCTGTTTACTGTAATAAGAACAGCAGTGATAATAGATATTTATAGGACCTTTATCCAAGGGATTTAAAGTGACTTGCAGTTTCTCATTCATCTCTTCATTTTTGTTTAAAGCTTGACAGGAGTGGCATTCAGGTCCTTTTGCAGATGGGTAAGCCAAGATGCAGAGCTGCGCGGGTGGCACAATGGTTAAGCATTTAGCTGCTAACCAGAAGGTCAGTTGCTTGAACCTGATCAGCACCAGAGAAGGTTTCACATGGGAAACACCGTAGGGTAGTTCTACTCTGTCACGTAGCGTCACTATGAGTTAGAATTAACTCTGTAGCATGCCCCCCACCACCCACCACCCACTAGTCGGGCTGGCCTGAGATTAAGTCCTTGACTCTAAGTTCTAGAGAACATTTGTGGCAAAACTGGAGGTATTATCTAGCTTTAGCTCATGCTCTCTCTTGGATTCAATCCCAGACTGTTCCCAGGCCTACACGATGTTTTAGGATATTCCCTTGGAAGAAGGGGGATACATTAGTGCAACCACATATATTAAGAGAGGTTTAAGGTTTTGGAATCCTATTACACTAGCTTTTGTTTTACTATTGTTTATCGTATGTAGGTGATGGTGGTGCCATTGATTTTATCCTTTGCCTTTTGATCACTGTTATGGGTGTTCCTTTTAAACAGATCAGATGTAGGCAATTTAATGTACAGGCAAAATAAGGGGAAGTGTACTTGGATGCCTTTCTATAGTCAACATAGATGAACTTTTAAGTTTCTGGGGAGCTCAATACACTGGAAGCTATAATTCTCCAGTGGACATCAGGGCTGACCGCCTTTTTTTAGGGGAGCTGATCACCTTCTGCTAATCTCTTCTTTCTTTCCTTGGGATCATATTGCAGATTTATAACAGAAACAGGGAGCAGAACGGGATTCGTTTACTTAACAATATGATGCCCAACTGGGTGACATAATATTAAAGAACTTTATAATATGGCAATGCTTTTTTTTAAATAAATCATTTTATTGGGGGCTCTTACAGCTCTTTTAACAATTCATGCATCAATGGCCAATGCTTTTTATTAGATTCACAAAGACACACAATCAGGAACATTCCATGTAAATGATCTATAATATGCAATTTTCCAATGAAGAGATGTAAGGCTGGGGGGCAGGGTGTAGTGAAGTGTGTGTATACATTTCTAGAGAATTTGGAAAACAGGTTCCTATCCAATCTATCTTCTTTCTTGTCCCACATTTGGATTTTGTTTATGTTATTTCTTGACCTGTGGTTTGCTGGTATATTGGAAGCTTTGATATTGTCACTATTTCTTTGTTGTTGTGTAAATTGGCTGTAATGGGAGTTTCTCACAATTTCTGGTGTTGTTTTGTTTTTTGTTATCAACCCAAATCTTCATGAGTAGAATAATTGTAATTTTCTTCTTTACTTCTTGGGTGATTTTGACAAGAAGCTTTAAAAGTCAAAATACATATTAATAGCAATTGATGATCCAATCTTGAGATCTGTTTGAGTATTTTGATTCCTTAAGCTCACATCATGAATGTACGAAGCTAATGAATTAACAGCTACTCTTGAGGAAACACACAGAACAACAAATACTAGCAAAAGATCTGGTGAGAGTACATATCAAAATCAAGGTTAATTGTTCTTTCTCTTTTTTTGAATAAGGCTCAAAATGCCACGTAGGCACTTTGTCCAGGAAGGAAAAACCTTTACAACCCTCTGTTCGTGAAGTGCTGTAACAATAAGCAGAATTCTTCTGGAAGCATCTGTTATGCCAATTACATGCCATTCTAGAATGAGGGGATTTATAATTGGTGAAAAATTTGATAACAAGAGAAGATAAGATCTAGAAAAGAGAGCATGTGTGAGTCTGATCTCGATGGTGTGTGTTTTATAACAACTTTGAAATTAGACAGGTTTCCATGCAATAGATACACACACACACACACACACACACACACACACTCACACACATATTTTTATGTAACACTTCCCAAATAAACAGTGGAAGTGGTTTGAGGTGATTAAAGCAATATAGAAGATTCGTTTTGTTATGTATAATCACCTTTGCTTCTTCTTTATTGATGAAAAGAGCTTTTCTCAGCGGGTTGTGTTATCTATTTTAGATGTTTCCTGATCTTGTTTTTTAAATGTAAATCATCTTTTTAATCTTTTTTTATGTAAATGAAATAGCCCGCACTAGCAATTATTCTGCTTTGTTGCCGCTCCCTCTTTAGAGCTGTCTCTGTTTTATGTGTAATTGTCCTAATTGTCCACATTTGAATAAACCTGGAGAGAGGCAATGGAGATCAGTAGTTGTTTTTAAATTTACAAAGAGGTTTAAACACTCCTTCCTGAACTTCTTCTTAATTTTTTACACTGTTAATTATGATCCGAGAGGGAGGGAAACCTTGTTATTGTCCCTGGCACTGCTATTCTAAATCATAGGTTTATTTATTCCTGTTTTACTACTTTACACCAGACTTCTCCTTTTCATGAACAGGACAGAAAAGCTCGTCAGAGAAAATCCGTTAAGTTCATGTCTTAATCAGTGCAGAATTTTAACAAGGAAAGTGAATTTTAGGTACAAAAGGTACATTATCATATACAGTCTTGCAGGTTAGAGCCAATATGTAGTCCAGGAAAGGAATATTTTTTTTAAGAAAAATGTATTGATTGTGAATTAGGTAACGATATACTAAACAGGTCATCGGTTTTACATTCAGCAGCTCTTACACACTTTGCCTCCACTCATCCTCTACAATTCCCTCAACGCACCATCCCCCACAGCTACTCTGCTGTCTCTCTGGTTCCCTCTTTCTCTTCCTCCTTTGCTGTTCCTCAGAACTTTGGATTTGGGTAAATGCTCCCGAAAGTGATTTTTTTCCCCATTCCATTTCATCCCTTCCATTCTATTTCATTCCTCCAAACATCCATCCACCCACCCACCCACCCACCCATCATCTATCCACCCATTAATCCATCAAGTTTTAGAAAGTTTGAAAATTGGATAACTTATGAATTCAATGAGATTGTGTTCCGATTCAATAATTTTTAGAAAAGCAGATCAGATTCTAGGTCAAAACTGGTTATCTTAACTTCTTATTTGATTTAGCTTACAATTTAACAGGAGAAAGACCGAAATAGAAGGAGAAACCCACTGGAGGGTCTTTCTTAGTTGATGGTGGTTAATTGCAGTTTGAGATTTTATGCTTTGGTTCACGCATCAAGTCTGCGGTCAGGAGGCAGCACACGTAGTGTAGCGACTGAACACAAGGCTGAGCAGACATCCATGTTCAGTACAACGGCTCGAGCCGGGACGTGTCCGTTCAGCTGCTAGGGACACGTGCAATAAGTAAGATTGCATGTTAACTTCTGGTCAATCTGTCAGGAAGGCTCGGGGGCATCAGATATCAGAGAGGTTCTTCATAGAGAACAACAAGTTATATGCAGATGTGTAGATCACTAACTTGACTGACTTTGACCCAGAGCCCCAAGATGACCTTGGACAGGTCATTGAAACCCTCTGAGCATAATTTTGCCACAGATGAGGCCAGGGGTAGGAATGATTCTCAGGGGTGGGCTGTAAGGAGAACAGACAAGTGTTAATGTTTCAGAGAAGCATCATTATCATACCCAAGGTCGGATCAAATGAAAATGGAATGTTCCCTCTTAGCATCTCCGAGTCCTACCTAGTGGATTCTCGTCATGCTTTGTACTCACAGACAGGACATGTCTACTCAGAAGGAATGAATAATAGATAGCTACGTTCTTTGCTTTAGACCTAGTTATAATTCAACAACTAACATGATATTAAATGAGTTCCCTTCCTCCCAGATGTTTCATATTCTGGTTACATACTGTAACCTCAAAACTCAGCAGTGTGAAAAATCAAACAGCTAGGGAAAATGTAACTTTAATTTTCCCACCAATTTACCACCCTCTGCCCTCTTGCTCCTGACTAGCTGCACAGTTCTTAGATAAATGACAGAGTCTATGTTCCCTCTACTCGCATGAAGATGATGGAGCCCAGCCAATCTTAGCTCTTTTCAGGCTATTTCTCAGATCCAGGTTTTATTTCTGGGTTTTAAAAACCAAGGGGTACCCTCACCGTGGTGTGTTAAAGACCTCATTTGCTGAGTCACACCTCCAATAAATTGTTTTTGGATTACATGTAGAATTCAATTTTTTGGTGTTACATGGCTCATGAGAAGTAACATATGCTTAGTAATAATGTAAGTTTTAATAAGAATCAAAAACATGATAAGCTATGCTTTTGTATATGGTATATTAATAGTAAGAAAGGGAATCAGGATCAGAGAATGGTATCCTTTTGAAGTGTAATTTTATTAATTGCTCATTGAAGACATGAGGAAGCAACAGTTCGGAGACAAGAAGTGGCTTGTGCAAGGTCACACAGCTGGTTAGTTGGCGCTAAATCTCATAGTTTTTGGCAAATGACCCAGTATACTTTCCATCACAACATGCAGCTTCTCAGTTTGTTGGTTTTGGGTCAGGAATATAATTAATTCAGGGCAGTATGCCTAGATTATGGAAAAAAAAATTGGAGAGGAATCTAATGAAAACCAACCAACCTTCGATGAAAGTCCCAGGCAGTTGACCAGCTTCCTGGTGAACTCATTGTGTCCAAGTGCAATCAGAGTTTGTCATGATTTTCCTTTCACCTTGCTTCTCTTCCTACATTAGTGATTCATGAGCCATGTACCTGCCAACCCACTGCCGCCGAGTGGATTCTGTCTCATAGCAACTCCATTGTATATTGGGTTTCTGAGGCTCTAAATCTTTACGAGAGCATAGAGCCTCTTCTTTCTTCTAAGGAGCAGCTGGTGCATTTGAACCCTTGACCTCAGAGTTGGCATCACAACTTCTAACCCATAGCACCATCAGGGATTCTTATATTACTTACACAGAGTGAGAATTCTAGCACAGTGGTGAGTACAGTAATGTAAATAGTACAATGACCAAGAATTCTGATGACACCTGGATTTTGAACTTGTAAGACCTGGAGAGAATGACCATGAACTCTGTCCCAATTTCCGACCCACAGAAACTGTGTGATCATAAATGACTGCTGCTTGAAGCTGCTAAATTTGTGATCATTTCTTGCTTTCAGTAGCAATCGAAGACCCAAACACTGGAATATGTTCATGTTCAAGCCCAGAAAATGATCTGAGAGAGAAAAAAACCAAAGAACAACGTTGCTGTGTACGTACCCTGCCATCCTCAACCCACCACACACAACAAACCCAAAGGAAAAGAAGCCAAACCAACCCCCAAACCAAACCACCATTTAGAGGACATGCGCAGTGAAACACCAGAGAGGTCGTTCACGCACCCACTGGCTATTGGTAAGATGTAATGAAAAGTAAACGCCTGACTCGTTGCATAATTTTAATCGAAGGGGCATAATATCATTTGTAGGTATTTGGAGGACAACCAACGATACGAGGATTTTCACCAAGGAAGAACCGTGCAGTTGTCAAACAGGCCCAGGGTGCGCAGCATCTCCTTATGCTCTGTGGACATATGTGGTGCACGTGCAAACCTAATTTGTGAGGGCGTGAGCCGTCCTGGACTGCCCAGTGGCAGGGACAGACCACCACGACAGACCTCTGTGGCAGAAACCCTGGGGCAGTCACTGGCCCATTGTTGATGCTCATCATTCACCTTCAGCTAAGACCTTGGTGGGCAGCTACTCAGGCCCCCCGATCTTGCTGTGCTGTCTCATTGTGTGTTAGCTTCGTTAGTATCTTTGATATTTTATAAGCGCTCTGTTTAGAGTTCTAGGGAAATGTCACGTGGCCGTCCACAGTTTTATCATGAGCGTATGCTTTTCTGCTCACACCATACCCTATCTTTCTCTGTTGTTATCACTTTTTGGGGGGTGGGTGGGTGGGAATGATTCCTCTATTGCCCCTCATTCTGTATGTGTGAACCACTGCTCTGGAGCCCGGGGTTGTGCACGTGTGAGGGATGACATATGCATGTGTGTGATCTATACAGTGAAAAACTTCACAGAGGGCCAGGACTTGTTTGGGAAGGCGGCACTCTCTTTCTGCTCACGTTGCTAGACTGATAGGACACACACTTACATCTTGCCATCACGTGGGGAACGTGGACCTGGTAAGGAAGTCAGGGGAGACAAAGGCAGCTTGAGAAGATGGGGAGAAATAGATACCAGTACTTGGCCATTGCTTGCCCATTTTATTGTTGCCAACCAGTTACCTAGCCAATCCCACCTAAAAAAAAATCTATGGTGACTCCTTTTTCCCCAGGTCTCTTAGATCTAAAGCTTGCCTCTAAGGTGAAGGCTTATCCTCCCACCTCAATGATTCCTTCTTTCATCCTCTCCTCGATGGAGTCTCTGCAAGCCACCCTCACGACTCTTGCATCCAATCAACTCACTTTGGTCACTGCATGGTGGCTTAAGTCTTGTCTGTTTTCTGCTCCAACCTGACTCTCCAAACCTTTATAATGGGACTCAGATTTCCCCATCCCAACCTGACTTTGTTCCCTTTCATTATAAACGTAAGCTTTCTGATGAACTAATCATAATAGAAAGGCCTCTCAGTGTTCACTCTGGCTGCCTGGGTACTGAATGAAGGGTCGTGCATTCACCATCTCACCTGTCTAGAGAGCTGTGTGCTTCCTCTCCGGTGTTGAGGATACGCTTCGGTATGGTGTGGCTCCTGGTGTTGTCTTCAAGCTTTCCAAGCCCATGGGTCATGTCTTCCTAATTCAGTTTTGTTCCCCCGAGCTGTGCACATGGGGTTTGGTGCCGAGCCAGGGCCCCATGCCTATTGCCAATTGACTGACAAAATATTAATAAAAGCTGAAAGTGTAAAGGATTGCCTTTCTTTCATCTACTGATTTCTGCAGCTAGTGACATCCTAGGAAGACTTTGCTGGCCTGAGGACGTTAAGCACTGGTCTGCTCTGTAACTCGAAGTAATTGTTCTTGTGATTGAAACTAACAACTATATAATGCCTGCTAGGCATAATGCCAAGATACGATTTGATTTCAGGTTAAATTTGCAGCTAAGTTGATGCTTCAAAATGTGCCCACATGTGCTCAGACAGTACAAATACCCTCCCTCCCTCCCTTCACCCCCAAGAGCATGCTCGTTCATCTTACTGGATATCATTCACTTGTTGGAATATCTGACCCCATGTGTTTAAGGCTCTGAAGCTTTCCAAGCTAATTAAAAACTGTTGTTAATCAGGCTCTGCCCCTAAGATGTCCATAAAAACAGCCCACAAATGGGGTCATGGTATTTATCGAGTTGAGGTAGATTCATGCCTACCAATAGTGAGTCGCATTATGCCTTTAAGAAATGAGCAGACCTCTCAGGAGAAAGTTCACCATAAGCCAACGTCAAACTTGCTGGAATAACTTACTCACTGCAGCGTGCCCATCTGTGAAGTCGCTCGGGAGGTGCCTGCTTCCGTGTGATTCTGCAGATTTGTCAGTTAAATTAGAAACCCAAAGGCAACACCAACTGCTGTGGGCGTTAAGGCACGCTCCTCGCGGAGGAGCTGGAGCGCATGGTCCCGAGAGCAGGTCCCATTTGCAATGTTGTTCCTGCGGATACAGGAGTGGTGTCTGTTTTACAAAAACAAAACAAAAGTGATAAGAAAGAAAGCCAGCAGGTCAGTCTTCCCCAGACTCTAAGTATCAATATGACTAAAGCATAGATTGTATGATTGGCAAGAACAGAATGGTTTGATTTTGTTTCCTAGCGAGAAAGTTTCAGAATATTATCTTGAGAGGAAGCGCTCCTAGGCTTTTAAGAACTGGACGGCCAGGCTGTACTGAGGTAGACAACTGTCAAGCAAGGGATGCTTCCAAGGTGCTGGCCTAAGTTTTCCAAGTGTGTCTCCATGGTACATGCACTGCAGGGTAAACATATGACCCAATGAGAGCAAAAGGATGATTGCAAGTCTTGCTTTTGATGCCCATCAGCAACTGTGAGAGAAGAAAATTGAATTTATTCTAATTTCTTATACCATCTCTTTTCTTGGTTATCCCTCCTCATGTACTCTCCCTGGCTGGCCCTCCCAAACCACTCTCCATTAGAAGGCTAATAGAAGAACCAGGATGAGACTATCTTGAGGAAGAGAAGGCATGCTACTTACTGCATTCCCCCACATGATCCCAACCTGCTTTCTCTCTTCCCACAGTCAGGGATTTAAAGTCCCCGGTCTCAAGTCTCTCTTTGAACGACAAGCTATTTCTCAGGAATTTCTTTGAGTCTTAATGGAAATAGACTTCAGGGGAGCCGACTCTCGAAGCACCAGAGCCCAGCAGCATCAGCCGAGAAAGCATGGCCCCAAGCATGTCAGGACACCTGTCGCCAGGATCTCAAGATTGAAATGGTAGGTGGTGAAAGTGAGGGGTTGGCTGGACCATGGTGAACATCTTTAAGTCTCCCAGGTGCAAGTCCTGAGACATGAAACCAGATGCTGGTGCGCTCTGGAGACATTTTTGGAGGAGTGTGGAGGTGAGATGGGGGTGAGAAAGAGGCCACTACAGGGATATCATCCACCATGCTAGGCAACTGGAGATTATTCTGCCCAGGAACTCCGGGACAGAGTACAACGCATAGCTTTGAATCATGCCAATTCTCATTGGTGGGTGTGTTAGTCCGGGTAGACTAAAGAAACAAATTCATAGACACACACATGTGTATAAGAAAGAGGTTTATATACAAGAGAAATTGAATGTTAAGGATCATCCCAGCCCAGTCCAGATCAAGTCCATAAGTCTGATATTAGCCTAGATGTCTGCTACCAATCTATAATGTCGTCTTCTGACTCATGAACCACATGCGATGACTCCGAATTCAGGAAGAGCATAGTGCAGTGGGTGGGAAGTCTTGTGGATCCAATGGTGTTGTAAGCATCTCATCTCTGGCAGGGGTCTCCATGTGGATTCTCCAGCATCCAGGGCTGTATCAGGGTAGGTCCATGTAGCTTCTCTTCAGGGATGTCTCACAGGGAGTCAACCTTGTCAGAAGAGAGTCTCCAAGGGAGTGAGCCGAGAGAGGGCAAGAGAGAGAAAGAGAGGTGTCCCTTGCCTCCAAAGAGGAAACACAGGAGTTCCCAGAATTCTCAGGAGAAGGCCATGCCCACACAGAGGCCTCATTGGTTATATCTTGATTGACAGACCAGACTCCAATACTTCACTTGTAACCCTCTCAAATCCCAAATTGACACTAGATTATGTAACTACCACAGTGGGGGTGCGGTGGGGTGGGGGGGTGCTTTCAAGGGGATTAACTCTTGGGCACTTCTGGTTTGCCCTCTAGGAAGTGGCCTTGCTTTTGCAGTGAAAGCAGAGCGTTTGAAGTGCAGAGAGATGAATGCATGTGGACGGGGCAGTGGCCAAGCATGTAATAGTAGCACTGAAAGGCAGGGCAAATAATGATCAGAATCATCAATAAAGTCATTTTTTGGGTAGTTTTCCTATTGGTGCATTAACAAGGTTCATCTCAGGCAAAAGAAAACCAGGATAGGCAAGCAGAAAGGTTAAAGTACTTATTGGTTATAACATTTCTGGCAGGTAACTAATCCTCACTTGCTATTGGATAGGTGTGTGGTAGGTTTTACTAAGAGAAGAGGAATTTGATAGACAGGTAGATTCAAAGAACTATGATTGTAAAATAGACTTTAAAATTATCCATTGTGCACCTAATCTCTTTGCACAACCCCAAGAGTCCTTTAGCGAATTCCTTGCCCAACGAGGAAGCCAATCAATGCTCTTTCAGGAGAAGAAATTACTAGAGAGCCTAGTGTTTTGATGTCCTAATGAGGCACTATGAATTACCCAATGCAAACCAATTAAGACTCAGCCTGGGTAGAAGGCTACTGAAGAGATGAGGACACAACGTGCATTTAGGACAGAATTAGCTGCTTCCACAGCCTGGTAACACACTTGGGGTGGGGTAGGGGGAGCCAAGCCTTGTAGACACTCTGTCGTCGTCCTTAAAGCTGGCAGCTGAAATGTGATCCAGCCCAGTGTTAGCTTTTGATGCTTTTACTTCTTTGGCCTTAAATTTTTAAAATGTCTGTAAAACATAAAATATGTTTTGGACATTACATAAGGCTATTAAAAGGGGGTGAATCATGAAAACATGGTATGTCAAAGACAATAAAGTAACTGTAATGAACTGCTGCTGACTAAATGCTTGACCTTGGGCCAGTTGCTAAGTCCTTTCTTGTCAATCAAATCAGAAATTATAGCCCAATAATGTGATTTTTGGATTGCAGCTCAATAAGCAAGCTCTAATCTCTTGGTTACGCCTTACTGTACCATAGGAAACCAAGCATCTATTTTCATTTTAATGTGACCTCTTCCAGTACACTGTGACTTCCTTAAGCACCGAGCACAAGATCTGGTTTGGTTTAGGAACTCAGGGGCTATGTGCTGAATAAATATGGAATGAATATTGGGGGAAGTGATTCACATATTATGATTCACCTAGAGATATGTGAACAAATATGATCTCAGCACAAACAACTGTTGTCAAGAGAATAATGCATATTTCCTTCTTACTTAGCCTTTGTACATTCATGTCATAGAGGGTTGCCACTGGTGAGAGGGTATGTTGCATGGTGGCTAAAACAATGGGCTTTGGAGGCCAGCAGCCCTGGACTGGCACCCTGTCCCTGTGACTTGCTAGCAGTGGGTCCTTATGCAAGTCACTTAATTTATCTGGGCTTCATTTTATCTTTCTGAATCTTATGGGTAGCAATAAAGATCACAAAACACTGTAAAAGCTAGAAGAGCCAAATAAACAGCTGATCATATAAACTGATTATGAATCCCTGTCTGTCTAGGATGAGGTGCAAAACTTCCTACATTGAGTCGCCTTTTAATTCTACGGAGTCAGCCTTTGGCGGGCATCTCAACAGATTCCTTCCCCCGCCCTCCACCCCTAATATCACTCTCTCTTTTTTCATTTCCTACCATCTATCGCCCCAGCGCCTTATCTCCACTTTCTTGTAACTAGGATTGCTAAAGGCTGCTGCCCTTCTTGCTCCTTTCTTTATCTTTAGAGGGTGATGATGGTGAATCTTTGGAACTGACGATCCTTGTAGTGGGCTGAACAGTAACCCCACAAAAGATACATCTGTGCCCTGTCCTTTGACTATGACCTCACTTGGAGAAAGTCTTTGCAAATGTAATTAACATAAAATATCTCAAGGTGAGATCACCTTGAATTTGAGTTAGGTCCTCAATCCACCGACATCTTTACAAGAGAAGGGAGAGAGAGATCGGAGCCACAGGGATACAGGGAGAAGGCCATGCAAGAGAGAGGCAATGGCTGCAGCTAGGGTTCCTCTCAAGGCAAGGCATTTTCATGCTAAGGAACGATTCTCTGCAGAATCTCTGGAGAGCACAGCCCGATTGACGTTTTAATCTTCCACTTTTGGCCGCTGGAACTTTGTAAGACTTACATTTCATGTGTTAAACCACCAAGTTTGTGATAATTATTATAAAAAAACCCCAAATCTCACTGCTATCGAGTGGATGCTGACTTGTCGTGGCCCTGTAGGGCAGGGTGGAACTGCCCTGTGAGATTCTGAGACTGTCACTGTTTACAGGACTAGAAAGTCTGTTGTTTTCTCGAGGTGCAGCTAGTGGTTTCAAACTGATGACCTTCTGGATCACAGCCCAACACATAACCACTAAGCCACCAAGGTGCTTGATTGTGATGGCAGCACCAGAACAGTAATATAGTCCTCCATGTGCACTATGGTATAGACACAGGTGTTCCAGATGTTCGCAGTGAAGCATCTGTAGTGCCAACTTTTGTTCATGTTGCCTGCTGCTGATAGCATCCCTTTGAGTAATTGTGCTGAAGTTTCCTCTGGGGAGGAGTGTGATGGGACAAAGGACAAGAAGAGGGCAGGGAACCATGTTCTCCCACAATGGAATACGATGTAGATTGTGCACCTTTCTACCACTTGCCACCTAAGAGATATTCAAGAAGATGATGTTTCGTTTCTATGGTGCGAGGTGATGGCCCACGGTAATGTCTTATTTCTTATTGCTTCAGCCCTTGAAGATTGGGTTTGAGCTAGCAAATCCAGTGATGAGAAGCCCTCCAAACTGGGCTGAGATGGAAAAGAGAAGGGCTGAGAATCACATCCAGTGGGTCCGCACCAACACTCGGGCCAATCCTGTCATGGGGCTGTTCAACGGGGCTCTCCTATTCTGTTTGCCTTTCTGAATGATGTCCACTGCAGAGCTTCTGGTGTTCTGCGAACTTCTAAGGACGTCCTTCTTCTTTTTCCACAGCTGAGGAAATAATGAGCAACTTCCTTTTCTCAGAAAGCCTGAGAACCTATCTGCCTCTTAGCTTACTTTGAGCAAAGGCTGTTCCTGAAAGGCTTTGAACATATGTGTTTTATCTTCTGTTTTGAACTGGTTGAAGTGCAATTTGCTTGTTTATTTATGTATTTAGAGAACCGAAGCAGTACAAGGACCCCAAAATAGATCTCTTCCAACCCCTTTTAACTTTAAAGAAGAGAGAATGTAAACTTTGGCTTGCTGCAAATCCTCCATATCCTTTGCTCTTCTGCTTCTGGGATTTCTGAATGCCAAGATCTTTTATGGGGGGACATTTTAAAATGGAGATAATGCATGAGAACGTCATAGCAAGGGGCGATGTTCCTCGTGCTGTCTACAGGATCACCGTAAGTCAGAGCCAAGGTGACAGCACCCAAGCACGACACCAGGCTGCTTTGTACAGACCGATGCTTGAAAAAAGATCTCAAGATAAAAACAGAAATCATAGTTGAAGTTATGTAGTGAGGTGGTGACATAGCACAAGGTTTAATATAGCTTATTTTTCTCCCCCCGCCCCCCTTACACCCTGGAATAGCAAAATGACATGGAGAGTCGTAAAGCCAAACAACTCTCCCATTTCATTTTACAGCACAAGGCGGGGGAAGGAAGGCACACGTTGGAATCCCCACCATTTTTATAGGGGCTTGGAGACAGGTTAGACATGTCTGAAATATGCCCTTCAATTCTTAGAACTCTTTCAGGCATTCCGGCTGAAGGATGCTCCTTGGAGAAATACTTCTATAAATACAGGATGTTTTCATTACTGCATGGGGTGGGTTCAGCCTGTTGGCGACATGACGGGGCGAAGTGCCTGAGAAACGACTTCATATAGACCTCGCTCAAACAGCCCCCAGAGCTCCTGGATTAGAATGACCCCAGCGGGAGCAGTTGGAAATGAATGTTCATATATCACTGGGGTCTTTAAAAACGGTTTAAGGTTCTGTAGGCTGTCTCCTCGGCGCAGGGAAATGATGGAATGAGAGCACGTATGGAGATGAATTTCTGCCTATGAAAATTTCCACTTCTCCTTATTGAGGAAAGCTACAAAATCAATAACTCCAATAGCAAAGTGCCTTCACACACACATGCACACACAGAGATACCAGGAGGATTTCTTTGGGAACAAATAGCCAACAGAAGAGGCACCATTGTAAATTCAATTTGAGTATTCTCTGCAGGGATCTCCAGGCGTATAGGCACGGAGGCAAGAGCTCTTTGATGTTACTCGATATTTAAAATAATCATCAAATGCTGATGATTGCGGTGATTTATGTTAAGTAAATCGAGGCCACATCAAGCTCTGTACAATTTGCCAGTATTTTTACTTTACTTCTTTTATTGGAGCCTCAACATATTTTCACAGACAAGGAGGGAAGCAGAAAGCAACAGGGACTTGCCTAAGGCCACACGGCTAAAGGGTGTCTGGATCTTCTGATTCCCAATATAGTGCGCTTTCATCTTCCCACCCTGACAAATACAATATTGCCTCTCTGTTTCTGCAATATTGCCATGGTTGTAAAACATTATAGTCCCACTTCGCTGATTAAAAATTAACTGCTCTTTATTGAAGAGAGCTTTTATGGTGTGAAAGACTGGGATATACAACACTCTTGATGCAGGGTGGGCAAGACTCGACATAGGGGGTGCATCGTTGTTCAAGAGAGGCTGAGTTGGCAACCAGCCAGGCAGTTTTGTAGTAGCTTATTGCAAAACTACAAGTATCAAAAATAGTGGGTGGGTTGGAATAAAACATAATTGTGAATTGGGAAAATTATTTAGCATAGTGAGATAGGGCTGAAGGCAGGATTGAATTTATGAGTGAATGTAACCTTTGTCTGACAAGACAAGGGTAATAAAGTCTCATGCATAGCATCAAGCTAATTACCATCAGGAAGAACTTCCTTTCTCACTGTTGGCTGTTATATTTGTTGTTATAGAAACACCTTTCTTTCTTTTTTTCTCTTTCATTACCTCTAATAATTTAGGAACCTTTGTCAGAGAGTTTTGAGAAAACTCAAATACAAATATGACTATGAAAAATTGAGTTCTAGCTTGGTAGAGATAGCTCATTGTTTACAAGCATGTCTGTCTTTTCGGGAAACAATATTTAAGAGTTTGAATTGATGGGTGATCCCTGGGTATTTTCCAGACAACAAAACCAATCAACTATTTAAAAGAAAAAACCTGGTCCCCAAATGTCAAATTCCACCAGTTCGCTTATGACATGTGACTCAAAGACGTGTCCGTGCCACCTTGAACAACACAAGACCTCTCACCCAATTCTTTCCTTGACTTCCTTTTTGTGCTTTGACACATATGTGTCCTTGGATTTCCTGCTTGTTGATGCTGTTATGTGTCAACTGAAAACTCACTGCCGTCAAGTTGATTGCAACTCATGGTGACCCTACAGGACACGGTAGATCGCCCCCCTGTGGATTGCCAGGAACTGTCACGCTTTACGGTGTAGAAGCCTCGTCTTTCCTGTCAAGCAGCTGGTGGATTCAAACTGCTGACCTTGCAGTTAGCAGCCCCAGGTGTACCCACTACATTGCCAGGGCTACTGTTCTTATATGTTAGGTGCCATCGAGTCGGTGCCTGACCATAGCGACCCAGCCCTATGCTCCCCTCACCATCATTACTTCCTTTGCCATGTGTCAGTATAACCTGTTCAGGGTTTCCTGTTGTCCATTGACTCTCTACCACATATGATGTCCTTCTCCAGCAATCGGTCCTTCGTGGTGACAAGTCTAAAGCTCGTGAAAGAAGTCTTACCATTCTTACTTCTAGAGGAGCCTTCTGGCTGGACTGCTTCCAACACCGCCTTATTTGCTCTTCCGGAAGCTCATGGTATATTATTATTGTTTACCACACCTTCATTCAAATGTAGGAATTCTTCTCTGACCTCCTTATTCATTGTCCAGCTTTCCTGTGCATGTGAGGGTTTGGCAACGCCGGGTACATGGTGTAGTATTTTGGAATTCCCATTCTTCACAACATATCCATAACTGTGATGATGCACAAAGTCAAATGCATAGTCAATAAAACAGAGGTGAGCATCTTTCTGGTTTCAGGCAAGATTTACCTGACATCAGCAGTGATCTCCCTCTTTGAATCCAGATTCTTTTTCCGAATCCATTTGAATTTCTGGCAGTTTCCTGACAATATACTGCTGCAACTGTTGTTTGTTTTAAGTTTCTTTATCTTCAGCAAACGTTTACTTGTGTGTTATATCAGTGATACTGTTTGATAATTTCTGTGTTCTGGTGGGTCACTTTCTTTGGCATAGGGAGAGATACAGATTTCTTCTAGTCAGTCGGTCAAGTAGCTGGACGTCTTGCAAATTTCTGGCAGAGACCAGTTGGTGCTGCCAGGGTTGCATTCATTTGTTGGAATACCTCAGTTGTTATTCCATCAATCCC
This sequence comes from Echinops telfairi, assembly GCF_000313985.2. NCBI lineage: Eukaryota > Metazoa > Chordata > Mammalia > Afrosoricida > Tenrecidae > Echinops > Echinops telfairi. Next base: position 33,717,075 of record NW_022103899.1, on the reverse strand, counting down.
CAGAACTGTGTTTTTTCCCCAATGTCTCCAGTACATCCTGAGTGCCTTCTTTCAGTTCTATTGGTTTTTGAGCACACTTTTCCTCCTGAAATGGTTCAATATCAGCCAATTCTTTTTGGTAAAATGACTGTTTCTCTTCTCCCTTCTTTTGATACTGCCTGCATTGTTCCGTATTTTGCCCATAGAATCCTTTAGTATTTCAATTTGAGGATTTAATTGTTCTTCTGTGTTTTTTTTTTTAAGCTTGAGAAATGTTAACCACATTCTTCCCTTGTGGCTTTCCAACTCAAGTCTTTGAGCATTTTATTATAATGTTATACTTTGTCCTTTTGAACCACCATTTGAAATAGTCTGTTTAGCTCTTTTATTTCACCATTTCTACTACCCACTTTAGTTATTCTACATGAAGGAACGAGCTTCAGAATCTATTCTAACGTCCAATTGGGTTTCTCTTGCATTCCTGTCTGTTTAATGACCCACTGTTTCCTTCAGGTATGTCCTTGGTGCCATCCCACAACCCCTTCGGTGTTTGGTCATTAGTGTTCCCTGTGTCAACAATATGATTGACGTGGTCTCTAAATTCAGGGGGATATGCTCATGATCAGATTTTTGGCTTTTGGGAACTTTGCTTAATATTCTTCAGGTTGTACTTGAAGAATTGTGCTCGATTGCATATGAGCAATCGAATGATCTGATTTGCAAACTTTTGACCGATGACATTGAGCTTCTGCATTGTCTCTTTCCCTCGATGGAGTGGATTTGATCCCTGTGTACTCCATCTGGAGCCCTCCATGTGTACATTCACTGCTTATGTTGTTGAAACAGATATTTGCAATGTACGGATCATTGGACTTGTCAAATTTGATCATGTAATCTTTGGTGCGCTTCCTACTACCAAGACCAAAATTTCCAACGACGGATCTTTCTTCTTTGATTTCGACTCCCATGTGTCAGTCAGCAGCAACCACAACTCATCTC
>NW_022103899.1:33713066-33715036 GCF_000313985.2 Echinops telfairi | reverse complement strand
TTGCTGGCATCACATTGTCCCACTAGAACATCAGAAAGTAACAAACCTTACATTTACATAGTATCTTATGAATAGTATCAATGATGCCAGTATAATTGCTCTCTACCACAGTCAGATGAAACCCTGGTGGCATCGTGGGTGGCCCACTGGACTGCTATCCACATGTCAGCAGCTGGAAATCACCAGCCATTCCAGAGGAGACTGTGTCCTCTCGTTTAGAGTAACAGTGTCAGAAACTCCACAGACACGCTGTGAGTCCGAACGGACACCAGGACAGTGAGTTTGGATTTATTTCTTTTTGACCATAAGTCAGAAGGACTAGTAGCCCTGTCAGATAAATGTTGAACTTCTAGTTGAAAGGGTGGCAGTTCTCCTCGGGAGAAGAGAGGGCTGTTTGTACCCCTGAAGATTTGCAAAGCCCTGGAAACCCTCTATAGAGTTGGAATCAACTGGGTGGCAGTGGGTTTGATTTTTCTCTTTCACCATAAGCCAGGCACTATGCAGCTGTGAAAGACCTGATCTGTACTGCAGCCCTCAAACTTAGCCATTATCATTATGATCTTATAAATGAGGAAAGTAAGGTTCAGAGACAGTACTTAATTTACTCAAAGTCACAGAGCCAGTAAGTAAGTGCCAGCACTTTCTATAAATCCATTCATGTGGCCAACACTGATATGTACCTGATCTTGTCTAATTCTTAGCAACTCTGAGGTAATGTATTTCAATTCTTTTTTTTTTAAAGTAATCACTATTTATTAAAAATAAGTTAGCCTTCTTACTTATAGGGAAAATATGAAAGTAAATGTCTTCCCTTTGGTCTCAAAGAATTCAGAATGTGTTCTTTAAAATAAGAACATTTATAAGATTATCAAAACTGAAATGTCAAAACATCGATATGCATTTTTAATTAAGACTAAATAGTTAGATTACAAACATTTTTTTCCCTTTAGTGACTCATTTTAGCAAATTTTTAATCTTTAAATGTGAAAACATACATCCCCTGAGAAATAAACACTTCATTCACCATGCCCCTCTTTGCTCTAATGTTAGCATCACTCAAAGAAGACTTTACACTAGTTTCCTATACAGCATTGATAGCTTCCTGGGAGGTGGAAAAAAAGAGATTAGGAATGGCACTTTCTTCTATTTCCTGCCAATTAAAATGGTCCTAATCCACCTGGCACTCAGTAAATACAATACTGGGCTCCTGCAGACAGGTGGAATTTATAATTTACTTGTTTAATTGTTCTGTAATAGTAAGAGGAGTTTCTTTAGCAACCAAAGTTGTCTCAATATCATGTTTTCTGCAGTATTCTGCAAATCCAGTGTGGTCAGAAAGCCAAAGCTATATCACAGTATGGCATTTCAATTCTTTATTATTATTATTATTATATTATTTTTAACTGAGGCTGAGAAGTTAAGTGACTTACTCAAAGCTATCCACACGTTAACTATGAATTCCGTCAACCCAGGGTCTGTCCACCCTGCTACAGGCTATTTCTTCGGACAGCATCAATATTATCTGAAATCTCTAAGATGCCAGGACAATGGTTGAGTCTTCTTCAAACACGCATTCTTTCTCAGAAGATGAGGACATGTGCCAGGATTAAGGGGGAGCATACTTCTAATGACTAGTTACGTTTAGGAACAAAAGAGATTTTATTTTAAAATTGAACATTAATTCACATACCACATAATTCACCTATTTATAGTATGCAATTCAGCGGTTTTTAGTATAGTCGCACATATGCACAACCATCAGCACCATCAATTTGAGGACATCTTCCTCAGCCTAATATGAATACGTTGTACTCACTAGCTGTCCCTTCTCATTTCCCCCAACCTCCCCAGCCTCGGGCAAGCCCTAGTCTACTTTCTGTCTCTATGGATTTGCTATTTGGGATATTTTGTATAAATGGAATCCTACAGTATGTGGCCTTTTGTAACTGTTTTCTTCCACTGAGGATAAT
>NW_022103899.1:33707263-33708715 GCF_000313985.2 Echinops telfairi | reverse complement strand
CCAAAGTACATGAGATGACATGTCACCACCCTTACTTCCAGCGAGTAGTCTGGCTGTCTTTTCACCAAGACAGAGTTGTTTGTTCTTCTGGAAGTTCCTGGGTACTTTCAGTATTCTTCACCAGCACTGTAATTCCAATTCTTCTTTGCTCTTCTTGGTTCACTGTTCAGCTTTCACAAGCGTGTGAGGCTGTGGAAGACACCATAGTTTGCATCAGGGGCACCTTAGACCTTAGAGTGACATCCTCACTCATCAACACCTTAAAGAGAATTTTTGCAGCCGATTTGTCTAATGCCATACATGGTTTGATTTCTTGACTGCTGCTTCCATGATCGGTGGTTGTGGATCCAAACAAGATGAAATCCTGGACAACTTTAACTAAACTTTTCTCCATTTATCATTATATCATACCTTAGGCCCATTGTAAGGATTAGGGTTTGCTTTACATTGAGTTGCAATCCATACTGAAGGTTGAAGTACTTGATCTTCATCAGCAAGTGCTTCAAGTTCTCATTGGTTTCAGCAAGTGAAGTTGTGCCATCTGCATATTGAAGATTGTTAGTCAGCCTTTCTCCAATTCCAATGACAAATTCTTCTTCATATAGTCTAGGTTCTGCCCAACATACAGATGGAATAAGTACGGTGAAAGGATTCAACCATGATGCATACCTTTCCTGATTTTAAACCACTCAGTGCCTTATTTTGTCCGAATGACTGCCTCTTGGTCCATGCATATCCACATGAACACAATGATGTATTTTAGAATTCTCATTCTCTGGAGGAGTAAGTGAGCAAATGTTCCTGCCCTCATAGAGTTGATGTTCCAGTAACTTCCCCTCTAAATGCTGTCACCTTGTGGCCTCCAATGACTTCTGCTCCATAGCATTCAAATCTTGATGGAGTCCTTTCCCACACTGACTTCTATTTAACCATGTGGCTTAATTTCATCAAGGAGATATTAGCAGGAATGGTGCAAGCAGAGGCTTGAAAAGCGCTTTCACACTGGTCTTTATCTCCTGAAACATCGGAAGTCAGCTGCTATGCTACTTGCTGCTACGTGGGCTTGATAATTGCACATTGAAAGGCCTGGAGGATGAGAGCCCATGCTGGATGTTCTAACCCCAGATGGATTCCCAACTGAGTATAGCCACACACGTGACCTCAACTACATCAGGAGGGTGGTAAAACCAGCCTGCTGAGCTCAAGCAATTCACAGGATTATGAGAAATAATCACTTGTTGTTTTGTAAGCCACTGAACAGTTTTGGGGGTGGTTTGGTACACAGCATTAGGAAGCTGACATGGAAAATAAGTGGGTGAATAAATAAAGCATGTAACTTCAGAGTGTTACTGGGTCTGTAGAAAATTCAGCAGGGTAATGGTAGAAAGAGTGACTGAGGGGAAATTTCTAAGAGAGTAGGCTGGTGTGGGAACATTTTGAAGAATTAACTTA
>NW_022103899.1:33681709-33706042 GCF_000313985.2 Echinops telfairi | reverse complement strand
AAAATAACAAATTGATCATTAAGAGGAAAAAGATGCAAGAGATAAAAGAGAGAGAGGCAAGACACACATCTACTGTATTGGGCTGCGGTGCAGATGTAAGTATAAAATGCTCCGCAACTCCTGTAATTGAGAAAATCTATCAAATGTCCTGACAGCTGCTCAGGCATTTCCAGAAGCGATAAAACTTGAATTTATTTCACTCCTACAAGAGGGGCAGTATCACCTTCTTGCGGCTTTAATGAAACGCCATAAAATTCGAGGAAAAACTGTGTTGTGAAGTCATAAAAAGGTAGTCGGAAGTGGATTGTTGGGGATGCTGCGGGAGGGGTGCCAGTGGAGTGACCCAAGATGGGGCGCACAGCGGCAGGGCCGGCCCTGGCAGCCTGAGACCTCGGATGAAATGCCTGTCTGCTTCACCGATTCACAGAATTTGGGGACTGGCTTTCTCCCGCTAACTTTCAACAAGATGGGCTAATAGCCCCCTCTGAGGCCCGTTTGGTTTTAGCCGAGGCAGCTCAGGAGGTATGCTCACCCACAGTCCTTTGGCTAGACACAAATTGTGGTCCACAGACTCAAACCATCAGCTGCCTTGGCTACCGCATGGATTGGGGATTCCGAGATCCCCTGGTAGAATGTGGGGCCCACGTAAGCAGACAGATACCCATAGTCTGTCTTAGGACCCGATGGCTCGCATTCAACCTTCTCCCAATTCCCTCTGGCCCTGGTTTAATCACCTGATAGGACCTCTCGGGCTCTGCTTTTTCGACTAGATTCTGAACAGCAAGAAGCTCAGGAGAGACCTAGCACGAAATTCCCTCCCCCCGCCCCTTCTCAGAGCTGTGTGTTGCTTTTGGGGCAGAATAGCTGCTTCAGGAGATGTTCCCAAGAACACACTCAGGGGCCGCCCCTCAGGTTGCTGAAGAGCTCCCCGAAGCAACGCAAAGCACACCTGACCCACAGTGACCCGCTAGGACAGGGTAGAATTGCCCCTGGAGGTCTCCGAGGCAGCCCATCTTTATGGAAGCGCGCTGTGGGCAGCAGGGCAGAGCGCTTCATCACCGGCTCCTGGAGGTGAGTCACTACCTGATGTCATCGCGTGGACGGAGCAATTATTTACGATTACTCTCCAGGGGTGGTTCACGAAGCAGTCGACTTCATATTTTCCAAGTTTGATCTCACCTAGGGGCCTGACTGGGGGTGGGGCGGGGGGTTGGGCGAGGAGGGAGAAGAGGGGCGGGATGGAGCTGACAGCAGTGAGTAAGAGAAAGAAGACCGTCTGCCATTCACTGCAATGAAGATTGCACAGCGCTTCTTAGGAAGATCGAACGATGACCTTGTAGGACGTCTGACTTATTTGCCAATAAAACAAGGACCAAAAAATCCCATTTCAAAGAGAGATAAGCAGAGCCCGGGTTTCCCAGGCCAGTCCAGCTCGGTGCACAGTTTTGAAGTTAAATGTCAGTACTAAAATCAGGGGTTGATATGTGACCGGGATGATTGAAAACAACCAGACAACTTCCTTCAAAAGGAATTCGTCAAGAGAAAGGTCTTTCACTCGGTGGCGTGGTAGGTTAAACCTCCCAGAGGCTCTTGAGGGTGTCCTACTCAAAAAGCAAACAAAGCAAAACAATTAATACCAAAAAAATCATCGCAATTTATAAAATGGTAATGACCTTAAGAGACAGGTACAAGGAAGGGAGAAGAGTCATAACCAAGATGAAGGGTAATCAAGAGGAAGAAGAGGAAGAAGGATTGGGAAGTTTGACAGGGAGACAGGGTATTTTGTTCCTGGGTAAACTGCTGGCCTCAGCAGAGGGCCCGAAGAAAAATTCCCACAGTCCTCGCTTGACCCAAACCATAGGTTAAATAATATCAGTAAGAATGTCAATCTCTGGAAAGCCTTGCGAGCACTATCACTGAGTTATGACAGTCACTTGAGCAGGGACTTCAATGGAACAGGATATAAATGTCCCCGAGCAAGCGCGGGTGCTTGGAAGGCAACCGAGCTTCGTGATCAGTCCTTCATTTTGCTATGCTTCGGAACTGGGAAGCCAGCTATTAAATTAGAGGCGAAAGAACACCAGACTCCAGATGTGGCTGCTTCACACTCCTGACTTGAGCCAGATGTGCCCTGACCATGGCATCCATCATGATTAGAGGGCAGGTGGTGGGCCCGCCTCGTCCCACACGCCACGGGACTCGGATTCCTAGCTCGTTCATGCTGGCAGCTGCCCCTCCAAAGTGCAGGGCTGAAGCACAAAGGGGCGGGGTGGTGGTGGTGGTGGTGGTGTGGGGTTGGGGTTGGGGGGGTGGCAGAGGCTTTCTAAGTCCTGTAAAAGGACCTATACATTTCAGTTTTATGGATAATTGATCCCAGCTCTAGGTCCCAAAGATCTCCATTAGGTCATTTTAAAAAGCTCTTTGCGCAGCCATATTTAAACAGCCGCCCCACGTCCGGAGTCGATCCTCCTCCGTACTACAGAATTCACCCTTGCTTGTCTGCTCTCTGGGACAGAGCAACGCCTGCCATCTCGCTTCACCCACTTCTTATGGGTCAAAGACTTGTCAATTGGTATGACCAGTCTGCTCGGGGCAGGGAAGCATGAGGCGGCCGTGGTGTGTGGAGGACAGTAAGGGGTTAATTGACGTGCTTGGGGGTGGTGTGGGCTAGGCAAAGTCCTCCGGCAAAAGGCACCGGCATCCTGGTCCAGGCAAGAGCTGGTCTCCAGGGTGATAGAAAGAGGTCACAGATGATGACTGCTGGCCCGGTTAGAATTTATAAACCAGCCGTCTCTCACAATTGGAGATGAGACTGGGGATAAGTGACGGGTGTGAGCTCCCGGAGCTTGGGTCTGGACCGGTGTGCACAGTGAAGGTGTGCCTCTGGTCATTTCCGTCGCAGGCCGGGTCTGTGTAACTGTAACTGGTTTTGTCCGGTGTGAGTGGAGCCATTGTGGAAATGTGATGGGGAAGGGGTGAGTGATGGCCTGTGTGGAATCCGAAGGTTATATTCTCCAGGAAAGATTTTACTTAGAGCCATAAACGATCCCGGGAGGAATTCTCTGCTTTAAGAGGGACTTCTTTGCTGCGTGACATGATAAAAAATGGTGTGGCTTGAATGGTCCCTTCTCACATTCACTGAAAGGAAATGGACAGCAAGAGCAAGGCCACCGCGCAGGTTCCAGGTGGTGTGCTTGGTTTTGCTGATGGAGCGTGATGGGCCACTTCTGACAATCCCCAGGCAATAGGGTGTGTTCTATGAGAGCAAGGTAGATTCTTTGAAAAGCACCTTTGGACTATGCTCACAGTTTAGCTGGCACAGACCACACAGTATTCTCTGAAATGCTTTCTAATAATATTCTTCCCCTTTGACAGTGTGCAGAAAGGTAGGGTCCTTAAGCTCCCAGCAAAAGGAAAGGGGCAGGTGGGGGCTGGGGAGGAGAGAGAGAGAGAGAGAGGAATCATCAGCCATTTTAGTCCATTTGGAAGTTGAGGAAACTTATTTTTCAAACGTATTCTCTCAAACCCAGATTCAGGTAACAGATGCTCCCAACTTCCAAGCTCTTTCCATCTGCAATTTCGTTTCCTTCTGAACGTGATGCTGACATCTGTGGCGATGCAGATACGTACTCTGGGATCTGCAATTGCCCCGTCCAGCTCAGTGTCCTGGTGAAGGTGGGGTGTGAGTTTTGCGTGGGTGGGGAGCAGACCCCGCCATAAAGACTCCTTCAGGGGTCTGATGCCTCAGCAGCTTTTCCTTTCTGACACCCAGACTCTTGCTAAAGGTTTTTGAGGGAATCTAAAAGGTTTATTTAACAGTGCAATGCATTGTTTTAGTGTCACTTCTGGAGCTGCCGCCCATCAACCCATACTAAGATTTAGCAAGTAGGCAAAGCTTATGCCTCCGATTCCTCCTGACAGGCTGGACTCGAGAAATTACCAAACAATTCTCTGAAGTGCCTTAGAGAAGACGAAGAAGGTGACACCGAAGCACTGCTTGTTGCATTTAAAGAAGCCGATCTTCGTCCTCAGTTCTTTTTTACCCTCTTGGCAGCGGTGACAAAGAGGACGCTGTCAGCTCCTGTCAAAATTTAGAGTCTCAGAAATCCTATATAGGGTCACTGTAATCAGAATCAACCAGATGGCTGTGGCTTGGCTTGGTTTGGGCTTAACCCAGCATTATGGTAATGACTATGAAGGTATGCACAAGGCTATTGGAGGCCCATATTGTGTACAATCCATTGCATCATTAATTAACTCATTAAACAAATATTTGTCCAGTTTCTCTTACGTGACCAGCACCTGCAAGTGCTGGGTATCGAAGAGTTGATTGGATGTTGGGCCCGGCTTGGCTTTGTCTTAGAAAAAGTGCTGAACCTTAGCTTCAAGGGATGAATAAAGTCACAGGTGTACGTTAAGGGGAAATCGACTAGCTCTGATAAGAATACATGCTTGTTATTGGGTTAAAAAGTCTACCTTCAGTGGGTATTTATTTTTGCCACTTCACAGGAAAGCAGAAGCTTCACGGTACACCCACTAATGTGGAAGTGATGGGAGATGGGGGAGTATGGAATATTCCTTCTGACCCTTTCTATCTCCCCCACACAGGCAAGCAGCTGACATTTGAAGCATGACACTTGATTATCCCTGCCATTTCTTTAGGAGGGACTATGTTAGAATCATGAAATCACCCAGGACCTTAAAAAGACATGTCCCAGCATTTAACCTGGCCACCTCCTCGCCCAACTACCATCCGTTCCGTTTGGTGCGACACCCTCAAAGGGCTGGGTGGGCTGTGTGAACGCGTGATGTGTATCACTCTGTGCTGACTCAGGCATGAGTCTTGCGATGAGACCCAGCCCAACGAGGGCTGGAGAGCAGGAACCCAGGAAGGATACGACTGCAGGACACACAGCAGCTGAAGGTGAAATGCCTTGGGGCAGAGTTTGATGGATTCATCATCATTTCTCAGGAAGTTTCCTGAGAAACTATCGGTTCCAGGTAGCACCTGGCCCACAGGTGTGTTAAATCGGCCTTGCCATGTATGAAAAGGTTTACTTTGTACTTAGTTGCCAGCAGGTAAACACTGGGAGATTAGATACAGAAAAACCCCATCTTCTCTCTACAATTTGGAACACCTGACCACAGGAAGACCACATCACTACCTGACAGCAATGAGCGGGGGTTGAGCTCCAGGGACCCATGGGACCTGTTACCCTGAGCAGTCGTGACTTCATTGAGTACTGAGGAGACGGCCCCAGAGGGTTTTCTGGGTGGCAATCCCTATGGATGTAGATTGCTGGGCTTTTTTATGCATGGTGCCACTGGGTAGCTTTGAACCAGCTACCTTTAGGTGAATGGTCAGAGTAGGCCATTTGTACCGTTCAGAGATCTAGCTGCTCCCTTGGATGGGACAAACGTTTTCCTCTTAACTATAGTTTCTACTCCTCCATATTGGCTCACATCCAGCCTGTTTCGTTGTTCAGCTACCTGCCCGGTCCCTTCATTTGCATAGGTTGATTAAACAAACATTGTTTCAGTCAAACAGTTTACAAGCATATTTTCATTACACGAGCTTGAGCGGGTTAGAGAAGGAGTGAGAAGCAAAAGAGGTTCCTGCCCAAACAAGGAAGAAGGAAGTGACACGTGAAATGATTAGAGGCATGACCCGGAAGAGATTATAAGTCAGCATTAGCATTCAGAGCAGTTGATGTCGTTGATGCTCCTAGTCACTCTGGCTCTTACTATTCTATTAAACCATTGCATTGTGGTGTGGGGCTGCTAGTCACAAGGTTGGCAGTTGGAGCCCCCGCAGCCACTCCTCAGGCAAAAGAGAGTCCTCTGCTTTCCCGAAGATTTATTACAGCCTCAGTGAAATGATGGGGGTGGGGGGGTGGGGGGGGGGGGGGGCAGCCGGAGAAAGGGAGACCCATCACAAGGTTGAATATATAACACCCCCACCCCCACCTCCACACCTGGGGACGAATAACAGAAAGTGAAGGGAGACGAGGGACAGTGTAAGACATGAAATAATTTATATAATTGATCAAGGATTCATGAGGGTGGGGGTGGGAGGAGAGAAAAAGAGGAGCTGATACCAGCGGCTCAAGTAGAAGGAAACTGTTTTGGAAATGTTGATGGTGACATGCACACAAGTGTGCTTAATACTATCGAATGATGGCTTGTTATAAGATTTGTAAAACCCCCTCATTAAAATGATCAACTAAAAAAAAAAAGATTTACAGCCTCAGAAACCCAATGGGGCAGTTCTGCCCCACCCTCTTTGGTCATTATGAGTTAGAATGGACTGGCTGGCCACGAAATTGGTTATTTTCCAGAAGGGGAGGACAAAACTCACTTTTCTTTCTTAAAAAAAATTTCCTAGGAAATTTAGAATGCAGTTATTTAGCACATCTAAGTGTACAAAGCATTTGTGTGCTAATCACATTTTCAAGAAAACCTTCTTTCATTAGGCAGAAAGAAGAACCTAGCCCCAGCAGCCAGTATTACGTACATCTGGGAGAATATCAAAGGAAGTGGTGCTGACGGAGTATAGAGATGTGGAAGAAGGATTATGTTCATGCAACCAATGCATGCATCGGATAGATGGTTTTTGCAAACTGCAAAACCCTCTTGCACGTTAGTCTCCTGTGCTAGCGATGGACATTAAATGTGTATGCATGTTATTTACGTCGGCATTTATGCATGTTATGTATGTTTGGAAGAAATAAGGGAAAAAATATGATAGTTCTGATGTGCAACCCTTTGGGAGCCCATACAGAAAATCTAATGTTTAAGACAGATCCTCCTTGTTGAGAAAGACCTGAGCGATATTTCGAAATTCTAGGTTTAATTTAATATCGACTCTCAGGCTAGACTTGTGGTCTGGGCTTGCTTTCTGAGAGGAAGGCTGCCATTGAAAGCAGGAAAGGTCAAGGTCTTATTGGAATTAAATAGGGAACCGTTGGCTGCTTGCCATAGGAGTAAACTTGTAATGCATTATGCCACCACTTTGCTTATATCTGAAAACAAGGACTAACCAGCGCAGCTGGACAATTACAAACTGCTGCTGACATTTCTCACATAGCTGTGTACCATGCTTCTAGCAGTCAACGGCCATCATGGAAGACGTCAAACAGCCCAAAGGATCAGTGAAATCCTTGCTCGATCACTTATTATGTCTCTGACCCTGTGTTAAGCACGTTCTATGTTTTATTGGTAATCCTTTACCACAACCTTATGAGCTAAGTTCAAATAATGCTCACACCCAGGTGTCTTAATACCACCAGCGTGCAGGCTGTTCACTGCTAGAGAGTAGGTTGGGCTCATTGTACCATTGCTTTTTTGCTGTATGATTACCAACTCTACAACTTTACCTTTTTAGAGAAAAAACCAAACAAACCATTTTTAAGTTTGCAAGCAGTTCTCAATACTCAGCAATGGACCCTGGTCATTTTCTTTATTCATATTCCTATATTTTCATCCATTGCTGGAAGAAATCACAAAATCAGGACAATAGTTTCACTCTACAGGTTTGAGAAACTCAAAATGCACTCTCCAGGCTCCTGACTTGTGGGGGAGGTCAGCACAACAGCTCTGTAAGACTCACTGCGGTCTCAGCTCTAGGTCTAACCCCATCCTCTAGGGCAGGCATCCTCAAACTATGGCCTGCGGGCCACATGCGGCCAGCGGAGGACATTTATCCAGCCCGCTGGGTGTTTTTGCCCCGTTTGTTTTTGTAGTTCAAAATAAGATATGTTCAGTGTGCATAGGAATTTGTTCATAGTTTTTTTTTTTTTTAAACTACAGTCTGGCCCTCCAATGGGTCTGAGGGATAGTGAACTGGTCCCCTGTTTAAAAAGTTTGAGGACCCCTGCTCTAGGGGTAGATAGTTCGACAAAGAGCCCCGGAAGATAACTTCTGCCCTAACTCACCGGGGAAAAGAGACTTAACATGTGCTACTCTCTTCTTGTTTTCCTCTGATTTCAGAAGAATAAAAAAAATACAAACCTCAGTCTTTCTTTCTATGACAAACCCTACACTTGTACTCACCAGCAAGTCCTCCTGCATGATCCTGCACCTGTAATCTCTCTCCTCGTCACCGATTCACCTAGAGGTAATTCGGAGCTTAACTTCTGAGCCAGGCTGTCTGAACACCAGTCCATTTATTGGTTGCTGCCAGCCCCTCTCTGTATGCCCTTAGACAATTTAGTTAACTCTACTGGGACTCAATTTCTTCATCTTTAAATGGAAGACGATTGTGAAATGTCATATGATGGCTGTGAGGATTAAGTGAGACAATCTTGGAGAATCAGAGCATTGATCTCTGTACTTTCTTTTGATCACATGTTTCTTCAACCAGTGTCACCTCATGACCATGCCAATCTTAGGACTATCACTTCTTGCCCCGTGCTCTCTGATTTTCGTCAACTGCAGCCTCACACCTGGGAGTGCGTTGCTGGATGGAGCAAGTAAAGATCCACGCTGCTGGAAACAGGTAGGGAAGCCCCAGGTCTAGGCACTCCGAAGCCAGGGTTCAATGAGGCGAATGCTGACTATTGACTCATTTGTGCGTTTCCTGTGTGGTTCTTGCGCCTTCCATCAAAGTTACTGACTCAGCTTAACCCTGCTTAGCTTGTAAGACCTTTCAGGGAAATCAGAGCACAAGATGCAGTCACTGCAAGTTGTCACACATGATTAAGGAGCTAGAGGGAGTGATTTATGTGGAAAGATGAAAATCCCTAAATATGGATAGCTGGGTGCAGCCCTGATTGAGTGGGGCTTCAGGTGGTTGCAAACTGCTCTGTGGGAAGGCGACCAACGTCACCGGTGGGCGAGCTGCTTCCACAGGGTTGAAGGAACATGTATGTGGTAGAAATGGGATGGCGTTCAAATAGGTAGTACTTTCTGGTGAAGACACTCTAGTGACGCAGCAGGTTAAACCCTGGACTGCGAACTTCAAAGCAGGCAGTTCACACCCACCAGCCCCTCTGATGGTCGAGATGAGGCTGCCTGCTCCTGGAAAGATTTTCAGTCTGAGAAACCCTGTGAAACAGTTCGCCTGTGTCCTTCACTGTGGCCATGAGCCAGCATGGACTTGGAGGCAGTGAGCGGGGGGCACTTTTTGGGGGCGTTGACTAGGCCAGACTCAGATAAGAACATTGTCGGTGGCATTTTATTCTGTCAAGCTTTGGGGTGTCTCTGGAAATTTCTACATGCAGGACTTGACTCTCTGTGGTACAAGATCGATAGTAATTAGCAATTCTTACCTCTCCCTTTCAGTCTCCCCTCTGGGGCTCCCTTGGCTGTCTGCTCACTCGCTCTCCATTGGAGTCCCTGGTCAGCCTTGGACAGTTCCTCTCCTGCTTCTTGGCTGCTATCCACACCCAGTGCCCCTCCTCCACTCCTCCCAGTGAAGTGCAGTCTCTTGGTTTCCAGGTTTTAAGTTGGAATTGTTAAGCCAGAGTTAATTGAATATTTCCCAATTAAACTATCAACCACACTTAATGGAATCTCCCAGGTAACACTGACCAAGCATTTCAGGGGGTATCGAGGTTTTTCAACTCGTGTGTGTGCACGTGTGTGTGTTTGAATATAAAAAGGTAGAGGAAAAATAAAGGTACTTTTTAGCTGCCCTACCAAGCACCTTGCAGATGACAACCTGTGCCCAACGTGGCTATCAATGAATGTGAGGCCGCTGACTACCTGGAGGGCCCAGGGAAAACTTCTTCAGGAAGTGATGTTCAAAATGAAGACAAGAGGGTGAATCTAAGTTAGCCAAGAAAGAGGATGAAAGAGAAGGGAAGTATTTCATGAACTTCAGCACATCTCATGAAAAAAGACGAGTCCTCCTTTCCATTAATCTCCTCTATATCGTGGATTGGACAACATGGTTCCTAAACCACTGTCATCAACGACAATTGGATCCTACCATATAGCTTCTCTTCGGAATAGCATGTTTAAGACAATCTCTTTATGTTCCTCCCTTGCTTCCGGGGTGCATCATGCTCTCTTCAGTCCTTCTCCAACTCTTGACCCTTGTCTCACGGTTCCCAGATGCCCTGGGGATGATGTCTGTACCCTAGGACAGGCTTCTGCTTTTGGATTAACCCCAAATTCCCATGTCTGGGTTTGTCTGCCAAACTGTCGACTTTTCTGCTATGATCCATCTTAAAAATTCCCTCACCTACAGAAGGACTATCCTAACAAATAGATACAGTTTGACATAGGATATTTCTACCCATGTATTTAAACACGCTGCAAATATATCCATGATCTATAACAGAGCATGTCTTGCTGTACCGTTGAAGCAAGGGGCAAAGTTATGAAGACTTCCTAGACAAAACCAAACACCTTGAGGGAATGAATCAGTGACCTCAGCACATAGTCTCTGGGGACGTTAAGGTCATTAGGCACAACATAGTGCACAAAGAAAATATACTACATTCTATTTGAGTGAGTGACAACCGGGCCTTAAAACCTTGTGAGCAGCTAAGGTGTAGCTATTGATCTCTTCTGGCTTTGCCCGAGGACAACGTTCAGGAGGCAGGAAAGGTTAGGGGAAAGGAGAAATGGAAATGGGAACGCAGGGCAGACGTGGACTGAGAGTGGAAGTGGGCAGTGTGTTTAGCATTGTGGGGAATTGTTATCAATGACATGAAACCAAATGTGTATGACTTGAGTGGGAAATGGATCTCCTCTGCAAACCTTCACCAAATTCACGAGAAAAAACTAAAATAATAAAATTAGAACACCCTCCCCTGCCCCACCACCTCTCCAGAAAAAGAAAACCTATCACCCAGAAAACCTTCCACTCTGGAATTAGAGATATTTTCCTCTGTAGTACTAGAGTGCCTTATACATATGTCTTATTTTTGGCGAATCGTTCAATATCTTACTTGTTTAAATATCTATTTTACATTCATACCCGTGTGAATATTCTTTATTTGGTCTCCAGTTCTTAGCACTGTGTTAGACACAAGGTAGGGGTTTAGTAATGGTTGAATGACTGAATAAATGGTATGCGCATGCATGTTGTGTAGTTAGAGTATATGTGTATATATATTCACAGATTAAAAACCAGGCCTTAAGTAGTAGAACAGTTTGAACCTTCTGTTTTGTAGAGTAATTGAAAAAGCAGCGTACATTTACCCACTTGTCCTCAAGTAGTCTAACTCTATTTTTGTGTGTGTGGGTAAATTGCAGGTGTCTCTTTTTAAAAATAATTTCTTTAAATGAGATGGGATTTATTTTTTGGCTCATATCTGTTAGGTTATTATAGTGTTTTAAAATATCTGGCTTAGATCACTTGAAATTCTTAAATTATACTTTAAGCATCCATTAGCATAATGCTATTATCTATTAATAGAGATTTCTCCAGGAGTAAAGGTACCTGCAATTTACATGGAATCAGAAAACTCGGTGTGATTAGCAGCATCACAACAAACCCAGCATGACTATTGTAATGACTACATTTTCTGTCACTGCAATTATCTCCTAAAACTTTTATTGGGAACGTTGATTGCCGTTTGCTCACTCACTCACTCTGAGAAAGTGGGATCATGAATAAGCTCCAGGAGTGGCATAGTGGCTGTGCAGGTCCTGTAAAAATGTGTATTTGATGGCTGCAAAATGCTGGCTTCCAAATGAATGACAGATTCCATGTTTTTTTAATTACCGAGAATTTCCATGAAGACGATGAATGAGAGACAGCGATTTTCCACGAGAAAATATGCAATGCTAATAGGTACTTAAAGACAAGGCAAGAGGTCTCACTGCTCGTCCGCATCATTCATAGGAACATGTTTGAAGGACGATGGGCCATTCTGCTTCCTTGTCATTTCTTGAGTCCACTCCTTTCCCTCTAGAGGCAAGGCTGTAAGTCAGACCATTGTCATCTTTCCCTTGGACCACTTCAGTTGCCCTGGGCTCTCCCCATTTCTAACTGCACTTCTCTCTAGTTCTTTCTCTCTACAGCAGCCAGAATGTTCTTTCCAAGTGGCAAATCTGATTATGTCACTTCTTTGTTTAAAATATTTCTCAGCGTCCCCAGATCTTTAGCATGGCCGGTGTGCTGTGATGGATTGCTTTCACTTGGCCTTGCTAGCTTTGACCTTCTAACACCAACCAAATGATTGAGTAAGAGAGTACAAATAAGGTGCTTGTGGCCCCTCAAGGGGTTCAGGCAGCATACCAAGAACACAAGTAAAAGGTATGGCACCCTTAGGGGAGTGAGACCTTGAGGGGTTTGGTGAGACTTGCCATCCTGCTAGGCTTAAGATGGGTCACTCTAGCGACTGAAAGAGGGGACCTCACTGCCACTAGGAAGGGACAGGAACAGAGCACATCCTTTCTGCCTGGAGTCTTCACACTGAGAATCTCCTAGATGCAGGAACGAGAGAGAGAGAGAGAGAAAGAGAGAGAGCCGGGACACTGGAAATGGCATAAGCCAGCACAATCTGGAAGCAGAGACACGTGGGCAGCGGAACCAGGAGACTGGTATAAGTTGGTGCGATGGGCTTCCTGGCTTACTGAGCAAGGCAGTGATGGTGGACATGCCAATGTGTGGATTGAGAGAGCGGGGTCTTCCTGAAAGACTGGGGTGCTTTTGGAGTGAGAGATCTTTATAACAGTGGCCTGAACAGGGCAGAGGCTAGAGAGAGACCTGTCTGTGGTCACTGCTGAGAAGAAGCTGTCCAGATCAAAACACTGTACTGTAAGTTGTTCATTTTCCAGAATTGCAACCCGTTGTTTCCTTAATAAACTCCGTGATCTGTGATTCCTGTGTGACCATTGCAATACGTTATCTAGCTCAGTAGAGAAAGACCGAGTGTTGTGGGAGGGCCGCAGGTGTCAGGATTCATAGAAACGTTGGAGATAGGCGGTAGAGCTGACCTCCACATCAAAGCAATTAGCTCTGAGCTGTCGGTACTGGCAATGATTCTAGCTTCCCCTGGTGAATTTAGATGATGCTACTTGGTCCTTTTTACAGTCTATGAGGCCTTCCAGTATCTGACTCTGGCGCACCTTGCAGTCTCACAACACACCACACCCCTGTCGCATCCTTCCACGAACCAGCCCCAAGGAACCTCCAGGGACTACAGGCTGGGCGCTATTTCCTTCTCATGTCCTTGCATCCTGTGCTCCTCCTCTGGCTACCTGATCCACCAGTGGCAGACATTCCCCTCCACCCTGCATGGGCACCTCTTGCTCCTCTCTGAGTAATGTCACACTCTCCTGAACTTGCCTTTTAATCTGCCTATTGTGGAGGCGTCGAATTGGGTCTGTCTGGGTCCTATTCTTTCATTAACACTGACACAGAGATCCAGCTGGAAATGGCTAAGCGAGGGAGGGAGTCCTCTTATTTCCCAATTTCACTAGTTGCTGCCTTTAATCCAGGTCAAAGGCAAAATACTTATTTCACCTCAATGTTCATTTCTAGACCTCGGTCTATATGTTCGCTGTATAAGTGGATGCGCGTATGTAATGATGATTCTCAAAGAACAGAGTGAAGGCGAAACCTGCAGTTGGAGCTGAGCTATTCTGCATACATAAACAAAAATATAAACAGGGATTTAGATGTTTACCCTGTTCCTCCCGAGGGCTGAGCCAGAAGGATTCCTGGTCAATTGAGCAGAACTGGAAGATGCGTGCAGGCGCATGCGCACATGGGTGTCTAGCTAGAGTGTGGCGACAAACACTCTGAGGACAGAGTTTCTCGAGAAATCCATGCTATTTTTATTTTCCTTTCTACTGGCTGTTTATTTGAAGCCGAGTTTAGAAATTTTGCAAATATCAAACAACCAGAATTTTTTGTGTGTGAGTTCCTGGACCCTCTATTTAAGCTCTGAAAATTTCTCTGCACTGCTGTAGTGTGGCAGATTCATCCAAGATGCTGTCAGATCCCGGCTTATTTGGTTTTCAGTAGACTCGTGAATTTTCACTATTTGATTTTAAGCTCTAGTTTGCTCTTTGACAAATGTGACTGTGAAATTAGCAACCGGGCACCAAAGTGGCATAGGCCATTTTTGTGGGGTGAGATGAACAGGATTATACATTTTTTTCGTCAGTGCTGGGGACTAAGATTTTTACTACATACTACTTTTTCTCACAAATAAGATTCCATGTATTATACAGCAAAGAAAACGAGTCAGTGAATCTAATTATGTCAACAGTAAATGTAGAAGTCTGTTGACCCCCCATTCCATTAGTTTTGTTTTAACGGTTCATGCTTTAATTTTGATGTTTGTTTTGTAATAAACGCTGTAATTATAAATGGACAAAGGAAAAGATGTTATAAGAGAATTTAATGATCAATACACAAATGTTTTGCTTATAGCTAGATTTTTATCTCTAATATATAATTTAAAAACCTATTTTTTTGATGCTTTGCCTCTTGTGAATTCTTCCACGATTCCGTTCACATCGATACAAAATAAGGATGATGAATTGAGGCTTTATTGACACGTCCTTGTAAGCTGAGGGTGTCAGTCTCCAGGGATAAAAATGAGTGTTCTGTTGTGCAGTTTGTGATCAATAAACTTAGGTACACGCATAAAACAATTTCAGCATTATGAAATATACAGTGTGTTTTGTTTTCTATTATTTCTACACCTACATGAGTAAAAAAAAAGAATGTCTCCTGAATCGGTACACTCGGTTCTCATAAAAGACTGAAACTATCACCTTCTGGGTAGAGGTTTGAATATAAGATACCAGGATAACCCTACGTAATTTCTTGGATGTCTTTATGCGCTCTTCACCGGGAATATCCATATTGTTTATGAAGGAAAAAAACCTATTTGAAATAACTCCATACACTTTCATTTTCATGCAAGATTTGTATCAGAGTTTAAATCCCGAGCGCTTAAGTGTGGAGGAGGTCGTGGTTTCCTGTGAGAGCCCTGAATTCGTTCGTTCGTGAGGCACTATAGCAGTTCAGCCTCCACTGAGTCATTTCTCACCTTTGGGCAGTAATGTGAAAAGCTTTGTTCTCCAACAAAGTGGGCTAGAAAGTGGGTCACTACTACTCCTATCGCCAGCCCAGCCCTAGGAGGGTCAGCCTGGACGCACCCTTGATGGAATTTGGGGTACTAGATTGACATAGTTACTGCTTTGGTTGGAGGTCCCTGAACCAATCTTGTAAGATTTTCTATCAACAATAGTATCTCATCGTCCCTTTTCTGTTTCTGTAATCACACTTGCAACTATGCTGAACTGCTCTGCCGTCAATCATGATTTTGTGCATTTCCTTTGTTCTCCCCTTTAAGTGGCTGCGTTTCTGTGGATCCTTGGATCCTGTTATTGCCTCCCCTTGATAGTCTTGCTCACCTGAATGATTTGTCTATGTCTTGTTTTAGAGTTAATAAATGTGTCTCTATAAATTATACTTGAATTTTAGATCTTCTTTCTCCCGTAGGTGCTCTGGTGGCATAGTGGCTCCCCATTCTGAAAGGGCAGCAGTTTGAAACCACCAGCTGATGGGTGGGGAGAAAGATGAGGCTTTCTACTCCTTTAAATAGTTACAGTCTTGGAAACCCAGAGGGGCAGTTGTACTCTGTCCTATAGGGTCTCTATGAGTCAGAATTGACTCAGTGGCAGTGAGTTTGTTTTTTTCTCCTCTAGATTAAAATGGTGCTGCAAGCAGGGTCCAAAGTTGTCTTTCTTGTTGGAATCTGAGGGGGTGAGGTGGATTATTAAAGATTAGCATCAAATAACAGGTGTTTCTACTCCACCACATTTCCATGGACTCTACTCTTAGATTTATAAACCTGGGTTCTTAGAATTTCAGAGATTTCATGGAGTCTTATTAAGTCAGCTGTGTTTTTTCTTGTCTGTGAATTGTTAGGTATTTGTTTATTTCTATTCCTTCTGTTTGTACACACTGATCTCTCGCAGCTTGGTACACATTTCCGGTTCTATATGCTTAAGTTTTTGTGACCCAGAGGAAATCTAGAAAATAGTGTTCTGCTTTAGCACTTAGGCCAGTAAGTCTACTTTCTAAGAGATTTGTGGGTGGAATCACCAGATCTCCCAAGAAATCTCTAGGGAGGAACAGGCAGTAGTTCTTGACCTGTTACAGAACACATGCTGTCACTTGGCGATATGGAATGGCACCTCTAAAGATCAGGCTTAGACCTCTACTCATGCAATTGATCTGGCATGTGATGGCCAAACATCCTCTAGAAAATCAGTGGCCACCCTGGATGGAAATTTTCCATGACTTTAAAACAGGTCAGCCTAACTGAAACTGCTGGAAATTATGGACCTATTTTTCTATGTGCATGTTGCAGTGCGGTGTTTTGACTGAAAGTTATCTGGTCTTCTACATCATCATTCTTATTTTTCATGATATCATGGAAGATCGTTTAACAACTATTGCAGCAGTACATTGACAGGGAGTTACTAGAAGATCAGCGTGGATTCAGATGAGGATATAGAAGAAGGGATATCTTTGCTGATGTTAGATGGACCTTGGCCGAAAGGAGAGAATACCAGAAAGATCTTTACTTATGTTTTATTGAGGATGGCAGGACATTTGACTCTGTGGATCATAGCAAACTATGAATCACCTGGAGAAGAATGGGAATTCCAGAACACTTCATTATGCTCCTGTGGAACTTGTACGTGGATCAAGAGACAGTTATGTGAACAGAACAGAACAGGAGCGTACTGCATGATTTAAAATCAGAAAAGGTGTGTGTCAGGGTTGTATCCTCTCACCATACTTATTCAATTTGCTGAGAAAATAGCCAGAAAAGCTGGACTATCTGAATAAGAATGTGGCATCAGGATTGAAGGAAGGCTTATGAACACCCTGAGATATGCAGATGACACAACGTGGCTTTCTTAAAGGGGAGGAGCCTTGAAGCACTTGCTGATGAAGATCAAGAATTGTAGCCTTCAGTAGGGATTACAAGTCAATGTCAAGAAGACCAGAATCTTCACAGTTGGACCAGGAGTTAACATCATGATAAATGGAGAAAAGGTTGACATTTTGTCTTGTTTGGCTCCACCATCAGTGCTCATGGAAGCAACAATTAAGAGCCCAAAAGATATTATTCCATTAGGTAAATCTGCCACATAAGACCTCTTTAGAGTATCGAAAAGCAAAGAGGCTATTTTGAGGACTAAAATGAGCCTGGCCCAATTCATGGTATTTTCAATTGCCTCACATGTATGTGACAATTGTACACTGAATAAGGAAGACCAAGAAGACGTGATGCACTTGAAATGTGGTGCTAGAGAAGAATATGGAAAGTATCATGGACGGCTTAAAGGGCAGACTGGTCTATCTTGGAAGAAGTACAGGCAGCGTACTCCTCAGAGGCAAAGATGGCAAGGCTTACTCTTACATACATTCGGTGTGTTGTTAGGAGAGACCAGTCCCTGAAGAAGGATATCATGCTAGGTAAAGAAGAGGGGCGGTGAAAAAGAGGAGGCTCGCAATGAGATGGATTGACACAGTGGCTGCAACAATGAGCTAAGCATAAGAGCAATTGTGAGGCTGGTGCAGGACCGGCAGTGTTTCCTTGTGTTGTGCACAGGGTTGGAATGGGCAGGATAGCATAACAGCAACAACACAGCAAGGAGTGGACGGAGAATTTGAGACCAATTCTCTTCTATTATTATTGCGATTACCAATTTCAGGACTAGTACAATGATTTGCATGCATTAGTTTTGCACATTCGATGGAAGTCTCTTCTGATTCATTAAGGAAGTTAATTTTCCAGTCACCTTCAGGAACTTCCTGTATGTTTTGTTTTTGTGCTCCACTTAATTGATTTTACCTGGATATGAAATTATGTCACTGTACAATTTTGGCTTTATTGTAGTAAATATATTTGAATCAAGGAAACTAGGTAAGATTTATAAAATGTATAAAATGAAATTTACATTTGAATTTGAACCTGAGTACAGAATTTCGTATTTGAATATCAGTAAATAATTTTTTAAAAATGAAGCATAAAATTTTCTCTTCAGGTCTGTGAGAGTTAAAAGAAAATAGTATTCACAAGGTTTCGAACCAGAAAACTCACTACCATCCAGTGGATTCTGACTCATTAGGATCCTATAGGGCAGAGTAGAACTATAAGCTGTTGGTTTCCAAGACTGTTAATCGTTCCTCCATGGAGATGCTGGGTGGTTTTGAACTGGGGACCTTTTGGTTAGCACAGCAGTTCAATGTGTAACCCACTACACAACCAGGACTCCAGGTTCTAGGAGTTGGAAATAATTTTATGTGTTTGTTATATGTTTGTACCGCCCCCTTTGCAGATCTCCTTAAGTGCTTTTTTCTAGGTATCATACTTCAAAAGTTGCACACTCATTTCCAATCCCCTGATGCTGTACCTTCACATAGGAGTGTTGCCGATACTTGATGAGGGCAAGAGTGACCAGTAGGATATAAATGCCCAAGGATACTCAATCTGAAGAAGCATTTTGGGTTGCTTTGGGCAGGAAAGGAACAGATACATTATGAATCACATGATCAAGAGAGAACTGAGTCTGAAGTTATTCCCCTATTAGTCTGAAGTGAAAAGAAGAATGTCATTGTAAATGGCATTTGTAACATGCACATTTTATTTCTTTATGGCATTGTTCAACTGCCGTATTCTGAGGCATGCATAACAATGGATGTAATAATACCACATTTTCTCAAAGATCAAGCTTTTTTTCATGAATGACAACAATATCAATCAACTTCTTAAAAGCAAGTCCATCTGAAGGGAAATAGAAAATAAGATACACTTACGTAATTTTTGTTAGCTATGTAGTCATTTATTTCCTTGAGGAATTGTTCAATTTCCTTACATGGAGCTACGTAAACATTCTGATAAAATATAAATGCAACATTCTGATAAATGCCCTTTGTTGCTTTCTTGGGAGATTAAGTTAGGAACACACTCATTGTTGCAAAGCAGAAACATATTTGGACAATAAATAAACATTGAATTTGGCATCCTTTTAATGCACGTACTATCTCATTTGCTAGCATACATAGGATAATATCAAGTACAGTGTCCCATACAACAGATAACAGAAAACAAAGCCCACTGGAATCAGAAATGAAAACTTTTCTGGTATTTTTGGGACATTTGCTACATTAGTATTATGTTAAATTATTGGCCATGTTAGTATGACAAGAATGTATGCTGGATTGTGTCTGTGTGCATTCAAAACACATTTTAGGGATAAAGTTATAAAAATTGTTGCTTTAAAACATAGGACATATAAAACCACTTTGCTTTGTAAACATTCACCAAAATCACAAAATAAAGCAACAAGAAAAGCAGCAAAAGCTTAGGACATGACTCTGCACATCTAGGCTATAGCGTGAAAAAGTAACTTGATTGAATTCCTTGTAAGAGTTGACTGAGTTGCATTCCCTTGCTCTAGCCCGTCATCTGGATCTGGGAGTACAGCTCCCATAGGGTCTTTACCAGGTGTGCACATGACCTGCCTTTGCGTTTCCACCTTGGCCAAGAGTATCGCTGGCACTCCTAGATGGGGTTGCTGGATCAGCAGGTGTAGATATACAAAATGGTTCTTTCAAACTAGATCAGAGATATTGCTTATCTATTGATATAATTTGTCCTTGCCCAGTAATCACTCTGGTTGGACCCAGAAACTTATTGATTACAGCAAGTTAGATGTGGCAGAGCAACCCTCCTTGGGCATTAGAACGAAATAATATACTTCCAAGAGATCTGCTGAGATAAGGCATTTACATTTCAAGGGAGGGGATGGTAGAAACAGGTGTCAAGGAAGGTGTTGAAGTGGTAGGAGCCTTACTTTGGTGAAACAACCCTGCATCTGGGCACTCTTGTGACCCCCTGTGAACTTTACTTCCGCCCATCTCATTCTTGTGCACTGCAACTGACATCAATGCCATTTAGTGTCCTGTCCTTCCCATCCATGGGAGCACTCACTTTTCCTGGTGTCCTGTCTGCTGGAACTCTAGTAGTCTTTGCTTTGGATCACTGGTGCCCCTGTTTTGTTCATGCCCTACATTTAATATTAGATCATCTGTTTATTAATTTTTCTTATTAGATAATCTTCCCTAGTTTGGGGCATTGGGTTGGATTTTGTAAAATATCTTTATAGTGCAAATTGACTGGTGGTCTATAAAGTAGGCCATTTTTCCCATCAAATATTTCCTACAGTGACTCATTCCCTCCAGGTGCTGGGTTATGTCTAAGATGTTTTCATAACTTGCCCTCTGTATGCTCCATCACATCCATGGGTATATTTGCAGCAAAGGCAACTACCCACATATAAATATTCTCTGTCAAGTCTCTCCGTGTTTGTGGGGGCATTAAGCTGTGTCTTGAACCTTTAAGTCAAACAGCTGACTTATCTCTCTATGACTTCTAAGAAGAATTTACTTCTCGAAGCAGAAGATCAGTAACTGGAGAACAGCACAGGGAAGTGCAGCCCCAAACGGACCTCAACACCCTCTCTCACATGCAGACGTGTGAGCTGGTCCGCAGTGGTCTCTGTGGCTTGGTGAGAGAGATTGGGTATCATTGGTATCATTGGTCCCTGATATTTCATCCTGCCTAAGCGTCAGAGCTTTCAATCTCATCAGGAGGGTGTGCAGGGAGAGGAAACCTTTGTGTAGATCAAGAGGTCATGTGAGTTTTCAAAAGCTGAGAAATACTGGGACAGAAAAAATTGAAGTCATTTCGTGATCCAGCCAGTGAGCAAAAGGGAATCCATTTTTTTTTTTTTAAGGATGGAAACACTACGCCTTGGTGAAGAAGGAAGTTAGAAAGAAAGACGTGTGTATTGAGTGCTCATTCCCATCAGTGTACGCTGAGTGAATTAGTATCCTGCTATTCTGCCTGCTTTACAGACCAGGAAGGGGAGGGTTAGAGAGCTTTAGTGAATTGTGCAGGTTCACCTGGGTGGCAAGTGATTCCCATTAAGACATGAACCCAGATCTCTGATGCCAAGTCCCATTCCGGTAACTTCATTGAAATCCCTGGGAAAAATAAAGCCACCTGCATGGGACAATGGGGTTACTCTCATGCCTTACTGCAGCAGTGTCTTTTTCTGCTTCCTTGCTTTCTTCCCTCGCCTGCCTTTGAAGGCCACCCTGCTGCTGGATAGCGCTAGTGGATGTTTCCAGAATGGTAGGTCCTGTTGCTCTTTGGAGTTGAGCATGGCACACGCATGTATGTCCTAACACGGACGTACCTGTTTTTATAGCCATTTTTACAAATTAGAAGGATAGCTATGTGAAATGACTTCTCAGACTCACCATTACATTGTCAAGCATTCACAGTGTCCTAGTATTTGAGTGCTTGCACTGACACATCCATCAGTGTTCGTTTACGGAGGTCTTTCTTTGCTGTGCACCACATGACTGGTGGGTTGGGTCTACCTTTGAAAGGCCAGGCGTCTTCTTCTTCTTCTTCCTCTTCCTCCACCTCCTCTTCTTTCTCCTGCTCCTTCCAAAAAAAATCTTTATTGGGCTCAAGTAGAAAGAAATTGTTTTAGAAATGTTGATGGCAACATATATACAACTGTGCTTAATACTATTGAATGATGGATTGCTACAAGATTTGTAAGAGCCCCCCAACAAAATAGTTCATTTAAAAAAAAACCTTATTGTGAATGAGGTGTAGGTTTATATAGCAGATAATCAATTTAACATTCAACAATTCATATGCATTTTGTTTCAACTCATTCATTCCACTACCTCAATATACCTTCAACTTATCCTCCTTCCTCTCTGTGTTACCTTTATGAGAATTCTTCATGAATTCTCTGAACTTTGTTACCTTTATGATAATTCTTTATGAGAATTTTTTATTAGAATTACCTTTATGAGAATTCTTTATGGACTCTCTGAACTTTGTCCTTGGGTACATCCCTTTGATCTGAAAGGGTCGAATATTCTAACATGGTGAGCTCAGTTCTAGATCTGGAGGGTGACCAAGGGGGTCCCATCAGTAGGCCTGCTCTCCTTTGTCATTTGGGGCTCTTTTTGCTCCCACCCTATCCAGGATCTTCTCATGAGCTCCTTTTCAGGGAGTGGGAGGGGGCACAGCACTGTGGAGACTGTTTGTGGGACCATCAGCCCACTGGACTACTTGTTTCCACATGTCTTTACTTTACTTTGAAGGAGAGAGACCAACAGTTGGCCCTTGGATGGCTTCTCATGAGCTTTTAAGATTCTAGGTAAGAATTGATGCAATTCTTATTTGGTTTTCTATTATTTTACATTAATTAACCATAGTAGTTATCTAGGAGAAAGACGCAGAAAGGCTAGTTACAGTCAGCATTCATAAACAGTGAAAAAACTCAGTTGGGGACATGACAAGATGAATATCTCTGGGTCCACATCTATTTAGTCAGACCTGTACATGCATCCCTGACTATAAAATGAGGGCAGTGGGGAAGTTTTTCAGGGCATCCAACACCTGCTAATTGGGAAGGTGGGTAAATATAACCAGAGCTTTCAGAAGACTTGAAATTGAACATGTTCATTTTAGAATCTGACAATACCTGCTTATTAGTCTTTTGTGGAGACAGATAAGGGTTATTCTTTTTAAAACTTTTTTTCTTTCTTTCTGTACACAGCAGGATGAATAGCCAGGAGTTGGTAAGACCTTTTCTGGTATTTATTCTAGCAGCATGGAAATAATTCTGTACTTTGGTTTCTGTGATTTATTTTTATTATGAATAAAATGTGGATTTATTTTAAGGCTTTCAAAAGTGGAAATGCTGTGGTCTGTGGATGATTTTTCACTAAACATCATCTCCCTCCTTGTTGGCTGCATTTCAGGGGCTGGCTGAATTCTGCATAGTGGCACTGAATTCTTTGTCAGCATCAGACATGCTGTTGAGGGATAGTAATTGTAATAATTACATATATAAATAAGATGGAACTGGGTCCCAATTCTGTTCAGCTGAATTTGACTTTACTGACTCCATTTTAGCTTCTTTAAAAATGACCATAATTGGCAAGTACCCTGCTATTGCTGACTACTGGGGACAACCGTGCTTGAAAGGGATTTGAATGTATGCATAAAGATGTTTTGAATACAACTTATTTTTTTCCCACTTGATAAGTTTCACAGGCTGAGAAGGAAATCTTCCTTATGCTCTCAGTTCAACATTGACTTCCACATGAGAACTAAAGAAACCTGGTGAACAAGGAGGCCCTGCTGCCACCGTGAACTAGAGCTACCACACTTTCTTTAGAGTCTTACTTCTTGAAAGACAAGTGGATTTTTGAGGGGGGGGGGCATCCAAATACAAAGCCACATAACCCACACTCTTTCCTGCTCCTTTTTCATTTCCATCTACCCCGAGCGCCTTAATCCTCTGTTCTGATGGGGGCTTCCAAAAGCAGTGGGGGGAACCACTCAGCCAGGGGGAGAGACCAACCATCTAAAATCATGAACAATGATTTAGAATCCACCTGGATATGGTATAAATAATGCAAAACAACAAACAAGAGCAGGAGGACAGAGGGAAGGAGCAAAGTGGCTTGCTCATCCAGTGGTGCCCACGGATTCAAACAGAATTTCCGGAGTGCGCTGTGAGCCCCGGGCCAGCTCCTGAGGGGAATATAAAGCACTTCAGACTACTTGTTGGCGTCCAGAAGCACACAGGAATGCTAATGGCTCTTGAGGTGTGATAAAATCATTAATGCCATTAATCGCTATAACCTTTCTGTTTCCAGAATGTACAGGCCTCCTCGCTCTCAGGGGGACTGGGAAATCCACTCTTTAGTGTCCAAGAGGGTGTGTTTGCGGCAGAGAGGTGCCTTGCTTGGGTTCAGGGAGCTGGAACCAGGGTCTTCTCTTGGCATCATGTTCTAACAGGCTCTCTCCCTGTCTGATTCATGGTCACTTCCAGGCCCACAAATAGGTTCTTCGGGGATTCAGAATCTTGAGCTCAGAGGTCTGATCTCTCTGCACCCCGCCCCCAGTTTCCTCTCCAGAGTAGGAAAATGCCTTCTCAGAGTTTTCAAACCCCAGAAATCCATGACACGACTTTTCTTAGAAACCAGAACTACCTTCCTATATTCAAGGTGGCTACTCTGCAGGTAATTGCTATCTTAAGGACCACCAAGGTGGCCCTCTATCACACCTTTTGTTAATGGGAAGGAAAACAAAGGGAGAAAAAACACTAAACCACAAGGAGAGCCAATTATCACGTAAGCCAAGAAAGGCGTGCTGCCGCATGTACAGCTGGTACAAACACAAGAAACACAACACGATGGCATCTTCATTTTTGGTCAGGGTGACCTCCATGACAAAGTCTACGATGCTGTCTCTATTCTTCCCACCTTTCTGGAACAGAAAGCTGAGGGTC
>NW_022103899.1:33677213-33678763 GCF_000313985.2 Echinops telfairi | reverse complement strand
GTCCAACTCCTTGCAATTGTGAACCGTGCCGCAATGAACATTGGAGCACAGATCTCTGGCCTTGGTTTGTTTCTTGCCTCTTCTGGGTAGATGCCCAGTAGGGGAATTACGCCTCAGCGGTCTTTAGACGATACCACAACTGCTCCTGGGTCCAGAGAAGAACCATTTCCTGTGGGTTGGAATGCTCAGGGGCAGGTTGATGAGGTGGAAGCATCCAAAATGGTTCTTGATGGGATTATAGGCTTTGGCTGGCTCGTGGGAGAAGACAAGGCTATTTCTGGATTTGGGAGATCAGCGTGACTAAAATCACAGGTTGGGATTTTGGAAGGCTGTGTGTAGACTGTTTTGGCTGGAGAGGAAGGCTTATTCACATAATGACACGGCACCCAGCCAGAGGGAGGAGAACAATGCAAGACGGTTTCTGCCATTGTTTGATTCGGAAGTTCCAGACACCTTTGTTCCAGGAGGATAAACAGTGCTGACCGTCCTTCGCAGGCAGTCTGGGATTCTGACTCACCAGTGGCTGGGAAGTGGCAGACTCCATTATCTAAGGCATGATATTATATCCACCGCTATTCTGTGCAGTTGAATTTTTGTTCCATTGAAACAGTTCTCGCAGTGTGAGCTCAATAGCAATGGACATGATGGCCGTTTCGCTGTTGCCAGAAACTAGGTCTGAATTTCTTCCAGCGCCTCCTGCTCTAAAGCACCTCTTATGATTAATTAACCTTTTGTGGAGTAACTAGGACATCTGTGTGGGATGAGATGTACTGCGGTCAGACTCCAGTTTTCAGTTGTTCAGCAAGAGGATAATTAATGATAAGAGCTGAATCCGAACAGAAGATTGTTGGAGGCCATCCAAACGAAGCAAAAACATCTAATTATCAATGAACAGGAAGGTTTTTGTTATTGTTTTTGTTGGAGTACAGGAAATACTTAATGCAATATAAATAAGAGGTAGTAGCAATTCAAGATGCCTGTTTTGAGAGCACCCTTAAGGCAATAGAGAGAGAGAGTGAGTGAGAGAGAGAGATAATATTTGTTTTTGGAGATAAAATACAACCACTACCATCACTGGAAAACTAGGAAATAGAGGCCAAGTTAGTGTCTAAAATAAATATATTTTTCCCTTTTGAGATAATTGTCGTGTTGACTTTAACAAGTGTATACCTAGAATCATCTAGCTACAATTATTGTCGACAAATAGCAATAAACACCTCTTGTCTAGAGCAGGTTGGATTAAGATGCAAAGGAAGAGATAAAATGCAGGAATTTAAAAACAGTGCAAAATCAATTCAGCATAAATAGCTGCTGTGATAGAGCTGGTTTCCCAGTGCTCAGCTCTCTGAGGTGAATCATCTCTGGCATTTAACCCACATGATACAAATCTCCCACAGAACTTCTAAGCCCAGCACAGCCATAGATTTCCTCCTGACTTCTTAACTACGTGATAGGGTAAATTAGTGGACAATGAGAGAAATCACTCACAAATAGCATGATCCTCTAGGCTGGCTGCTGCCCACTCTCTGATAACCTCTCTACAAATGCTA
>NW_022103899.1:33670964-33675019 GCF_000313985.2 Echinops telfairi | reverse complement strand
CACTGGTTCCCTACTCTCCGCCGACATGTTGCATTCACATCTTGGAGCACTGGGTTGAAGTCCACTCTTTCCCTGTGGAGATATCAACAATACCCTCCCCTTGGGTGGGTTAGTGCCCTGTGCCCCCACTACCCATTTCTTTTCTTTTTCCTTGCCCCCACTTCCTTTTTAATTGGCTATCATATGTATCCCTGGATTTGGTCTGGTCCCTGCCATACTACCTGGTCCTCACCCCAGGAATGTTTGCATACAGTAGTTTTTGCCCTATTCCCCTTTTGCTTTAAAAAAAAATTTTTTTTTAAGCTTACCTCAGCAGACCCATGTTGTACTTGTCATTTTGTGCTTGGCTTACTTTGCTTAGCATGATTTCCTCCAATTCTTCCCATGCACACGCTTCTATTTCAATGACGGAATGTGATTCTACTTCAAACTTACAAATATCACCAGGCTTCCATTGGCATGAGTATCGTGTGGCCTTTTGACATCTTTTGCTATTCTGAAATAGCTTTCATTGCTCCTTAGTTCCCTCTACCATGTGACTTCCTTTGGCCCAGGTTAGTTCCGTTGACCCTTGAACAATGTGGGTTTGAACTGTACGGGCTCACTTATACGTGGCTTTATTATCCTGTTGTGAGCTCAAGGATCGGGTTCAAATGCAGTGTGACACTCATCATCTCCACAGGAGCAGCTCACATGATTAGCACCACATGGCATTTTAACCTGGTACTTGCAACATGTGAGCAGCCAACAATACCGACAAGAAAAAAAATCAGCATATCCGTGGAGCTGCAAAGTTCCAGCCATATTGTCCAAGGGTCAACTATAAATTGTACTCAGAATTTTGGCTGTCTAGAAGATTGGTTCTCCTAACCCCTCTTGAGTTGCTTGAGGGTCAGTTACCCTTGCTGCCCACTCTGGGTGCACCTCTCTGTTTCTACAACGTTCTATTGTATGTTGTTGGGAGAAATTTACCATGAGTTTTTCATGTTTTTGTGCACCTTGGGGTCTGAGGCACGAACTGTTTTTTGACAATCTTTTTGAGGGAGTCCCTGGGTGGTGCAAACAGGTACCTGGCTGGCTGTTCACTGAAAGGTTGGCGATCTGCGTCCACCCACAGGCACCTTGGAAGAAACGAATGGAGATGGACTTCTGAAACAGACTGTTGAACTCGAGCACATTCTACTCTGACACACATGAGTCACCGTCATGAGTTGGAATCAACTTGATGACCACTGGTTTTATTTTATTTTTATTTTGGGGCTTGTCAAGGAAATTTATATGGCAAGAAAGTCTTCGAAGAAAGTGATAGTTACTCTCTCAGACCAGAGGCAGGTTTGGTTGCTGTTCAATGTGCTAAAGATAATTCTGCTTTCCGTAGGAGCAAGGGTAGAACAGGTTTGCTATCTACCCTGTCGAGAAGCAAAGGAGCTTCAGTGGCTCTTTCAGATCCAACATGGAAGGCTGGACAGAAGGTTGGTGGTTGACCCCCACCAGATCATCCTGGGGAGAAAGAAGGGACTATCTGCTCCAGGAAAGATTTACAGCCTTGCACCCCGAATAGGTCTTCTAGGAGTCAGAATTAAGTCGATGGCAGTGGAATTTGGGGGCTCTTGTTAAAAAAGGTGTAGATTTATGGGTGACTAGGCTGGGAAATGTGAACCTGAATCTAGTCCATTCACTTTGTTACTGAGATGGAAGCCTGACAAAGAGAGTTGACATGCGGAAGAAAGAAGAGGCACGAGAATAACCAAACATTGGAATCAGGGTCCGATTGAAATGTTCCCAAGTCTGTGTAACCGCTGGCTTTCTCAGTTATGTAAGCAAGTACATTATCCTTAGTGTGACATTGGCAAGCTTTCTGTTGTGACCAAGAACTTTCTAAGTAATTAACTTGCCAATTTTCATATCAGAGGTCACTCCAAGATTGATATTCTGAGGTCTAAAGTTGAGTCAGAGCACTTTAATCCTGGAGATAATCAGAGACAGCAATCTCATAGAAATAACTTGGGTGTTGTTGTTTTTTTCCCTCTGAGAGCCCGCTATGCATCCTACTATGTGCTCATAAACATTTGTAGAATGAAGCAGGGTTTGCTGAACCGGTTTATCCGGGTTCAACCCTGTGTAGAGAATTTGTATATCCATCTCAGGTCCTCTGCATCAGAATCTATATTTTAATAAGATCTGTAGGTGTTTCTTAGCAAGGAGTCCTGGAGTAGTGGTTATACATTGGGCTATCAATCCCAAGGTCAGCAGTTAGAAATCATGGGTTCCGCTGAGGGAGAACTCCTGGGAGCCCTTCTAATCAGCCCCTGGGGTCATGAGTGCATTAGACTCATCACTTGGGTGATTTTTTTTTTAACTTGGGTGATTCTTATATACATCTATATGGGGGAAGCTATAAGAATCACCAGGGGATCTTATTAAAATGCAGATTCTGACTCAGCCTTTCTGGGATTGGATAGGTAAATTCTCAGCCAAGGGTCAAAATGATTTAAAGCCCTGCTCTGATCACAATTCTTTGATTGCCTTGATTGGGTTTTTCCTTCAGGATTTGGAGAATAAAGTTAGTTACTAAAGGGTTAACTAAAAAGGAAAAAAAAAGTCACACTTGTATTTCTACAAACACCGGCAGCCCTGCTCTCTTACTTCCGACTGCCCTCTTGCGGGACAGGGTTCTGCGTGGTGATCAGCAGGCGAGGCCACACTGCTTCATCAGTGGATAGAATTTTGGTTTGGATTGTCCTTGGCACCTGTGGATCTATAGCTAACATCTTGTGGTAAAAGCCCAGCCTCGCTTGTTCTGCTGAAGCAGAATATTATTTTATTTGGAAAACAAGTAGTCCTACCACCATATTTTAAAATTCAGCACTGCCTCTTTTACTTGCGTAATCAGAATTCACTCCTACCTGAAAACTTGCCAAGTAAGACAGAATCTCGAGATGGTTTCATTTCACCTACAGCCATCTTTTCTTCTGTTGGAAGAGAAGTACCAACAGGAATCACACTCACAGGGGGCGCGTTGTAACATCTTTGCTCTCCCTGGTGGAAGTCATGCTAAAATGATGACGAGTCCTGGTGGAACGAGTGTCATACACCCCGGTCTCCAGGCAACATGCTTGCTGATAGCAGGATTTTCAAGTAAGCGTGGGAAACAGTTGAAATCAGAATTTCTGGGTCAGCATAATCTAATGTGTGCCAACGGACAAAAATCTAACCTCAACAGCATTCTCCAGGGTTCAAAGGTCTCTCTTCCGTACTTTGCAGTGCATTGCTACACTGGAGACTTCTACGGTGTCTCCTGGCCATGGGCATCACGTCTACAAGTAGCAACAAGCAGGTAGCAGGGTTATTATGTTAACACTCAACCTATTGTTTGGGAAAGTCTGGCAGAAAGGTTTGTCTTCACAAAGGCACCTCATTCATGCAGGGAACCCACCCACACACCTTGGAATGTCTTCCTGCAATCTCAAAGGTGATTCAAAAAGAGGTGAAGATCAAGCTATTACCTTACCAGTCAATGCTCATCCCAAAGTTGTGCATCATCATGGAGAGCAGGGAGCCTGCTGACATTGCAAAATGCCCGAGGGCTCTTGTGCAGGTCAAATTTGAATTCCATGAACTCACCCTGCCAACGACATTCTCCTTAGGCTTTCTGATTGGGCTGCCTTTCAGTCTTCATTATTTCATGAATGCAGTCCTGAGCAGACTTATTTTTCTGTCACTCAGGCTATCTCCATTTTTAAAATTTAAGAATGTGTTTCTCTGAAGCATCCTGACAGGTTTAGATTACCAACTGATGTTTTCCTTTTCTGAGCAGCAAAAATGAACCAACCAACCAACGAACCAACCAACCAACTAACTAACCAACTGATGAACCAACCAACCAACCAACCAAACCAACTAACCAACCAACGAACCAACCAACCCAACCCAACCAACCAACCAACTAACCAACCAACCAACCAACCCAACCAACCAGCCAGCCAGCCAGCCAGCCAACCAACCAACCAACCCAACCAACCAATGAACCAACCCAACTCAACCAACGAACCAAC
>NW_022103899.1:33642445-33670771 GCF_000313985.2 Echinops telfairi | reverse complement strand
CCAACCCAACCCAACCCAAACCAACCAACCAACCAACCAAACCAACTAACCCAAAATAACCCCTGTTAACTATTTGCCCATGCATGCTTTTTCTCAACAAAGCCACTTAAGAATTTCCCAGGTCCTCCCTTTTTTGTTGTAATGAGAGGGCCAGCAGACGCCTAGCCAATGGAACTCCTTATGCATTGGGTCCTCTCTACCCAAGGTCTGGAATCAGCAACGGAAATTGTTTTCATGATCTGTCTTTCTGATTGGTCTGTTTCAGGGCTTCAAATTGGTTTATTTTCTGATTCAACCCCCTGCTGAGGATTTGCTTACGCTAAATTTGAATCTCCTTTTTAAAACAAAATCCTCACAGGAGTTTTGTAGATCCCAAGATGATTCCTATGCATATGTAAGAATGTATACAAATGTGTACAAAAGTGGAGATTCTGATTCAGTGTGTCTGGGGTGCAAATGCAAATTGTTAGTGGGGGAGTGAGCTGCAATGACTCATTGAAAGCCCTGGTGAGCTTCCCCTTTTGTCACTGCCCAAATCCTCTTCACCAGGCTGTGCATTTCCTGACAGGATTAGATCCTTTTAACTTATTGTAGCACTGATTATACCTACTTTACTTTATTATTCTCTTTCTAGTGTTTTCCTTTTTTTTCTCTTTTAAGCATGGATTTATTTCATCCAGCTGGATTTTAAGCATCCCAAGAATAGGAATCATTATTTTCTAATTCCTCTTATGTCCCCAAGGCCACTTAGCACATGGAAGATCCCGAATAAATATGCTTCACTTGTAACATTAGTTTTCAAGTCTTGTCTTCATTTGCATTTGTTGGCTTTCCCGAGGTGCCCATTCATTCCCTCAAATTTATTCTTTATAACTTATATTTTAATTGCTTATAAATCATCCCTAGGCCTCTAATAACTCATTCTACCTGGTTATAAGTATATATGTATATATAATTAAATTTATATAAGTATATAAATATACTGAGTGTTGCAAATGGTGACCGTGCTGAGATGCTAACCTAGGGTAGGGAGGGTCAAGTTCACATCTTGAAGAAAAGACCAGGTGACTTCCTTCTAGGAAATGCAGCCATTGAACATGCTCTGGCACATAGTCAGTTCTACTCCGACAGTCACAAGTCTGCATCAGAATCGACTTGATAACACCTGACTGTTTTACAGACATATTGAGACTGGACGTGACTGGAAAGGAATTTTAGCTGTATGGACTGTGACTTGGCTCTATCATCTGTGTATCATTTGTGGTTTTACAAATTACTACTTTAAGTAGTTCTAAATACAATGAGATACCTGCTAATTCCTCAAGTTGGCTTGGGTCCACTTGAGATACATAGATGGATAGATCAAGCCTGGAGAGACTGAAAGATATGAAAGGGACTATTTTAACTGCTAAACAAATGAACACTGAGGCATGTGCAGGGTACTTTGAAATTTTTGAAGAGTACAGTGTCTGACACAAAGGATTAAGAGAGCCATTCTTTCTCCTTAACATAACTCAACCATCACCTCTCTCTCTTACTTTCTGTGGTCCTCTTTTAGCTCCCATATCAATGATGATAACTGGGAGATGAGTGGAGATCATTGACAGAAACTTAGTGAACCTCCTTGGAAAGAGAGGAGCTCAGGGAGACGTTGTATAAGGTCTGAAGGAGAAGCGGCAATACCAGTAGAGAACCACTGTCCTTGAAAGGGCAGGAAGAAGGACTACGATGCTCACAAACATCCAGATTGAGGTGTCTATTGGAGCAATAGAGAAGGCAGTCCCCAGGGAGGGTGCTGCCACCAGTAGGAGCACATGTAAGGCATCTCTGTGGTCTCCTGGAGACACCTGGGAAGAATTTTAGGAGGGCACACAAAGTTACAGTAAGGGACAATCATGGCTGAGATTTGTTTTGTGCTCCATGTCATTCATAAACTTATGGGACCTGGGGACATTTTAAATACATTTAGCTGGGACTCATTCAAGGTGAATTTCCTAGATGAATTACTTTACCTAAGATGTGAGTCAAGCAATCTGTTTGGGAAAGTGGCAACAATGATGTCAAAGAATCTGTGTGTGGGTGGTCGTTGGTGCTCACATTAGACCAGACAATAAAGAACATGGTGTAAAGGACAAAATTGAAGAGTTTGTATAAAATGCTTTACCACTTTGGGAAGATTAATATTCTTCAAGGGTTTCATGAAAGCGAGAAGAAAAAGAAGAATTCGAGTGCAATTTGAATTAGAGTCTCTTCATTGCTTCCCCTTCCCCAGGGAGAGGTTGACAGTGATGGTGCGTGAGCTATGCACTGTAAGCGTGGTCCTCCAATGCTGGCTTTCTACAAAGAGACCAAGTCCTTTCTAGAGAGGAGGGATGGAGACTGTGACGTCCTCTTCAGAACATGCCCTTGCAGTGATGCAAGAGGGGCTTCTCTATGAGAAGACAAACCGTTTGCCGGGAACCTGACAGATGGAGTTCTCCTGGATACTTGAATGGCGCTCAAAAGAAGGTAGAGTGGGAGGAATGACCGAGGCTGCTCACAGGGCGCTGGTCTGTTGGGAGGCCCTCTGCTCGCACTTCGGTTCTACTCAGCATGCGTCCACTAGTAAGGATCCTCCATTGGGTGTTGGCCTTGTCTGGGTAGTAATGACACGTCAACATTCCGTAGCATTCCCAACCTTATTCTATCCACTTTACATTATGTTCCTTAATAAAGATTGCTACCTTCACAAGCCGAAAAAAATAATTCAAACCACTTTTCTAGCATCAAAATATGCAATAAGAAGAAACACAATTTTGCGATGGAGGTCTACCTACAAATCCAGTCCAAGAGAGAACACAAGCTAACTTCAAAAGCATCTTACTCAACCAGTAAAATTGATCAAAGGTACATTAAAATCAGATACTGCTGTGTGTGCTAATTATGAAGTAGATGAAATTTTAGCCCCCGATGAAAGCCTCGAGTGAAGGGAAATAAGAGAGTAATATTTAAGTTGATGATATTGCACTTCCTGATAAGCAAGAGTGTCTTTTACAAATGTGGACTGCAAACTTATTTTTATTGTTTATTAGTTGATCTGTATACAGAGAATGTTGCCCCTCACTTGATCCATCAGTCTCAAATCACTCAACAAGCATTTTCAGGACCGTCTTCATGTTGCGGACACTGTGGCAGGCACTGCGTGGATTCTAACCAAGTATAAGGATGTAGTTCCTGTCCTCAAGGGGCTTGTGCTCAGCTTCTCTTTGGGAGTTCTCTTTCTAACCTGGCTCTCCAGACTGACTGCTGAGAACAGCTCTGTGTCCACACCCTCCTTCTGTGTTCGAGGTTGGTGCCCCAGTCTTCCCTGTTTCCCATCTGCCTGCCTTTTACTTGGGACCGCCCTGGTCTCCTGCTGTCTTTTTTTCCAAAAAGGCTAATTAATTGGCTAGTCGCTGCCATCTTGCCTAACGGTTTCACCACTGTTTATAAAAGTGGTGTGCGGCCAGTCAAATTGTATCTAACTCATGACACCCTTTCATTCTTAACTTTTAATTTGTTTCTTTTGACCCTTGCTTTCTACTTAATTGTGTACACCTCTGTCACCCAGGTTCTGTCTCTACCCGACCACTTTTCTGAAAAGGGATGGGTCTTATTTAATCTTTTTGCAGTTCCTTGCAGCAAGAAAGCATTTTGCTTTCCTTTTGTCCTTATTTCCATCAGACTTGAAATTCAAAATCACCCAGAGGAGGTATTAAGTTAAAATGTCAGTTCTTTGACCTGAGTTTTTGTAGTTGTTGTTGTTGTTTAGCTCATCTCAGAAGGCTGTTGTTGTTAGGGGCCATCAAGTTGGTTCCGACACCTAGGGACCCTGCGCACAACAGAACGAAACACAGCCCAGTCCCGTGTCATCGACAGTCACAACTGTTCCTACGTTTGAGCCCATTGTTGCAGCCACAGTGTCAACAATGAAGTCATTGAAGCCCTTCCTCTTGTTCACTGCCCCTCCGCTTTCCTGAGCATGATGTCCTTGTCCCGGGACTGGTTTCTCCTGGCCACATGTCCAATGTATGTTAAGAGGGAGTCTCACCACTTTCACCTCTAAGGAGCACCCTGGCCTTACTTCTTCCAAGACAGATCAGTTTGGCCTTTTTGCCGTCTGTGATACTTTCCATATTCTTCTCCAGCACCACCATTCAAATGCACCCATTCCTCGTCAGTCTTCATTATTCAATATTCAACTTTCCCATGACTATGAGGCGACAGAGAATGCCATGGCTTGGGTCATGCTGCTTAGTCCTCAAAGTAACATTCTTGCTTTTCAATCCCTAAAGAGGTCTTGTGCAGCAGATTTACCTAATGCAATGTGTCCTGATCTCTTGACTATTGCTTCCCTGAATATTGGCTGTGGATCTAAGCAAAGCACAATCCTTGACAACTTCAATCTTTCCTCCATTGGGCATGCTGTGACCTAGAGATCTGGGTGTGAGGAATTTGGGTCTTCTTGACATGGAGTTGCAATCCATACTGAAAGTTGTGATCCTTGATCTTTGTCACCAAGTGCTTTGGGTCCTCCTCACTTTCCGCATGCAAGGTTGTTAGTGGGGACATGTGCAGGTGGTTAATAAGCTTTTCTCCAATCTGGATACCACAGTCTTCTTTATATAATCTGGCTTCTGATGGAGCAGAAGGTAGAAGGACTGAAGCCAAGGGCAAGTGTTGTTGGGTGCTGTGGGCGCATTTCTAGCTCACGGCGACCCTCTGTGGCAGAGAGACTTGCCCCTCAAAGGGCTCCATATTTATGGGAACAGATCAGCAGGCCTCTCTCGCTCTCTGGGTGGGTTTGAACCACTGAACCTTTCACTTTGGAGCTGAGCCGGTTAGCCATTGTGCCACTAGGATAGGCGGATGGGATTCTTGGAAGTACCTGGCATGGGCTGAGGAGTCTTGAAAAACAGCTCACAGGAGAGGCCTGAGAGAGGGCCTTTCTAGGCTGTCTACTTCTTCTTTAAGGTCTGCTTCTGAGCATTAAAATGGCTCCTCTGTTCAGGGTCTAGTTTCATGAACTCTGCCACTAGACACTTTTTTCCTAGTGAATATTTATTACCCGAACTGTAATCCTTCATTTAACATAATATAAAAATTGTGGAAAAAGAGAGTAATTAGTAATAAATCATCATCTCATCCATTAGCAGTAAATAATGCCACTTTGTCAAAGTCATAATCATCAAGCAGTCAGCCAGAGGTGATTATGTGTGCTACCCCACTGGCATCAGTCCAAAAACAAACCACAGCTCCCGTTTACGATACTAATTATGCCTTAATATGATGCCGTCTTTCTCTCCCATAAACTTGATCATAATAAAAGGGTGACAATGAAAATTGACGGGATAAGTGAGCAAGAAAAGTACCTGTGGAACTTCCCTGGCCTGCCCCCCACCAGCCCCTCTGATTGTGGATCTTGTACAAAGGCGGTGACTATGAGGGAGCTGAACAGAAGAGGGGAGTCTCGGAGTGTAAGATGTATGGGAATATTCTTTTGCCTTTTAATCAAATTATAACCCAGGTGGCTTCCACTTTGCATGGTATTGTGGTAACTGAGCTTGTACGTATTTCAGAACCATATCACCGTTTTACAAGGCTCAGCGGCAACCACGTTGTTACCATGGGATTGTGCCAGAGAAGACCTCATTTAAATATGCACTGTTTCGGTTCACGCGGGACCATGCGCAGCAAACACTGCCTGCCTGTAGTCTGTTGTGAAAACCCCACTTTCGTCAAAGTCTTTGTTGACTTGGGATTGATCAGATTGTTTGACAGCAGGGCTGTTTAAACACAAAACGGTGAGATGAGGGCCTCTAACATCCTAAATTCTTATCTAAGAGGAGAGATACTCATCGCTGGGCTGGTGAAGTTAAGGATGGAGGAGGGGCTGGGAGGCCTGCTTTAAAGGTCAGAATTACACGGAGGAATCAAATTGGAGGCCAGAGAATGAATGTCAATTATAGGGCCAATTAAGGATCTGTATGGAGAAAGCCCCAAAGTCCTCTCTGAATGGGATCCTCACTTCACTGATGTGAGGATTTGTAATCTGTTTAATCTCCCCAGAGGATTTGCGGGCTCACCAAATGAATTGCTCAACTTGTCCAACCGGCTACAATGACTAGTCTCATGATTGCCATTGAAACCAGGTGGTCACATAGATTATTCAAGGGCATGTCCCTAAACTAAGCTGGACCTGAGTCATCTCCTTGTGGATTCAGAATAGAGAATGACAGAGAGACCGTGAGGCTCTTGTTAGGGAAGTGGACCACTGAAAGCTTCGCTGTGGTTTGGTGGGCGTCTCTAAACGGCCACGTGCACCAGAAAGGCAGATGATTCTGGCTTAGCTTCATTCGCTGGTTTCCGCAGCAGAAATGTGGAAGCAGAAGTATGAAATAGAGATGCTATTCTGAATGTCTTCTAGTTCCTGGATTTAGTCTCTTTTGAGACCAAGGTGCACTTCTGCCATAGATTCTGTATGGCATGACTGCATGCTTAGAATAAACTGTCTGAGTCGGTTTCTGTTGCTTGCCGTTGGATGATCCTAAAAGATGATAGAAGCCCATCAAGTAGCGTGAGGTAGCGTGAGACAGGTAGCGTGAGAACTCATGAGAAGGGAAAGCAGGAAAGAGCAACAAGAAAGCCCCAACAACCCCTATTCCACGGGGTAGGCCAGGAGGCTCAGTGATTGGGAAGTCTTAGTGCCCCTCTCAGTTTATGTTTGTCCCGTGACATATTTACCTGTGAGGAGCCTCAGTTGTATGTAGTTGGTGTCCTGTTGTTTAAAAACCTTAACAAGTCCTCTGAGGAGATTAAACAAGTTACAAAGCCTCACATCAGTCAGGTGAGCAACTCATTCAGAGAGAACTTTTCAATTTTTCCACACAGACCCTTGATTGGCCCTATAATTGACATTCTTTCTCTGGCCTCCAGTGTGACTGCCCCATGTACTTCTGAATTTTTAAAGGTCTGATTTAACCAGGTCTCCCAGCTCTTACTCTGTTCTTCACCAGACCAATGGAGTGTTATGTAATTACTTGTATTTTGTGATCTGATAGAATTAGCCTGTGCTTGTAAAGGAGCACTGGTGGTATCATTGGCCATGCATTGGGCTGCTAGTTCTGAATCACCAGCTGCTCCCTGGGAGAAAGATGAGGCTTTCTTCCCCTACAAAGATTTACAGACCTGAAAACCATCAGGGAAAGTTAGACTCTGTCTTATAGGGTCGCTGGGAGTCAGAATCA
The DNA here is from genome assembly GCF_000313985.2 of Echinops telfairi. Lineage (NCBI taxonomy): Eukaryota > Metazoa > Chordata > Mammalia > Afrosoricida > Tenrecidae > Echinops > Echinops telfairi. The sequence continues at coordinate 33,663,506 of NW_022103899.1, read as the reverse complement.
ACTCAATGGCAGTGCATTTTGTGTTGCAAATTTTGATTTCTATGATGTAAATCCTAATCTCTATGAGAGGATTCCTAGCAGTTTAATGGGCTGATTAACCTTCATTCCTAGGCAATGGCACATGACTCCAACTAGCCAATTATAATAATGCATTGTGAGGGTCATAGTGATGCGTTTAGCAGTTGGGCATATGACTCAAGAATATGGCTAATATGATTTTCACTGAACTGCTCAGGAAAGTCATACTTCCTTATGACATTTCCTAGTGATAGGGCAAAGCAAACCCAGAACGATGGAAATGGTCATCACGTCTCTTTGTAATAGAGATGGCAGGAGAATAAAACCAACCAAGAAGATTCCTGATGACATCATTTAAGCCCCAGCTCTAACTATATGCTGCATCTCTCAGTTACATGTTCCAGGAAAATCATGCTCCCACATATACGCTACTTTGTTTTTCTAGTTTGTTTATTTAGGATGATTTGCTCTGTGCTTTCTACTTGCAACTGAAATAGGCTTTTCTCATAGAGGAAGGAAGTGGAGGTGCTTGAAGAGCAGGAAAGAGGTACAATGATTGATGGCTGAAATGAACCGTGCGTCAGGAGATGGGGCACACAGGACACCATGAAACACAGGGCTCTGGAGTCCTACCTCTGAAGGGTGTGGTTTGGCTTTGAGTGACTGCAACATCGGCAGAGTCCTTTTCATTCTTCCCTAAAAGTAGACATTAAAATAACTTCCAGGCATACATAGTTTACTTGAGCCATGCAGATTTTTCTTAAGTCCTTCCTGCATGATAAATTCCCTCGTTAATATTTGAAATTTGGTTATGGGGGATATTGGTAAATGCAACATCAATCCTTGCTCAGGTTGACCAACCTCATTTTATTTTTGTTAATCTGTAAATTGTACATTGAGTGAAGATTTGCAGAGCTGACCAGTTTTCCACTCAATGATTCACACACTTGCTTTATCTCATTGATTGCAATTCTCACAACATAATACCTTAGTCAACTTCCTCCAGGTGTTTCCTATTTTCCTGCTTTCCTAACCCTCCTGAAGTTTGTCCTTGAGCAATGGCTGCCCTTTTGATCTCAAATGACTGATTATTCTAAGGTGTACATACCTAGGTCATCCAACCAAATGGAATTCTTCCAGTATCTCCCTGTTAGACTAAGGTTGACCTTTAGTTTCAAATACCTTAATGCATAGCAACCCTACAGCAATGTTTATCCAAGGTGGGTGATAAGATCCCCTGGGAGTTGGGGAGGGGGTTGGAATGATCCAGGGTGGTGGGTAGCAAAAGCAGATACTTACAGTTTATCCTGGACTCTGGGCTATAATCAAAAGTTTTTAATTGCCAGGAGGTGCTGAAAATAAGATGGCAGGCCAAATAAATTTGGGAACCTATGGAGGACTTCCAAAGATGTGAATATTTATGGAAGCAGTTAGCCTCCACCTTTCTCCATCAGAGTGGCTGCTGAGCTTGTATCACCAGTTTTTCGGTTAGTAGTCAATACCTCCTTGACAGCATGGCTAGGGCTCCTCTGGTTTTATGTAGATGCCTTTAGCAATGTTGAGGAGTCTCCCTTTTATTCTTATGTAGTTGCATGTCTTTATCAGGAATGAGTTTGTCAAATGCCTTTTTTGGCATTAGTTTACATTAATTATTTTCCTTTGTTTTATTTATAAATAAAGTGTGTTGATTGCTTTTCCAATACAGTATTTAACTATATTTAACTATCCTTGCATGTCTGGTATCAATCTCACTGGGTCACAATATATGTATTTTTTGGTACATTATTGGTTTTGGATTCTATTGGCTAAGATTTTGTTGATACTTTTTGCTTCTTTGTTCAAGAGGGATAGTGCTGTATAATTTTCTTTTTTATGACCTCTTTATCTGGAATTGGTTATGCTTGGTTCATGAAATTAATTTGGGATTATTCTAACCTTTTCTATATTCTGGAATAATCTGAGTAGAATTGGTGTCAGCTTTTCTCTGAAAGTTTGCCATAATTCACTAGTGATGTCACTTGATTGACCAACCTTAGATGCTAAGTGGTTTCACTGGCCTTTTTTAACCTTTATCCTTGGATTGGAAAAAAACATGTCTTTACTATTAAGGGAGAGACGTTCTAAACTAGCAGTTGACAGGCAAGTGATTCAGCAGTTAATGCACTATAGTGGAAGAATACTATTTTAGAGATAGGCACAAAAAGCTGAGAAATCTAGATTAGAGCAGGGTTTGAGGGATTTCTGGGAATAAGACGAACTGATATTGGATATAAGAGTCAATGATATGAAAAAAAAGAGTCAATAATATGAAGGTGAAGGCATCTCAGGCAAAGGCTATTATACAAGAAAAAAAGTAAAAAAGCGTAGGAAACACAAGCAGTTCAATATGATGGAAGTAACATGTATTCGGGGGAAGAGAAAGATAATAGTACAAAGATAAACAGAAGACAACCCCAAATCACTTCACTGGTTAAGCTTCTGAATTTGAAGTCTGAGCTAAAATCTATGGGGTAATGTGGAAGATTTTAAAAACAGGATTGTGATCATTTATTTCAATCTCCCAAGACATATCTTTAAAAAAAAACACCATTATCCACTTGCGATTAGTCATAATTGCATGGAAAATAAGGAAGTGCGCAATTACTCTGATCTGTAGGGCATTTTAGGGAAAGCCTTAACTATCTATGGGGCTCTGACCCACAGGGCTTGCAAGAAGTGACTAGGTCACTGTTCTCTTGGGGCTTCAACAAAGGCTTTGGGCAGAAAGAGCACTTTGAGAGAAGGAGGCTTTGTACCAGAGGGAAGTTACTGATTCAAATTCCTGTATGGTGAGTCCCAGCTGAGCTTTGACATTGATCTTCCAGACTCCTGGATCTGAAATAAATTTAGGAATACAATCCTTTGGAATGAAAGCAGAAAAGAAGGGCGGGAAAGAAAGGGGAGATACAGAAAAGAATTGGCATTTCCTGTCCTTCAGAATTCCCAGCAGGATATTCTTTAAAGTAGGATGCATCCTGTTCTCTTCCATTAATTTTAAAAAGAAGATCACTAGAAGCGACTTATCTGAGTAACCCAAAAGATTCAGATCAGCTGGTCAACTAATGGGACCCAGGTCACCTTTTACATGAATGATGTATGAGTAGATGATAGATTCAAAGAGCTTTGCTAAGTCTGCTGATGTTTAGCATCTAAGAAATCGAGGTGTTTCAATCAAGTGAATAGAGGCGCTTCCAATATAGTGTTTTCCTCTGTTTTGAGAGATTAAGTAGCATAGACTTTTGTTAGTATTTACTTTTATGCTTTGACAAAGAGAAACAAATTGAAGAAAGGAAAAGAAAAGTTAGCTTGTACACATACTAGAAGGATGGGAAGTTTATAGAACTGTACTATCATATTGTTTCTGAGTGACCTCTTTTGAATGGAAAAGAGACCTGTGATCTTATTTGCATTTCAAATATTCCTGGAGTGGAATAGTGAAGATCAATGAATTGATTGTCAGAGAAACAGCATGAATGGCAATTTTCTAGGTAAAGGGGGAAAAATACAACCCAAACTCAAACCCAACCCCAAACCAAAAAAAACCCACACAACAAAAACAAAGGAGAAGACGAATCAGATCTTCCTGATCCAAGATAAATGAAACAAAAAGGATTCAGCTCTATTTTCTTAGCTAAAATTTGAATGATCTGAGAAGACAAGAAGAGAAATGTTGACACGAAAGAGTAGCTAAATGTTTTTTCAGTGCATAATTATGTGACACTTGAATATACCTCAACACGTCATTTGGGGTTGGGCTACACTTCCCCCTGGTCTAGGGGTATGTTTTGAGAAGTAATGCGGTATAATATAAAATGGGGAAGTTTTGCAAGCAGAAAGTCATCCTTCCAGAAACCCAGGCCTCAACTATTCACCAACAGAATGGTCTCCTTTTCTGAATGATTAGTAGGAGGAACATTATTATTTATAAGGGAGAGTCAGCGCCACTTGGCATGCTGTACCATATTTTTACAAAAAATGTGTACATTATATGACGTTTTACAAATCCTGAAACCCTTACCTATATTAGTTCTCTGTGTACACTGTGTGTTATATGTGTAAGTGGTCATGTTATAGGCCAAAACTATGATATACAGGACTTACCCTCAAAAACAAACATCCAAACAAAAACTTCAGTATAATGCTTTTTAAAAATCTGAATGTCGCAAATATTAATTTTGAATAATTACTGACTGAGAGACTAGAAGATGGTAGCATCGACTTATATTTGAATAGCTTCATGGATGAGGTAGCAAAAGTGCCATCTAGGTAAGCTGCATCAAGGGCGGTGCAGCTGCTGTGTGGCTCTCTTCCTAGCCAAGGTTATACACTGTTCTATACATTCTCCTTTAGGGTACAACCTCTCACAGACCACCCTGGAAAATGAGAGGCTGGGAAAAGGATCTACCCTAATTTATGAATAGGACTAACGGTTTGACAGGTTGGCCAGGAATTTGGCAGGAACAAGCATGGGAGACTGGTGACCGTGAGATTTGATGAGTAGAGATATGATTAGACATCTCAAAAAGGGCCCTGAGTAAGAATTTGTGTGGCCTATGTGCATCCTCGGGAAAATATTCATACTCTGGAGAGTCCAGCTACTACCTCAAGCCAGTGGGTAGTAGTTGGTTGATAGGCTTTGTGTCAATTTGGCCGGGCCAGTATTCTCAGTGTTTTAGAAGTTAAAGCCGCGTAATCCCCATGATGTGGCCTACCACAATGTAATGTGAGCAGTCAATTAGTTGTAAGAAGATTAGGATAGAACGCAACCCCCTTACTCAGGTCACAGATGTTTGCAATCGAACAATTGAACAGATGCAATTGAACAGATGTTTTCTGGGGGGTGGGGGGTGGCCTGCTTCCTATAGAAGTTGACACTATGGAAAAGCTTACTGACTGGCTGCTGGGTATGCATCCTGGATCTGGCTTATTGACACCCAGTTCTTAGAACTCGAGCCCTTTGTTTGCCATGTTGCTTGCCAATCTTGGAGTCGTTAGCCTCTCCAGTGCAACACGGCTGTCTTGCTGACCTTAGATTCAGCTCTCCCTGCAGCCAGCAGCCGTGGTGCTTTGGCTGATCATGGGTTCATCTGTACCCAAAGTTATGTGACTCAGGAGAAACTTCTTGTTTAACCTCTGACCAATGGATTTGGAAACTACCCGACTCAGACTGGACGTGACTGTGTAACCGTGTGAGCTATTTTCTTGATATAAATTTTCCTCTTTCTCTCTCTCTCCAAATATATTAATATAGAAACATCAGTAGTTTTGCTTCTCTACAGAACCCAGCCTGACACAGTGGTGTTGCTGGATTGATTTGCTTTGGCTCTAAAGGAATTTAAGATAGGCGCTATACAGGAAGATAGCGAGGAGGATGGGAGCTCAGTGGGAAAAATTCAAGGAACTTTCAATGGTTGTACACAATAACAATTCAAATGCTTCAGGAGTAAAATTCTAGGTCACTCATGAGATTAAAGAACCCCTAATTGAAAAAAAAAAAGAATCCCTAATTGAGATTTTGCTTGAAGGCAAAATGACTTTGGGGAGGGATGTGGATTCATAAACACCCCCTCTTGACTCATGATTGGTTAGAGAAATGAATACTAGCTCATCTACTTATATTTTCTTTTTGGCTGGGTTAAACATATAATTTTATAGCTTGCTCAATTTTCTTCTTCCTTCTCTTCATCCCCCACCCCCACCCCTTCCGCCCCACTATTTCTATAGAATGAACCAAACTTAACACTGGTTCAGAGGTTACAGAATATCAGAAATCAGACAGGCTAGTGGGAGAATGGATACCCAGAGATCCTGTCCTCAGTTTTAGATGAAGGAATTGATGAGACTGAGCCTTTAGATTGTCTTATCACCATTGTGAGGACATGGGGCCAGTTTATTGATAAGGGAAGTGATCCCTTGCATTGCATTAGGCAGTGTGTTTTGTTGAGAATCTAAGTTGATGTTGCTAGAGAATGAATTGCAATGGATATTTGCCTTTTTTTTCTCCAAACCCAGTTTGAGAAATTTTTATGTTTGCGGGAACACACTACCTTGTAAGTCTTGGCGGAGGCAGAGGTAGCTTTCTACGTCAGAAGCCATATGCTTTCCCAGCAGGTGGGGTACAATCATACAACTTGACCTTTATCAATAAGGCGAACCCAGCTAGAAGTACAAGGAAAGCAGGAGTCCTTAGGACACCTAACACCCTCTGCAGCTTCCAGAGCGAGCAACCAGAAGATTCTAGCATCAGTGTCCTGGGAATGGTTTTAGAGATGGAGGTGGGGCTGTCTGAGCTCAGTGGAGTCATCCCGGGATTGGCTCTGCTGCTTGAGTTCATAGCTGGACAACCCAAAGGATTCAGATTAGCTGGCCAACGACTGGATGGCCTTTCTGATTACTCTGTGAGCCATCCAAAATCCCCGTAATATGTTCCTTTTCTCATTAAATTGCCTGCATAAAGTGGAGTAATACAGCATTCCAGTAAGGTTTTTATTCTTTTTAAAAATGAATCATTTCACTACACACACATACACACACACACACACACACACACGTGAATAAAAGAATGCATATGGTGTATATAAGGTGAAAAGCATAGGTAAGACTCAGGACATAACTCCACTCTCCACCTCACCAAATAATGATGAAGACAGCAATCCAGATGAGGCCACTGGCTATATATTATTCCCCCAGTGGGTCTTCTACAGGCAAAGGGGATCCCTGGGCCTGGTTGAATTAAGATCAGGAGGAGGTCGAGTGGAATTGTTGCAGCCACCTCATTAATCAACCTCCTGGAAGGCCTTCCTCTTTCTCACCGTCCCTCTCTTCATCGAACATGGTGTCCTTTTCCAGGGTCCGATCTCTCCTGAAAGCATATCTAAACCACGTTAGACAAAGTCTCGCCATCCTTGCCTCTTAGGAGCACCCTTCTTCCAAGAGAGATCAATTTGTCTTTTAAGCAGTCCATGATTCCAGCACCATGATTCCAATCCAGCAACCCTTATTCAGTCTTCTTCATTCACCATCCAACTTTCACATGCAGTTGAAAATACCATGGCTTAGGTCAGGTGCACCTTTGTCCTCAAAGTAACCTCCTTAGTTTTCAATGTTTGATTAGACCAAATAAATCCCAGAGACCTCTTTGGTCTTTGAGTAGCTCCTTTGCCACTTTCAAGATGATAGACTTTCTCCTTTGTAGAAAGTGACTTTGGGATTTTTAAACCATAACCTGATTTCTTAGGCTCTTTTAGAATGAAGTGTAAGTCCAAGCATAGCTTTTTTAATTTGAAAATTTGCTTTTATTTTCTGTGGTTCTCCTCTTTTATTATTATTTCTTCTCCCCAGGGGCAAAGGTGTACTTACATAAGTGGGCAGCCACTCTTAGACAGTGCAGTTGCAGGCTGTCGACTTAGAGAAGCCCGTGGCTGGTAGGAATCTGCCTTACTGCCCGGAACAAATCCCCCAAACCAAACTCACTGCCCATTGAGTCAATGCTGACCCAGTGGGCTTCGGAGGCTGCAATTGTTTAAGGCAGTAGAAAGCCCAGCCGTTCTCCCTCAGAGCTGCTCGTGGTTTAGAACTGTGCACCATGATGATTGTAGCCTCTACACCACCAGGGCTCCTGAGACACAGAACTCCGCATGAGGCCGTAAGGCTAGTAGATAGGCTCACCGTGGATGTGCAGCTGAGATTGGTGTCAAACTGGTCTTTTTTGCAAAGAAACTGACACCTCAAGCAGAGGCTTTGAGTGGGCTTGGTCTGGAGAAGCAGCTAGCAAATGTATGGCACTGGAAATGAGCTCCAGAGCTTGGCTCACCCAGGCCTTTGTCCTCACACTCTATCTCACGGAGGACCTAGACTGTTTTCAATCATCTCCAGAAAAAGAGAACTCACAAACTTTCTTGGGCACTGTATCAGAATGTTTGATTTTCTGCATTGAACTTTATGCTTTAGGATCATTAGACACACGTGTTGCCTTTGTCCTGTGCTTGCCACTTTGCAGTTGTAGACAGTGATGGCCACGGTAGGTTAGAACTGGTCCCTGATATCATGCTCCCTGAGGGTCTCAGAGGCTGAGGACTGGAGGAACCAGTCATTAATTGGGTGGGTTTAAAAGGCGAAAGGGCTATTTACATCGTTGTTCCTGGTTTCTTCCGTTGCTTTAAGGTCGCTCTTGGTTTTGAAACCCCTTCCTCCCTTCCTCACCCCAATATGGTTTTTCTTGCATTCTTGCATTCTGTGCTCTTGAATACATGACAAAAGAGGGACTACCCCCAAAATAATCTTGCCTCTTCAAACTTCAGGTCTTGTTTTGTTCCATTAAGCCTCTCTCTCTTTTTCGTTTGTAATGCAACCAGTGGGAATGGTTCCATTTTGAATATACGTTTTTGGTGAGACATACTCTGCGTTGGTTGGAGCTGGACATTTATACTTCAGATTTTTCTTCCCTTGGCTCTCATGTTTAGGTAAACATGAAGTGTTTTCAATGCTGGAGTATTTCAATTTCTGTCTACTTCACCATCTCTCTCCCTCCTACTGTGCCCAGAAGTTATTAAAGTCCTCTGAAGGAAATGTTGAAAACACTGCCTGTCTCTATCTGTGCTGGCCAATACCACAGATGTATGTGGCTACATAGCACTTGAAATGTGGCTAGTCTCAAGTGAACTGCCCTGTAAGTGACACACTGGATTTAATTTCTCAGTGCAAAATATTGTATCTTTTTAATTGCGCTACCAGAACAGTTAAGCGCATATTTGTGACTTATACTCTTTTCCTGTAGGACAAAGCTGGTCTAGACGACTCTGGCACTTGTGTGGGTTCTACACTGTGGAGGCTGGGGAGGAATGTATATGAAAGAGGAGAGCCGAGACTCTCCCTTATCGTGGTCCAGGGAACAAGGTCAATCAAATGGGGCCGTAGGGGTTGGGATGAAGTAGAGGAAACAAATTTGAGAAATATTTCTGAAACAAAACTGATGTGACTTGCTGGGATGATTGGATATGGAGGATGGCATGTGACTTGTTGGTTCTTGTCAGGGCACCTTGGAGGGCAGTGGTGCCTCCACCTGGTGAAGTGATGGCTGTGTATGCTGAGTCGATGGAATATGTGCTGGTCAGCCTGGCAGCATGTCCAGCACCTGGCTGGATGCATGCACCTGAAATTTAAGGGAGAGAACTGGCAGCGAGATAAACACAGCCCATGATCTATATACATGTAGCCACATACATCTGTTGTATTGGCCAGCACAGGTAGAAATAGGGCAAGGTAAACATGAAGCAAAATGGAAACAAGGAAATTTGAGGAGCTCTGGCAATTAAGGGAAAGACGGAATACACGAGTGGCCCTTGAGGGAGCACGACGGAGTGGTCAGAGGGAGGTCCGAGGAGAACTGGGCCTGTGGGGTTAGGAGCCAAAGGAATATGATCAGGAGGGAGAGGCAGTGCACATTCTGGAGGGCAGAGGCCCTCTGTATGTCCCCATTCTCCTGTAATTCTTGCACTCTGCCCTCATGATTTCTATCAGCCAGTTTCCACAATTCAATGATTATGGTATCCTGGGATGTCAGGGAGTATCCGTTGGACACAATCCATGCTACCAAGTTAGCTGATGGGTACCGAGCGCTTACCATATGCAGAGCACCAACCCGAGTCCTCTCGGTCTTTTAATTCATGCAATCCTCGTGACACCCATGGTGATCCAAGTCTAAGAAATCACCACTAAAGGCCCCTTTGTTGGCTCTATGGGGTCATCATCTACAAACTGGACTGGGCTGGTTTGGTCCATGAGTTTCTCCATTAAGCCAGACCGCCCCTCTCCTTATCCCCCTGTTCTTTGATCAGCACCGTGCTGCTGGTGTCTCCCCTAACCCTGAGTTGAAAGGCATCCCTGATGGCAGCATCTCGCGATGGTTCCTCCGGGGAGCGGAGAGAGTCGCTAGCCTGCGCCCAGCATCCTACGAACAGCGCGGGTGTCCCAGACAGCTGCTGCCTTTCTTTCCAAACCCCAGAGCTGCTAGCTATGGTCAATGCGTCCTTCCGCAGAAAGGCGCGTTGCACCCAGCCGGAATAAAAGCCAGGCCACTCACTGGCCTAAAAAGGGTTCGCAGCTACAAATAGCCAGCTGGATTAATGGTGTCAACAGTCCCTAGGTCTTCAGAAGGAGAGTGGCCATTTATTCGACACCATTCCTTTATTCAACACCCATTCCTTTATTCAACACCCATTCCTTTATTCAACACCCATTCCTTTATTCAACACCCATTCCTTTATTCAACAGGCGTGGTGCCGATTTGGGACTAGTGGCTTTGGAATGGAGGCTGCTCTCCTTGCCCCTCCTCGGGCTCTCGTCAGTAATCACTCTGTTAGTGACACATCACTGAGCCAGGCATGACGAATGGCTCGGCGCAATGGAGCCAGGCTGACATTTCCATGGTACAGTGGGAGAGCAAATGGCGATTTTGAGGGACAGACCCCTGTCAGTCTTTACAGCAGACTCGAGCGCCATTACAATGCTGCGTAATCAAATTTTCTCCTTCTCTGAAATCTTTGTTCCGCTGATTAATTAAGTGAAATGACACACCAGGTTGAGTGCTGCGGCCGGGGCGCACCCGGGTGGATTGTGATGACAGCAGACCAGGCTGGACTGCAGTCAGCGTGCACAGGAGCAGCTTACTTATCGGGCAATCAGAAAGACCCAGGAGCATCTTTGTCAAGAGTTGAGAGAGGAAGTTTTAGAGAAAGGACAGGGGGAAACAAACAAGCACAAACACGTTTTTAATGCAATTTAGAAAATGGGGTCAGAGTGTAGTTGATGGCCTCGATTTTGCCCTCCTCCAGCAACTGTACGGAGGAAAGAAGATGGGGAAGGGGTACAAAGACACGGGTCCCAGAGACCTTCTCATTAGTTCCATGGGGTTAACCCCATGACAGGGAGTGACTAACTTACTATGCAAGGTTTATTATTATCAACCGGACCCCCCCTTCAACATTCCCACTCCTGTTTTGGATACTGAACAGAGAGACGAATTGCTTTCCACGGATTGGTCAGTTTTCCTGTGGGAAAATGGGTCTGGGGCTCCTTGATCCTGTGATGTGTCCTGGAAAACACAGGGAGAGGGGCTGGGCATAAAATCATTGTGTTCTGGGCCTGAAGACATTCTAGAAACCCAAAAAAACAACCAAAAACTAAGCCCACTGCCATTGAGTCAATTTTGCGTCATGGTGGTCCGGGTAGATTAGAGGACATGGTAGAAACCCCTGTGGATTTCTGAGAAGGTAACACTTTACAGGAGTAGAAAGCCTCATCTTTCTTCAGTGGAGCAGCTGGTAGTTTTGAACTGCTGACCTTGTGGATCACAGCCCAACACATTACCACTACTCAACTCTCTAGGAACAGGCAAAGCTGGCTTAGGAGCAGGTGGTGGTGTCGAACTGCTGAATGCATAAGCACTACTCCATCAGGCCCCCTTGACGAAATGCTAGAAATACCGAAATAATCAGTAAGTATAGATGGATGCCATGCCTGTGAAAATGATGCAGCACAGGTTTCCAGAATGCATATGAGAACCCCAAACGCCCGTTCGGTTGACTTTCTGGGGTGTATGCAAAACTGTGCTGCATCTGGCCTTCAGTCAGCTGCTGGACAGAACTGCTGCTGCCCTGCTTCTAGGGCTGACTCACACCCGTGATTGATGGGTGAGGGAGCTAGAGAGTCAGGTCCAGTCACCACCATTGGGCTAGCATCAAGGGGTCATTTATCTACAGGTTCATGGAGGCTTCCATTCTAACAGTCAAAGTCTTTAACTTGTGTGTAGAATTTGCAGGCTGGAACGTGGCAGTATGGGAAGCCTCTGCTGTAGCCCAGTCCCCCACTGCTTTAATCTGGGATCCAATGGACACAATCCCCTTGGAGTGAAACTTGTTTGGATTCTTGCCCCTTTAAGGCTGGCTGGGGCTGAGCCTCCTTACTGGAAACCAGAAGCTACCCGTACTATAGAGCAGCTGTTAATGAAGAATGGGCATGTGAAGTTAATAGTGCTTTGTGATTGGTTTAGTGTATTTTGAAGAGAACATTGAAGCTATTAAAATGTGTGGTTGGGAAATAGAATTTGTCATACCATCTACGTATTTTTGTGCCCCTTCTTAAAGGGTTTCATTCAGTCCTCAAATAAGTGAAGGAATAATTTGATCTGTGTCTCCTATTTCTTTCTTTTTGTCCCTTCCTCTTTTTTTTCTTTTTTTGAGTGCCAATAAAATAGTGTAGACCTTCCATGTACTCTAGATGTATGCTTATTCTCTGGTACCATTTGATTGTATCCTGAAGAGAAGAGAATGTAGAAGGAGCAAAGTTATGCTCCTTAGAGGCTTTCCTAATTAACTGTTTGAAAGAGATTTTCCAAAAATGCCTAAGTGTGAGGTTATTTGTATGCCTAATTTCGCTTTTATGTTACACTTATTTTTAAGTGTAATTTACCATGGCTTAACACTTGTGTTTTTCCAGGGGCATTCCAAGAGCACACTGCACATGGATTACAGCCTTTTCCATGACTGTGTTTTATTTTCCATATGCTTTTCAATGGGTATTGAGTGGATTTGGTGCTCTTCCTGTAGTTAGAGTGCATTTTTTTATTGTACATAAATGGTAAATAATTGATACCTGCCATATGCCTCTTTCTCCCTCTCTGAGCTCCTCATGCCTCCCCTCCTCTTCGGTCTCCTGCCTTCTTATTGGCTTCTGCTCTTATCTCGGTCTCTGTTCTTTCCTCTCCTCTCTCTGCATGTCTCCATTGCTTTCAACATCATTTTCCGTGCCTCTCAAGGTGCTTGTTTGAGAGGGGTTTTTACTTGGGCTCTTGGGGCCAGTGCATTACCCAGTAGGGGTGCAAAGGAGTAATTGCACACAGCTTTTTAAGTAGGTGCTGCCAGGGTCAAGAATTGGAAAGAAGAAAATGGGATTCAGAAAACAGTGGGATTGCTCCCCCTCTTTCTTCAGCTTGCTGAATGAATATTGAGCCAACTCCCGGTCCTAGCCTCTGCTCCATGGAATAACCAGGGACAGCTCCCAGAAGCCTGGAATTAAAGAGGATGTGGCGCAGTGTCTGAGCCCCTTGCTTAGCAGACAGAGCTTCTCAAGCTGAACAGTCTTAAAGGGTCGCTCATTAGGGAAATGAGAGAAGTTGCATGAGCTGAACTTTAGAGAATGTTCAGTCTTTGGTAAACTTGTGTTTGGGGAGGGAATTCCTACCATATCGAGGCCATAAAACAACGGCATTTTAGATAGCTCTGCTTTTAAATCCTCTGAAGGCCAAAGTCAGGACCCACTCACAGATCTTATAGTTCACCGGCCTTTGAAGAAGTTGGAGGTGAGTGAGGATTAGCTATTTCCTTATAACGTTCCTACCAGGTTATAATGACTGAAGAGCTCAGGCTAAATTTTGCCCCACCTAGAAGCATTCATGAAACATTCGTATGTGCAAGAAGCACAAAGCAGCTCATATGACCCACGTTACACACACGAGGCCATTGGAAGCCTCTGGCTTGAGGTTTGGTTGTGTTTTTCCCTTTGTGGATGAAAGGTCCACATGAGGCAGACACGGTATTCCAGAGGCAGGATTCTGGTCCCCTAGAGGTCAGAAATCAGGAGGCCTCCTGGCTAGTGGCTGGACCCAGGAGCCCTTGTGGCACCATTGGGTGAATGTTAGACTTTGACCTGAAAGATTGGTGGTTCAAACCCTCCAGCAGCTCCAGGGGAGAAAGGTGAAGTCCCAAGGAAGATTAACAAAGCTTGGAAGTCCTGGACTTGACTCAGTGGCAGTGGGACTTTTTGATTTTGGTTTTTAATGAGTAGATATACAGCCACTCAGCAGTAAAACTTTGGGCATCATATCAAGGGAGACAGACTACAGACCAAGCTCAATTTCCATGCCCTGCTTCAACAGGGTGAGGCGAGTCTCTTAAATGTTTTAGCCAATCTATCTATCTTGAAGGAGCCCTGGGGCCATCGTGGTTAGGTATTGGGCTGCTAACTCCTAGGTTAGTAGTTCAAAGTCATTAGTCATGCCACGGGGGAAGGACGAGGCTTTTTACTCCAATAAAGAGTTGCAGTCTCAGAATCCCACAGGGGCAATTCTACCCTGTCCTGGAGTCTGACCGTGAGTCAGAGCTGACTAGACCCCAGTGAGTTTTATTCTTATTTTTAAAATCTACCTCGGGTCCCTGTCATTTCATCAGGAAAGTCCATTTCTGACCTTTTGCAATCTCAGATCCCATTTCTATAAAGTGAGGTATTCGAGGGATAATGTCAACATGCAAAAACTCCCTATAAGTATACTAAGTGGCTAATACCTTATTTATTTAATACATGTCTTCTGTTGATATTTCAGAAATTCTCAATTCTAATTAGCAAATTCTTGGGTGCTGAGTGAGATACCGGGAAAAACCAGAAACATTTGGAGCAGCTGCGTCTCCCTGAGCTCTTTCCATCGTAATTGTAATGGAGGGCCCAGAGGCGGGGCTTTCCAGGGAGGCAGCTGACTGCCCAGGAGAGGGGAAGTTTTAACCAATTATCATATGCACATACCTCACAGTCTAGGCTAAAATATTTCAGAGTAAATTACAGGCATGTTAATAAATATGCAATAAAACTCCAAGCAATATGCTAAGGCTGTCGCTTGCTTTACATATTTTAATTACATATTGTGATGCTTACATCCTCGGGCTTATTAGCAAAGGATACAATTTTTCAAATCAAATAAAGAGAAAATAAGAAAAGGAAGACACAGGGGCGGGGCCGGGGAATAGAGTGCAAGTAGCGAAGAAAATCCGACACAGAGAGGAGTAGAAAATGGAGAATAAACCGAAAGGGAGCGTCAGAGACCCAGAGGGATCCAGAGAAAAACTAAAGAGAGGCCGAGAGCCATGCTGCTCAGGCAGCCTCAAGTTACTTTTTTTGGTGGGGGCGAGGAGGAGGTTTCCTTTCCACTGGCCAAGGGTGTCAGTTCTGCCTTCTCAAATCTGTTTGCAGCCTGGCTTGAAGACCAACAGAAGGCAACAGAACTACCAACTGAGAAAATAACCCTAAGCCCACCTTTCCTTCCAGGTCTGACAGGGCACCCTTGTGTTCTCAGGCAGCGGTTCTCAACCTTCCTCATGCTGTGACCCTTTATACAGTTCCTCACATTGGGGTGACCCCCCCCCAACCATAAAGTTATTTTCATTGCTACTTCATCACTGTCATTTTGCTACTGCTATGAATTGGGTGACCCCTGTGAAAGGGTCGTTTGACCCCCAAAGGGGTCGTGACCCACAGGTTGAGAACCACTGCTTACGGGCTGGGGAAAGGGCAGGCTAGGACAGTTGCAGTTCCAGGTCAAATGAGGTGAATTTAGAAGGCTCCTTGTCATCAGTGGACGATGGGCAATGTGAGGGATCTAGAAAAGGGATGTTCACTTCACTCTTTCCAGTGCTTGCTTGTCGTGCTTTGGCTGCTTCGGCTAATGTGATGTCGTGGATGTTACTCAACCTCTCTAGATCACCATGTTCACGTTCATGCAATGAGACAAGGTGTGGATTGAATTGTATTCCCCACCCCCAGCCGCCAATATGTTGACGTTATAACTCCTGTACTTGCGAATAGGACCTCATTTGGGGGTGGGGGGAGGTCTTTCTTCGAAGACTTCTGGCGGCACTATTGGCTAAGCGCTGGACTGTTCACCTTAAGGCCAGTCCTTAAAACCTACCTGAGATAGTTAAGGTTTATTGTGCCAACCTGGCCGATAAACACATGTGGAGTTAATTGAAGGGCGGACAGATTAATGGCTCGGTGAGCCTCGCCTTTCTAGTTCTCAGGTCTCTTGCTTTCTGATGGTCCGACCAGGATACTGCTGCCTTAGCCAGTTCCCTGCTTCAGCTGGCAAGGCTCACTTCCTACGAGATATCCCCAAGGAGAAGCCGCATGGACCTACCCCAATGCAGCCCTGGGTGCTGGAGCAGCCATGTGGAGACCCCTGCCAGTGCTGAGATGCTTACACTGATTTGGCTTTCCTCCTGCAGTCGGCGTCATAGTGTGTGTTTTGTTAGATGGAGGAGGACTTTGTAGATCGGTGTTGGACATATAGGCTCATATTGGACCTATGGGCTTGGGCAGCACTGGGTTGGGATGCTTTCTTTCTTTCTTTCTTTTAATCATTTTATCAGGGGCTCATACAACTCTTATTATAACCCATACATGCATCAATTGTGTCAAGCACATTTGTACATATATTGCCATCATCATTCTCAAAACATTTGCTTTCTACTTGAGCCTTTGGTATCAGCTCCTCATTTTTCCCCTCCCTCCCCACTCCCCACTCCCCCATGAACCCTTGATAATTTATAAATGATTATTTTGCCATCTCTTACACTGTCCGATGTCACCCTTCACTCACTTCTCCGCTGTCCATCCCCCAGGGAGGAAGTTATATGTAGACCTTGTCATCTGTTCCCCCTTTCTCCCTCACCTTCCTTCTACCCTCCTGATATCGCCACTCTCACCACTGGCCTGAGGGATTCCTCTGTCCTGGATTCCCTGTACTTCCAGTTCCTATCTGCGCCAGTTTACATGGGATGCTTTCTTAATGTACACTAATCCTTTATATAAAACTCTCTCTTATACATATGAGTTCCTGTGGACTTGTTTCTCTAATGTTCCAGACTGACACACTACCAGTCGCTCAGTGGGGGAAAGATGAAGCTCTCTCCTCCTGTTGAGTGGTGCAAGGTTGCTGTGAGTTGGACTCCCCTCAGTGGTAGGAATGGTAAGGGCCTGCAAGAGTAGACTGGGTCCTAACCCTCTACGAGTGGCCTCCCAGAAAAGAAGAGAAGAAACACTGAGACCTAGAGGGCGAAGACAGAGCAGATACAGGAAATAACCCGGAGTTGCTGGGCACCACGGAAGCTAAGAGACAGGAATGGCGCCATTTCCTTTTCAGAGCCCTTGGAAGGCATCACAGTGGTAGACACCTGGACGTGGACTCCGAGCCCCTAGAAGGATGAAGAATGAAATTTCTGTTCTTTAAAGCTACGTCTTTGTGGGCTCTTGGTATAGCTCTAAGAAAGTCTATGGAGGAGTAATGCCATCAATAAGAGGTGAAAAATGTCCCCAATACTTCTTTCCTTTCTTTTTGGCTTCTTCCTAAATTTATTCTCTTTTGTAACAGAACATCCTTTTTGTTTTTAAACGAAAGTAACTTAAAATGCAAATGGCCCTGGGAGAGGTAAATTAAAACAATTTCTTTTTCCCAAATAGCCATCAAGCTACCCCTGCTGGAGGAGGAAAAGGAATATTTGGCCCCTTGAGATCTGTAGAAGCAGTCAGAACTTCTTGCCTTGAGCCCCAGATTTCCTTGCACTTTTCAGTTCTATTTTGAAACTCCATGAATTTTAAATTTTACTCCCAGTCTGTGTTTTACTGTAGTTTGCAACGCTCTGAAAATGGTGTTTCCTTTAATATTGGCACTCCAGGGGGGATGTGTTATGTTTCCCCCGGGTTTCTTGTCCCCACCTCCTCCCCACACCAATACATCACTGCATGCATCCTTTGTAGTCTAGAATCCCTGGTTTGAGCAGGGCAGCCTTATGCTATCAGTTAACATATTGCCAGATAAAGCCACAAGAGAAAGGGGACACTCAAAGATGACTGCAGTTTTGTCTTGGGCTCATTGTGCCTGGCAGTCTCTGGTGGAAAACTGTGTTGATTTTATTCCTAGACTGAGCCAAAAACAGAGATAGGAATAGGAATGGATGAGCTAACCAATTTAGGAGTTTATAGATATTTTCAGCCTTCTGAGAATTTGGCTTTAGATATGAGGTCTTTTTGGCCCTGTAGAGCATTCCCAGGGATTTCAGTCTTCCTATAAACCATCTTCATCAAACTCTTTTGTCCTGTCGGACAAGATGAGAACATAACAGTGAACCTTGGAAATGCTCCTGGGTCCTGGATTAGCCTTTCAAGTTATACTGATAGTCTTGGGGCCCCGGAGATTTGAAAGGTCCTTGTGGGTTCAGGGCACAAGGGTTGCTTTAAGATGCCATGTTATGTGAGCGGCATCATCTGACCTTCTGAGGCCATGAAATCCAAGATCCTGCTGTCATGAAAAGCTACTAAGAGGTTAAACTTTTCTTGGAAGAGGGTATTTTTTAGAGCATCTCTCAACAAGTTGTCTTATGCCACACAGATTGTCTCAATCATGACTAACAGACGCATCTGCAGGAAAAGACAATTTTGCAAGCCCAGGCAGAAAAGCACTCATACTTTTTCTGAAACCTTTCCCCTGGCTCATATTAAAACTAGCCAGGAGAAGAGACACAGCAAAGTTTATTAGGGACAATTCCCTGGAGGGGAAAACAATAGGGATAATGAGACAAATATTCTTAAAGCATCCAGGGGCTTCTGAAATAAACAAATTCTGGTCCACTGAAATAGCTGGTAGAGAGATGGCTTTGTTCTACATAATTTTACAAAATGCATGCTGTTGGCTATGTTCCAAATACATCTGAAGTTTCCTAACAGGGTGCTAGTCACTTTGGAGATGGATGCCTGATGAGGATGTGGGTAACACTGCAGCCTCACTTGTGGGGACAATTCACCACAGGGCACATTTGGAAGCAGAGCATCTTATAAAAGAGGGTGGTGAGATGAGGGAGGGTGGGGGTAGGGGTGAAGCTCGGTTCTCCTGAAGAGGTAAGAATGTCCAGCGGAACATGTGTCAGGGTAGCTGTCCTCTGAGAAATCGGAGATGGCACCTAGGGTTGTCCAATTTGAACTAAGGAGGAAGCAGATTGTGCGTGCGTGCGTGCGTGCGTGTGTGTGTGAGAGATTTCTGTGTGTATGTGTGTTTGTATGAGAGAGATATTTCTGTGTGTGTGTGAGAGAGAGATTGTGTGTGTGTTTGTATGAGAGAGAGATTTCTGTGTGTGTGTTTGTATGAGAGAGAGATTTCTGTGTGTGTGTTTGTATGAGAGAGAGATTTCTGTGTGTGTGTTTGTATGAGAGAGAGAGAGATTTCTGTGTGTGTGAGAGATTGTGTGTGTGTGTGAGAGAGAGATTTCTGTGTGTGTGTTTGTATGAGAGAGAGAGAGAAAGACTTCTGATTAAAGTGAGATAAGCCATCCTTTATAGAGATAAGGTTAAGTACATTTAATGGACCAGGTAAATGTTAGCAGAGGGTCTTCAAGTTAGAGGAAGGCCTAAGCTACAAAGAAAAGAACTTTAAGCTGTTCTAATGGACATGATGGAGTCTTACTACATCTCTCCCAGGGCACTGTAGATAGTCATGACCTCAGGGCTGAAAAAGGAAGGTTGAAGAGAGTGTTTTATGAACCACCCATGTATTACTCCCAAAGATGCTGACCACATTCCTGTATAGCGGACCAGACTCTGGCACTGGAAACGTGAAGTTGAATAAACATGGACACCTACTGTATGTGTCATCTCCTGGTCCTTTGTGAAAACTTGATATTGAAGTGTAAGAGTACAGTAGTTAGGTCACAGACTTCTGAAGTTCAACGCCTACGGCCATCATCTAGAGTTTCCACTAGGCTTAAGCTTACTGAGCCTCAATTTTATCATCTGTAAAGTGGGAGTACTACTAGGACTTGCTATAGGATTGTTTTGGTCACAAAGAAGCTGATATATACAGATTTATCATTACTTTTATTATTTTCCCCTCCAGGGAACTATCCCTAATAAACTTTATATACATTGCCTGATTCACAATGAATATTCAACAAATGACAGTGCTACTGTTGTCTATCTTAGTACTTCAGTAGGGTATTGTCATTTATGGATGAAGTATTACTGTTGTCTATCTAAGTGCTTCAGTAGGGTATTGTCATTTATGGATGAAAGGAACTTCTGGTAATCTCCTAACTCGAAATTTTGTCATAACCTCACCTTGGAAACACATTTTTCTTTACTTTCTTTAAATGACTGCTTTTGTAAGAAGGGAATAAAATATTCTATGTTCACAAACCATTCATCCACCCCAGAAAGTGCAGCAAGAACGTACCAATTAGTGCTCAGAAAATGACAAATTGCTTCTTGTTTGGATGAATCATCCAAATTAGGACTATTAACTACAGGATGAAGCTGAAGGTTCATACAACAATAAAGCCACGGCAAGGGTGCCAACTTGCCGGTACAGGAGAAAGGAATGGAGACATCTCAACGGTGGAGACATACTTGGAATGTTCAGCACTGTCCCACCTCCAAGATCAGATGGGAGTTGTTAGGTGGGAGCTGTTGCTGCCAGTTGCTGCTGAGTTGCTTCCAACTGCTGGGTCCCGATAGACAGCCAAATAAACCTGCCGGACCCCACACCATCTTCACACTCCTTCCCGTGGTGGAGCCCATTGCCGCGGCCGCTGTATCAATCCATCTCATCGAGGATCTTCTTTGTTTTTGCTGACCCTTTACTTGACCCAACATGACATCCTTCTTTAGGCACTCACCCCTCCTGATAACATGTCCAAAGCAGGTTGGAATTCAGGAGCTGGTTTGGGATGGGGGATTTTGATGGCTGTCCCAACCCTAAGATGTGGGTGCCAAAGGGGAACAAAAGTCTGGGTCCCACATTTCCTTCCACTCTCCTTTTCTCTCTCTCAGACATGTACTGATGGAGGCCTTCCTTGGGCCAGGCGACCTCTGGACACTGTTCCAGTCTATATTGCTGGGTATACGCTGGCTATACCTAGATAGCCAGTAGATAGATTGTGCTCAGGACTTGTGCTTGAGGAGGCAAGGTGCAATGTGGGTAGAGTGTGTGCTTGCAGAGCAGTGAGGGCAGGGGAGGAAGGAAGAGGCCGAGCAGGAGAGAGGAAACGAGAGGTAGAGGTAGAGAGATTGTAGGAAGCCTCCCTCCCTCTTCTTGTCAACCAGCTTTATTGGCATATACAGTGAACCCTCGTTTATCGCGGTTAATCGGTTCTAGACCCTACCGTGATAAATGAAATTCCGCGAAGTAGGATTCCTT
>NW_022103899.1:33639847-33641719 GCF_000313985.2 Echinops telfairi | reverse complement strand
ATGACTGACTCAGTTGCACACTTTCTGGAAAACAACAACAACAACAAACTTTTCCATTTCTCACTTATTCAACTGAAAAATTCAGATGACTCTAAAGGGTAGGGCAGTGAGACCACATGTTAGCGGGGCTGAATTAACCTCACATTGCCCAGATTCTGTAAAGCTCTCCAGATGCTTCCCATGGTAGCACAGTGGGTTATGTGTTGGGCTGCTAACCACAAGGTCAGCAGTTTATAACCAGCAACTCCTCTGTGGGACAAAGATGAGGATTTCGAGTCCAATAAAGAGGGACAGTCTAGGAAGCCTACAGGGCCAGTTCTTGTTTGGGTTTCCATGGATCAAAATCAACCCCATGGCAGTGAGTTTTGAGCTTCCACCTAGTTTTGAATAAGTGTTCCCGAACACTTTACTGCTTCCCTGACATTGGAAGGTAGAGCAAGTTCAAACTAGACAACCAGATCCAGGTGATCCCAAGAGTCCTAATCTCTAGTTCCTGAACAGCCTTCTCTCCTTAGTAGAGAGATCCCTTTTTCGTAGGACTCAACACCCTTGCCCATATCTGCTTTCTTTACCCGTTTCTGTTTGGGGAAAAGATTAAACATCAATTAAATCCCTCCTATTCCATAATGAATTTAAATCAACATGTGACTTCTCCCAGAGTAATTTCTCCTGATTCTCAAATATGTGTGGCAGTTGAGCCCATCCTGTGGCTAGCTTTGACCGTGGCCCAGTATTCATGACAGCATGAAATCAGCTTTGAGGGTTGTCTGTAGACTTTAATGTGGGCTATAATGGAAGAAACATTGGAATCTTTGTTTAGTTTAATCAAACAAAAATACTGTCTGTTCTAGGAAAAGAAACAATGCATGAAGACAACTCAGGGAAGACTCTCTATACCAAATTGAGTTTAAAGGCAAAATTCTGGGTGTAAATTCCCTTGTTGTGAAATACCTCCATTTAATGGAAAACTACAGGGCAGGACATGACAATAGGATTGGAGTTAGGCTGATCTAGGTCTGACTATTAGCTTTGTCATTTCAAGCACTGGTATCATAAGCTAATTACTTAACTTTTTGGAATCATTGCATCCTCATCTGCAAAATGAGGACAATCGTCTTACACCTCATAGGGCACATGTAGGGTGATGGAATAGTGACCCTGAAGTGGTTATTACAGGAAGAAGCACCCGATGAAGTGTCAAAAATCCAGGAGGTTACTCAGTCTATTTAAGTGACTTTGAGTTCCAGTAGAACAAATGCCAAATGATAAATGATTATTGCTAAGAGGGCTCAGCAATTAACTCACCATTTTATTCCAGAAGCCAGGAAGAAAAAAAGCTTTTAAACTCCACTCACTTAGTAATCCTTGCCAGAGAGTTCTCTGCAGTGTTGTGTCTTGTTTCACCTGGCCTTCTCTCGAATGTTATGGGTGCCTCCAACATAAAAGAGGATGTGGAGCCATGCGGTGCGGGCAGCTTGGTGAAATGACAAGGAGGAGAATAAGATGAACAACATGGAGAGGAAGGAGAAGGGTGAAAGCAGAAAAGAGAAAGAGGAAGAGGGAACAGCAGAGAGGGGAGAGAACAGGAGAGAGGAACAGGAAAGGTCAAGAAGAAAGAGGAGGTGTCCTGTGACCTACAGATGGGCTTTGGGTCTCCACTCCCCCTCA
This sequence comes from Echinops telfairi, assembly GCF_000313985.2. Classification (NCBI taxonomy): domain Eukaryota; kingdom Metazoa; phylum Chordata; class Mammalia; order Afrosoricida; family Tenrecidae; genus Echinops; species Echinops telfairi. The sequence goes on along the minus strand of NW_022103899.1, from coordinate 33,640,051 downwards.
TTTAGGATGTTATGATTTGTTGTTGTTTGATGCCCGATACCTGATCCCTTCAACAACCCATGGTCACACAGGCTGGTGTGCTTCTTCCATGTGGGCTTCGTTGCTTCTGAGTTTGTTTGCCTTCAAGCCTTTAAGACCCTAGATGCTATATCTTTCGATAGCCGGGCACCATCAGCTTTCTTCACCACATTTGCTTATGCACCC
>NW_022103899.1:33637806-33639403 GCF_000313985.2 Echinops telfairi | reverse complement strand
CTATGGAGCCCTTGCTGTTGTGAATGGATTTATTTCATTACTAGAAGTTTAAAAGGTCAAGGTTTAGGGTTTTTTTATTTTGGTTATTGTTTAAAAATAAATAAATTACATAATAAAACAAACAAAAAAGTTATTTACAATGTGGGATGAGAAATATTCTGAGGAACTACCTAAGTGCTGTGCAAAAATCTAGAAATTGTTACCACTGCTGTCTCCCAAATTTGCCTTTGAACAGAAATAAAACCGGGGGTGGGGAGAGAGAAGGAAATAATACCACGAGGGGGGAAAAAAAAAGGAATAAAGAAGGCTTCCAAAGTTCCTTAAAGTATTGTGGTGGTGTTTTTTTAAAACTAGAAAAAATGATTAAAGAATCCAGATAACTCCAAAAGCTCACACACTGCTTTATACGTTGGGTGCTGACAATGATGTATCAGCCTGGGATGGTTTTTCGTGAAAACTAGCAGTTTTCATACTTATAATTCCACACTGAGAATATTTTTGGTGAGTGGGAATGTGTAGTTTGAGGAATTTTGGTACTTGAATAACAGGGTAAAAATAATTTTTTTAATTATGAAAGAATGGCTTGTGCACTGCTTGATTTCGTATAGGCTGCAATGGAGGAAGATCTAGTCTTCTAGTGCACACAGTTTACTTTTCCACCGCGAGTCACCTCTTAAGGGCAGGAAGAACTGGGCTTCTCCCAGGCAGAGGCGGGTGCCCGGAACGTCCTCTGTCCTCCAGTCTCACTGAGTACATGAGTGGTCGCCTTCTCTCTCCACCACTGTCACCCAGCACATTGTCAGAAAGTGTGTGCCTCCCCCAGAAGCCAAGTAGAACAAAAGCACAGCAGGGAAAACTGTGTGATTATAGCCACTTACAGAACGTTTCACAGGTGCCGAGCACCGTGCCTGGCACTTCATATTTTTGCCCTTCCCTATCCTTGAAACTCCCACATCACATAAAACCAGTATCCCGAGCTTCATTCCCAATCTTTGGAAGAGAAAGGTTGTTCTTCATCTTTTAGGGTCTGGGCTCATCTTTTTCCTTATTAGCAGAAATGCTCTATGCTTTGGTGAATGCCTTCAATTTTGGACCTGGTGGGGGAGGGGTGTAATGGGGCAGGAGGCAGGGTTAGCTGGGTTCAAGTGTAAGGATCCTGAAGCTTTGGGTCACATGACTAACTCTCTCAAACAGTCCTATTCATCTGCAGAGAGTATTGTGCTGTTTCTGTTCTATATTTGAACCAAAGGGTCCTATAATTGGGAGGCCTTGGGTGGTTCAAATGGCTAATAGGCTCAACTGCCAAACTCAATGTTGGAGGATTGAGTCCTTCATAAGGTCTCTCAGAAGAGGCCTGATGGTCTCCTTCCAAAAAGAACCACCATTGAAAACCTCACAGAGCACAGTTCTACCTTGACTTACATAAGGCCTTCATGAGTAAGAACAATTTGTTGGCCCTTTACTTGAGGTTTCTGTCTAGAAATTATATGGAGCAAGTATCTAGATAAGATAGGCTGGATAAACGATCTGGAGGAGAAAACAATGGGACCGACAGTTCCAGCAGGATATGGAAGAGGGAGAAGTCGGGGAAAGAAAG
>NW_022103899.1:33627021-33636568 GCF_000313985.2 Echinops telfairi | reverse complement strand
CACAAAATAATAATATTTTTTGTTTGTTTGTGTCATGTTGTGATGTGACTTGCATGTGAACATCTTCTCACATATTTCTCATCCTGGGCTGTATGCCACCATTTGCCATGTTAAAGCACAGACACAAAGCAGTGCCTGGCACTACCAGAAGGAGCCGTGGCAGTGGGGTGGGTGACGGGGATCAGCAGTCCGCAGCCACCAGCTGCTCAGCTCGAGAAAGATGAGGCTTCCTACTCCGGCAGAAACATCTGCAGTCTTGTAAACCCACAGGGGCAGCTGTACTCCGTCTTATAGCTATACTCCGTCTTATAGGTTTATCTGGGGTCAGAGTCAACTCGATGGCAGTGAGTTTGTGTTCTGATGTGTTAGGTGCATGGGCTTGAACTTCAGCTGGACCGCTTATTAACCCTGTGACCTTGGGCAGCTCCCTTCACCTCTCTGAATCTCCGGAGCCTCATCAACAAAATGAGGATTAAATGAGACACACCGTTTATGTCAAGTACTCAATATAGAGCCTACTTCTTGGTCAGCACTCAGGGAAAGTTAGTTCTAAGTACTATTCTCATCAACAGTGCAAGACCTTTTGTGCGGTGTGATACATGGGCTGCATGCTTCTGAATGCAGCTTGTGGGCCTTGCTTGCCAGGTGGGGAAATCTCCACAGTGCTCAACAGTTCCTGTTGATACATTGTCGGCACAGCCATATCCTGCTGTTTCTTTCTCTTCTTGTACATTTGCATGCTCTCTTAGCATCTGACCTATTAGGCAATTGTGTATCTATGTTTATGTCCATGTCTATGCCTACCTCAATATCTATATTGACAGCTCATCTATATCAAGAAAGATATATAGTAATTAAATACATAACAAAGAACATATATATTAGTATATAAAACTGACTCCATATGGAAGGAAGGGGCCTCGGTAACACTGTGGGTTATGTATTGACTGTTAACCCATAGGTCGGCTGTTCAAGCTCACCAGCCACTCTGAGAGAGATAGATGAGGCCACCTACTCCCGTAAGAATTAGGGTCTCAGACATCCTATCCGGGGTTGCTCTGAGTCAGAATCAGTCCACTGGCAGTAGGTGTGGGCTATACGTAGAAGGAAACTTGGTGGTGAAGTGGACGAAGGATTAGGCTGCTAACCCCAAAGTTGGCAATTGGAACTCACTAGCAACTTCTCGGGAGAAGTGAAGCAGTCTGCTCCTGTAAAGATTTATAACCTTGGACGCCCAAGGGGGTGGTTCTACTCGGTCTGGTAGAATCACTATGAATCAGAATCCACACAATGAGAGTGGGGTGTGGATGCCCTGGTAGCCTGGTGAGTTATGCATTGAACTGCTAACCACAAAGCCAGCAGTTTGAAACCACCGGCTGCTCTGCGGTGAATGATGAGATTTTCTACTCCCACAAAGAGTGACAATCTTGGAAACCCACAGGGGCCATTCTAAAGTGTCCTGTAGGGTCACTATGAGTTGGCACTGACCCAATGGCAGTGAATTTTCTTTCAGGTGTATGGATCATATATAACTATACACCATATTATATATATTAGAATATGCTACTTTTATTAAGCATGCCGTCATTTTGTTAAGCCCGTTGAATACAAAAACCAAAAAACTGAACTCCCTGCCATCGATTCAATGTGGACTCATAGCGACCCCACTGTGGGTTTCTGAACGTATAACTGTTTATGGGAGTAGAAAGCCCAGTCTTTCCCCCTCAGTGTTGCTGGTGGTTTCCAATGGCCAACCATGCGGATTGCAGCCCAATGCATAACCATTAACACCACCAGGACTCCACTGTTGATTACAAGGGTCACGCACACACTAGCATCCCCTTTCCCACAAAGATGGGCTGATTCCAAACACAACATGTTGAAAGATGTGTCTGTGATTAGTGGAGGGCTACAGACTAGTTCTCTCTGTACTGTCCTTGTCCTTATTCCATTTAGCGTGCCTTCAGAAAGGGTCAGAGGAGACTTTTTGAGCTGTGGGCATCAGGGTGGGGAATTACTTAGGGTAAAGGGCTAATACAAACATTTTAACAAAATTTAAGTGGGCATCTTCCCAAATCATTAAAATTTGCAACACGTTTTCAGGAATTCTATCCCATATGAAACAACACCTTTTTGATGAATTAGGCATTTTAAGGAAAGGTAGGAAGACGTCAAAGATGAACCAAGAGAGGGAAACCACCAGCCCCGATGACACATGATGAAAGTGTGGCTGAAGTCCAGAAACCCGTGGAAGACATCACAGAATCACCATCAATGTGATAAAGATTGATGTCAGGCCTGCATGCGGTTCCACGTTTTCACTTTTAAGTGGACATCTAACCACTGCGCTACCAGGCCTTCTCTCCCTTCTATAGATGAGTGCTAAATGAAAGGGTGGTGATTTGAGTATACCAGAAGGCATCTGAGAGGAAAGGCCTGCAAATGTCAGCCTTTGAAAACTCTGTGGAGTGTAGTTCTTTTGGACCCACTCTGGGCCACTCTGAGTTGGAGCCTACTCAAGGGCAGCTGGAATGTAAATAAAGAACACGGCAGACTTGTCCCTGGGGTCAAGTGAAGTGTGTGGCTGTTTCTGCTGAGCGGACAGCCTTAGAGTCAGGGTTGAGGACGAGAAGGGGACAGCAGAAAGGAGGCAACTCCTGCCAGGCAATGCATTTTAAATTTAATTACTCATGGTTAGCTCATGAAACTTTTCTCCTCCTTTTAAACTTCTGAGAGAAAAATCTCTACCACATCCCTTCACAACTCCCCAATTAACCTTTGCAAACATTGCTTTCTTTTTTTAAAGATTTTTGTTAGCGTTTTATATTTATATCAAATTAACTTAAGTAAAAAGAACTAGGTGTGTGTTGGGGTAAGGGCTGGGACCAGAATGACAGTATGCTTTTCTGGAGAGCTCTTGTCTTCTCTTAGCTGCGGATACCAAGCTGGAGCTGAGTCGAATTCTGAGGACATCCTCAGCTGATGGCAGCAAGGTGATCAAACTGCCTGCCCTTGGATCCCATTCGGACTCCAAACATCAGAATTACAGCCCTGAGGGTAGGGGAAGGAGGGGTGGGTGGAAACGGATAGCTGATAGCATGGATGACTGTATAATCCCACTAAAGGGGACTGAACAGAATTGTATGTGAAAGGAAAGTGCAGGGGTAAGATATGGCAAAACTAAATAAATAAATAAATAAATAAGGGTTCATGGTAAGGGGTTGGGGAGGAGGGGGGATAAATGGGAGATGACACCAAGGGTGCAAGAAGAAAGAAAGTGTTTTGAAACGGATTGTGGTAGCAATTGTACAATACTGCTTGATGTGGTTGAACTATGAAATGTTATGTCTCCCAAGAAAATGATTAAAAGATATACCAGAACTTGGGTCAGGCATATCTTATTACTCAAAGTGACATTTTCCTGCCCCCTGCTCTCCCTGAACACTGTTAAGAGATATTTTGTAGCAGATCGGTCCAACGTTATATATCATTCAATTTCTTGACACACTGCCTCGACGGGATCTGTCAGGTCAACATCGGATTCCATAAGGACTTACAGCCCAGGACACCCTTGACAGTGGACTCAATGCAACGACCCTGAGTTAATTACTTATTGCTTCCCTGGGTGTTGATTGTGTATCTAAGCAAAATGAGTTCTTGGGCAACATCAGTATCTTCTCCATGTTTCACAATTTTGCTTATTGGTGCAGGTAGGATTTTTTCAGTATGTGGAGGAGTAGGCTGCTTGGATTTGTAAACTCATGTTTGGACTCTACTCTTTGTCAGTCAGTGGTCCAGGTACTCCTCACTTTCACCAAGCACGGTTCCGTCAAGTGCATACCGCAGGTTGTCCGTGCGCCTTCCTCTGATCCCAATCCTGTGTTCTTCTCCACATAGCTCATCCTCTTGGATTATTTGCTTAGTATACAGATTGAATCAGTGTGGTGAAAGAATGCAACCTTGACAAACACTTTTCCTGATTTTAAACCATGCAGTGTCACCTTGCTCTGTTCAAAAAAACTGCCTCTTGGTCTATGTACAGGTTCCACCTGAGCGCAATTAAATGTTCATAATTGATTTTGCAATGCTATTCATAATTTATTATGATCCACAGCCTAATGCCTTTGTGTCATCAGTAAGATACAGGTAAGCACCCTTCTGAGTTCCTCTACTTTCAGTCAAGCTCCATCTAATATTAGCAATTATACCCCCATTTCTTAAGAAAAAAGAAAGATAAGCTTTGGAACATTTTCCAGTATCATGTAACTTTATTTTAATTTCAAACTCTGAGTCCTGGGGCACATCATCTCTGTAGCAGAGATGTCAGAAAGCAAGTTTAAGCAAACACTGGCGCCACTGTAAACAATAATAGCACAAAGCTCTACGTCTACCTCCAGCTTGCACGCCCACTCCAGATTGGAGGATGCAGCAGCAGCTGCTGCATTTTTCTGAGTGGTTCTTGAAAGTTCTTGTGGACAGTGGATGGGATGAAAACCCAAACTCTTGCCTGTTTCCCAGGCTTCAGGGCCCCTTCTTCCCAACAGGTGGCAAAGACAGGAGAGCAGGACAGGACACCGTTGCGAACTTCCTGAAAAGATGGAGTTTTTACCTTCTGTAGTTGACGGTGGCATCTCCAAGGTCACAGCTGGATTCACAGAGAATGTGGCACATTGACTGTGAACTACAGACTGCTGTAATTTCTCTCCCCATCTTCCTGCCTTTAGCCTCCACCAGCAGGAGCTCATGCCTAAGAGCTAAAACAGTTCCACCTCAAGATGCCCTGGCGAGGTTGGCCTGATGTAAAATGAGCTACAGTGGCTGCTGGAACACTGTCCTTATCCGTAACTATGATGAAAACAAAAACATCTATCCCCAGAAAAATCCAAGGCAAAGGCCACCTGGCATTCCAAGGGGGAAACGCTCCCGCAGCAGGGAGCCTTCTAATTGGCTGGTATTGATCTGTAAATTGTGTCCCTGCTGTGATTAATTCCTGGCCCCACTCCCCTCAACCTCCCACAGCACATGCGTGATAGGTCAAGGTTTGGGGCCTCTAAGCAGCCTTTACAAATGGAGCTCAGGCCCTTAAAGGTACCAGTGAAAGATTGCAGCTTGTTAACTTTCTCCTGGCTGCTAGCGCTCACCCAGGATGCCAGTTCCATCCCATTTCCTTGCTCTATCACCAATAGCAGCTTAATGGGATGCTAATGTGAGGAACAGGAGTTATCAGATGGCGTGCACAATTTATGACGGATTTATTACCACGCAGCATCCCCTTGATGTTCAGTGCATCTCCCCCCGACCCCCTGCTCATCCCTGTTATTGGTCTCAGAGAACGGCTTCATAATTAATTAATATTTTTCCTGAAGGGGGTTAAATTATTTTTTGCCTTGCTGCTTTTCCTCCACGTTTAATTCCCAGTGGATGATTCTTCTCTGTGTGCCTACCAAAGATGGGATATGCTCACACCAGCTGTTCTCTCCAGGGTCTCCTCTCTGCTCCCCCTTCTCGCCAGTTAAAACCTACTTCTCTTTCTAGAAGAGTGGTTCCCCAACTTGGCTGTTCACTGGAATTAGATCGGTGTGTGTGTGTGTGTGTGTGTGTGTGTGTGTGTGTGTGTAGGGGGGTGAGCTTTGAAAATACTCATGCTTGGGTCCCATTTCCAGAGATTCTTCTTTCTTGGATACGAGGTATTGCGAGTTTTAAAAGCCTCCAATGTGGCTCTAATAAACAGTCGAAGTTGAGAACTACTGGCTAATCTAGATTCACCTAAACTTCTACCTTCCTTGTGTTTTCCCTGTTTCCCAATGGAGGTAGTGGCTCAATCCTTAGAACCCACATCCAAAACAAACCCAAGGTCATTGAGTCAGTTTCTATTTATAACAACCCAGCTAGGGCTCTGAGGCTGTCAGTCCTTATCAGAGCAGATAGCCCCATCTCTACTGTGGAGCAGTTGATAGACTGACTCCTTGACCTTGTGGCCAGGAGTCCAGCATTTATCCAAGAGTACTACATGACTTTGTAAATTTCCTCAGAACTCATACATTGTTGAGTTGATTTTGACTCTTAGCAGACCCATCTGACAGAGTAGGGCTGTCTCATAAGGTTTTCTTGACTGTTTATAAAAGTAGATCAGCAGGTCTTTCTGTAGATGAGAAGAATCCCTGGGTGGTTTTGAACCACCAACCTTTTGGTTAACAGCCAAATGCTTAACCATTGTACCACCAGGGATTATGCAACCCAGGTAGCACTTCATACATTTCTACTGGCAGGTACCTTATTGTAAAGCTATGTGTGACCTTGCTTTACTCCACCCCCAGACTACGAGTGTTTTGTGAACAGGGACAGTCTCTGAACTGTCTGACTGCCATTCCAGTCCCTTCCACACAACAGCGGCTCAGTAAATATCTAGCGTCCTGAGTTTTACCAAAGTGATCCGAAAAGGTCCCGGAAGTGTGCCCGCCCACAGCTCTCCACACCCACCTATAACTCATGTAGAGTGAGTGGATTCTCTAAGATTGATTTTGTCTGCCAGTGTGTCCCGGCTGCCTCTACCATTCCTTCACCAGGGTGACCACATGTCCTGGCTTACTGGAACAGTCATTATTTATGCCTTTTATGCCATTGCCATTATTAATAGGGCCTGCTTTTACTTTTAAAAGCATCCTAGTTTGGAAGACAAATAATAATGCTTCTTGTGCTCCTCAACGTCTCCTTCAGCCCTCGTCCTTGTCTTCCACCAAGAAGAGGTACACTTGTTGTGGCTCACGCTTTCTTTATGTTGCAAGCAAGCTTAAGTCAGCCGCAGAAAGGGCTTTCCTGATATTGCAAATTCCATGTGTTAAAAAGTTAAAAGTACGCAAATTTAGTGTCCGGTGTTAGAAGTCAGGATGGTGGTTATCTTTGGAGGAAGACTTGCCTAGAATGGGGCTTTGGGGTTTCTGGGATGTAGGAAATAGTCTGTTTCTTCATCTGAGTGCTGCTTATTCAGGTACGCTTGTTCACGTTGTGAAAATTCATCACCTTGACCATTGACGAGGTCTCTGCATTGTGCAAACACTTCATACACTTAGCACTAACCAAATATGAATGTTCAAGTTCAACCCAAGGGGCCTGCTGATTTACTCCCCCAAAGTTAGCTTTTGGACTTTACCTACAGTGTACAGTTCTGTCGAGTCACTGTGAGTCAGCATTAACTCTATGGCAACTGGTTGGTAAGAGTTATGATTTGCCCATTTTTTTCTGTATCATTATAAAGAATTTTTTAAAAGGTCATTATTTTTTTTCAAAGAGAGAGCTAAATTACAATCATTACTGAACTGCAAGATTCAATGCATATCTTTATCAATTCATATGATCATCCTGATGGATAAATTCTTGTCAAGAACAAGTCAAGTGCTGGAATACATAGCACTCAAGACATCTCTTGTGTTTATCTTCTTGTAGGCTGTGATTTCATTAAGAACATGTACATTGTCAATCATAAGATGCAGTACACCCTTGCTTATTATATAGTGCCTCTAACAATCCTCTGAGCTCGGTGGGTGTTTTCTCATATTACTGACTAGGAAGCTGTCACAAAGCTATTGAAAAGTGGGCTGAGTCTAAATATGGCTGAACCTATTCATAGCAGATTCCAAAATTGTTGGGATTTCTCAACTCCCTTGATGACAAAAGCAGATGAAATGTATGGCTGATTTCCCAATTGGGCAGAAATTGAGTAATAGAATTTAAAACAAAACAAAATGACACCACTCTTATAAAACCGTCAGTTTAGCGGCTTTCCGTAGAGAGGACCAGGGGGTTAAGAGCTGAACAGAGAGAAGGACCAATGGTTTCTGAGTTCCCAGAGAGCATTATAAAATTCCATCACAGTTGTATGAGCCCCTAATAAAATGTTAAAAAAAAAAATTCCATCACCTGGCATCATGTGGCAGCTTCAAATTGTAGAGTTTGCCTGGCCAGGTGGAGTCTTTGACATGAACCCTAAATGTTTTAGCCCAGTTTCTTACTCCCAGAACAGGGGTGGGATAGGATGATGTCCTGGATTTAATTGTATCCTCCCAAAGTCACATCTACTTGTAATCCGTGATGTGATTTTATTTGGAAACAGTGTCTCTGTAATTCTAATTAAATGGAAGGTTCGGCCCTAAACCAAGTATAATTGGTGTTCTATTGTTGTTAGGTGCCCTCCAGGCACTTCCAGCTCACAGTGACCTGATGCCCAACAGAAAGAAACAGTCCTGTCCTGCGCCATCCACGGTGGTGCTCCTGTTAGAGCCCCTTGCTGCAGTCACTGGCTCAGTCCACCTCATTGAGGGTCCTCCTCTTTGTCTTTAAAAAAATCATTTTATTCGGGGCTCATACAGCTCTGATCACAATCTATACATATATCCATTGTGTCAAGACCATCTGTATATATGTTGCCATCATCATTTTCAAAACATTTTCTTTCTACTTGAGCCCCTGGTACCAGTTCCTCATTTTTTTCCCTCCCTCCCCCAGGAACACTTGATAATTTATAAAAATTTTTTTTCATGTCTTACACCAACCACTATCTCCCCTCACCCATTTTTCTATTGTCTGTCCCCCTGGGAGGGGGCCATTCATGGATCACTGGGATTGGTTCCCCTTACTCTTCCCTCTCCCCTTCCCTTATCCTCCTACTATTGCTACTCCCATGATTGGTCCTGAGGGGTTTCTCTATCCTGGATCCCCAGTGCGGTGAGCTCTTATCAGTACCAGTACACATGTTCTGGTCTAGCCAGATTTGTGAGGTAGAATTGGGGTCATGATAGTGGGGGTGGGGGGATCAGAGGAAGTATTAAAAGATTAGAGGAAAGTAGTGTGTTTCATCAGTGCTATGCTGCACCCTGACTGGCTTGTCTCTTCCTTGTGGCCCTTCTGACAGGGGATGTCCAATCGACTACTGATGGGTTTTGGGTCTCCACTCTGCCCTCCCCCTCATTCACATTGATATGATTTTTTGGGTTTGTTTTGTTTTGGGTCCTTGATGTCAGATACCTGGTCGCATTGACACCTCATGATCACACAGACTTGTGTGCTTCTTCCATGTGGGCTTTATTACTTTTCAACTAGATGGCCACTTGTTTATCTTCAATCCTTTAAGATCCCAGAAGTTATATCTTTTGATAGCTGGGCACCATCAGCTTTCTTCACCACATTGGCTTATGCACCCATTTTGTCTTCAGTGATCCTGTCAGGGAAGGTGAGCATCACCGAGTGCCAGGTTAATAGAACAAAGTTTTTTTGTGTTGAGGGAGTACTTGAGTGGAGGCCCAATGTCCATCTGCTGCCGTAATACTTTATAAATATATAAATATTTTTAATATTTACATATATCATAATACATTATAAATAAATATATTTACAGAGATCTATTACCCTATCATTATATGTAAACGTATTTACATATATACATGCCTGATTTAGACCTCTATAAATGTCCTTTGCCTCCCAGTTCTTTCCTCTACTTCCTTTTTACTTTCCTCTTGTCTCACAATCATGTTCAGCCTTCATTTGGGTTTCA
>NW_022103899.1:33624451-33626921 GCF_000313985.2 Echinops telfairi | reverse complement strand
TTGTTCATCCCTTATTCCTGGGTTTGTTGGCAAATAACCCCCTCCCTTCCTTTCCCCAACCTCCCCCTCTCCTGTGTCCCCCCCAGGAACCATTGGTCCCAATGTTCTCTCCTCCAGATTGTTCATTCTGCCTATCTTGTCCAGATAGACATGCAGAGACAATAATATCTACAAAACCAAAGCAAAACATAACAACAAAAGAAAACAAAAAACCAAAACAACAACTAAAAAAAACCCAAAAACCAACAGCAAAAAAAAGAAAAGCCCTCAAACAGTAAGTCTGTCCATTGACCTTAATGAGTGTTTGCCAGTCTAGTTCGCTGGGGTGCTACACCCTGGCTCCCAAGTCCACCCTCGGCATTCCTCGGGGACTTCATGGCTTTGCTCCCCCTGCTGTTCTGTTGCACGCCCTTAGTGTTTTGCCTCGGTGAGGTGGCGTCAGATCGGACACATCTCCCAGTGCTGTCCCCCACAGCACTATGGGTCAGTGAGGGACATCGTGTCTTGTAGTGGGGTTGGCCCTGTGATCCTCTCTGTGCATTGGCTGCTCTGAGCTGGATTATTGTCCTCAGAGCTTGGTGGGCCGGGATGTGTTCCACTCCCTGTCCTTCTCTCGTCATTTGCTCCTGAGCAGAAGCGCCCCTCCTTCTGAGCTGCAGCCTCAGGGTTCTTCCTCTTTTTCAATAATATTCCACTTTACCAAGCATGATGTCCCATTCCAGGGACTACCCTCTCTTAATAACATGTCCAAAGTATGAAGGCTTGTCACTCTTGATCCTAAGGAGTATTCTGGCTGTACTTCTTTTAAGACAGATTTGTTTATTCTGGCTGTCAATGGTTCTTTCAATACACTTCAGCAACATCCTAATTCAAATGCATCAATTCTTCTTCTGTCTTCCTTAGACATTGTTCAACTTTCATGTAACAATGAGGCAATTGAAGATACCATGGGTTGGGTCAGGCACAATTTTGTCCTCAAAGTGAAATCCTTGCCCTTCAACATTTTAAGGAGAACTTGTACAACAGAATTCCTCAATGCAATGCATCATTTGATTTCTTGATTGCTGCTTCTATGAGCATTGATTGTGGATCCAAGCAAAATGCATCTGTACAGCTTCAAACTTTCCCCTGCTTATCATGATGTTGTTTATTGGTCCAACTGAGAGCATTTTTGTTTTCTGTTCACTCAAGTGCAATCCATACTGAAGACTGTAGTCTTTGATTTTCATTTGCAAGGGCTTCAGATTCTCCTGGTTTTCAGCTAGCAAGGTCATAGCAATCTCAGATTGTGAATAATGCTTCCTGTGATCCAAATGTTGAGTTCTTCTTCGTTGGGTCCAGCTTCTCAAATGACTTGCTCAGCATGTAGATTGAATAAGTGTGGTGAAAGGCTACAGCACCGATGCATGCCTTACCTGATTTTAAACTATGCAGTATTCTGCTTTTAGCCAAGGTCCACCTGACATCAACAATAGTATCCCTTGTGTCACATTCTCTTGGAATCTGGCTTGAATTTCTGGCAGTTGCTTGTCAATGCACTGCTGCAACTGTTTTTAAAACTTAATAATGTTCAGCGAAATTTTACCTGTATTGTTCAACTATTTTCACACTCTGTTGGGTCATCTTTCTCTGGAATAGGTTCAAATATAAGTATCTTCTCATCTTCCAAATTTTTTGATGTAGACAGTGTGTGCTTACAGTGCTTCATCAGCTTGTTGAAACATTTCAATTGTTATTTCATATTTTTATGGCATCTTGGTTTTGGCTGATGCCTTCAGTGCAACGTGGATTTCTTCCTTCAGTACCATCGGTTCTTGAGCATATGATCAAGATTGTATGCTACCTCATAAAATGAATGTTGACTAATTATTTTTGCTACTTTAACTCTGTGTATTCCTTTAATTTTCTTTTGTTGTTCCCTGCATTGCTCAATATTTTCCCCATAGGATCTTTCAATATTGCAACTAGATGCTTGGATTTTTTTTCTTCAGTTAATTTATCTTGTGATGTACTGAGCTCGTTTTCCCTTTTTGGCTTTCTAATTATATGTCTTTGCACACGTCACTAGAAAAGTTTGTCTTCTCAGACTGTCCTTTGAAGTTCTCTGTCCAGCATCCCTCCTTTATAATTTCTTCTGTTTGCTTTAGCTGCTCCACATTCAAGAGGAAGTTTCAGATTCTCTTCTGACATCCACTTTGTCATTATTTTCTCTCTTTTCTACCTTTTTAGTGGCCTATTGCTTTCTTGTTCTTGAAGTCCTTCTATAGCTTATCAGGTCTCCTGATATTAGTGTTCAGTGAGCCAGAACTGTTCTTGAAATATGCTCTACATTCAGGTGGGATATACTCAAGGTCCTATTTTGGCTCTTGTCTACTTGTTTTAATTTTTTTAAGCTTTAACCTGAACTTGCCCATGGGCAAGTTAATGTCTGTTCCTTAGTTCCCTGGCCTTCTTTTATTTAAAAAAAAAA
>NW_022103899.1:33621836-33623319 GCF_000313985.2 Echinops telfairi | reverse complement strand
GAAGTCAGCCTTGCAAGCTGAAGCAGGGAACTGCTAAGGCAGCTGCACCCTGGTGTGACCATCACAAAGCAAGAGACCCGAGAACTAGAAAGGCGAGACTCACCAAGCCATTTATCCCTCTGCCCTTCAATTAACCCCATATGTGTTTATCGGCCAGGTTGGCACAATAAACTAACTACCTCAACAGCAGTACAGGGCTCAGTTTAACTCACTTCTGTGAAATAGTTAATATACTGGAAGTCCTTCTACTCAGAAGGGCTGCTGGGTCCAAGGTTAAGGAAGCAGACAGTTGAGCCTTCCATAGAGTCATGCAGTCTGGCCACAGGAGCAAGCAGGAGGGTGGGTCACCAACAGTCAGGCAGATGTTAGAATCCAGTAGTCTCCAGCGCAAGTGATGTATACACCAGCAGTGTGGCAAAGCAGGTCTTGAAGGAACCTCAAGCTCTAGCAACATGGTCCATGGATTGGGTGTCCGACAGGTGGTGCAGATCTCAAGTTGAGGCAGAGAACCAGGCAAGGCAGCTACATGCTGGCCCAATCACCAGAGAGCAAGAGAGAGAGGTGAGGCTCGCCAAGCCATTTATCTCTTTGCCCTACAATCAAACTGCAACCTTACTAATCCCACATGTTCTTTTTGGCCAGGTTGGCACAATAAATCTATCTATCACAGATTCGTAAAGGGAAATTTGGACACAGTGATATATAGTCACAGAAGAAAATGCTTTGTGGAATCAAAACCAGAAGCTGGAAGATGGGGGGGCCGAATTCCTCCCTAAGAGTTTCTAGAGAAAATATTCCTTTCCTATGAACCCTTTGATAACCATCTTTTAGACCAGCACGGTGGTTCGGTGACTAGATGTCACCAGCTGACTGACAGGTTGGTGGTGCGAACCCACCTTCCTTCTATGGGAGAAAGATGTAGCAGGCTACACCTATAAAGATTAAATGAACAACCCAAATCATTGTCATTGAGTCATGGAGACTCCTTGAAGATTACAGCCTAGGAAACCTTAAGGAGCAGTTCTCCTCTGCCTACAGTGTTGTGATGAGTCAGACTTGATTCCATGGTCACGGATCAATCTCCAGAACTGTGAGGGAGTATGTTTGTGCCGTCATTAAGCCATACTGCTTGTGGTCATTTGTTATGGCAGCCCTAGGAAGTTAATGAAATTGGCTTTCTTGGGAGAACATTCAAATCTGTCTCTACCTCCTTTCTGTTCTATCTACCCATTGCTCCCCTCCGGACTATGACAATGGTTAGGAGAGAATATCTTCCCTTGTAAGCTGTAGCTAACATGGCAAATGAGGTGAACTAATTTTCCTTTTTTTTATGTTGTGATGTTTGTTTGTTTTTAAATCATTTTATTGAGGGTTCATACAACTCTTATCACAATCCATACGTACATCAATTGTGGAAGGCACATTTGTACATTTGTTTCCCTCATCATTCTCAAAACATTTGCTCTCCACTTAAGCCCCTGGC
>NW_022103899.1:33618868-33620876 GCF_000313985.2 Echinops telfairi | reverse complement strand
AGCTCTTTCCTCTATTTCCTTTGACTTTCCTCTTGTCCCACTATCATGTTCAGCCTTCATTTGGGTTTCAGTAATTTCTTTTGGTTACATTACCCTTGATCACACCCTACCAGGCCTCCTACACCCTCCTCACCACCGATTTGGATCACTTGTTGTTTCCTTGTTCCTGGGTTTGTTAACACCACTTCCTTTTCCTCCCCTTCCCCCTCTCTTATATCCCCCCAGAACTGTCGGTCCTGTTGTTTTCTCCTCCAGGTGGTTCATCCAGCCTATCATATTTAGAAAGACCTGCGGAGATAACAACATGCACAAAAAACAAGACAGAGCAAAACCCAAGCAACAAAAGAAAACAAAACAACAACAAAAAGCCAATGACAAAAAAAAAAACCAAACAAACACAACAACAACAATACAGAAAAAGTTGTAGTTAGTTCAAGGACTGTTTGTTGGTCTTTAGGAGTGTTTTCCAGTAGAGTCTCATGGGGTGCCAAGCCCTGGTCCCAAAGTCTATTTTTGGTATTCCCTGGGGACTTCAATCCCAGCTACATGGACACCTGCCCCTCCCCGCAGAAGAATTTACTTCAGAGGACAGCACTGAAGCTGCAGCTCAGGGAGAGGACATGTCTGATCAGAGCACACGGGAGCAAACGAAGGGGAAGGAGAGTGAGCGGAGCGCATCCTGGCCCACCAAGCCTTGAGGATGATATTCCCACTCAGAGCAGCCAATGCACAGAGAGGACCATCTGTCCGGCCGCACTATGAGACACGACATACCTCACTGACTCATAGCCCTACAGGGGACAACACTGGAGACACAGTGTGGGAATTTCCAACCACACTGAGGCAAAACACTAAGGGTGTGCAACAGAAAAGCGAGGTGAATTCATTTTCATTACTACACATAAGAAGTAAATCTTACAGTGAAATAAATAATATAACATGTAATCATGAACTGAAAAAAAAGTTGGCTCAACACAGAGAAAACTGGGTTAAAACAGAAACTACCAAAAGGGGAGAAAGCCAGGGAGCCATTCATCCACCCAAACGGAATACTGCAGAATCCTGGGGGTCTCATGTCCTGCACTGAAGTGAGCTTGAGCTACTCATGCTGTGTTAACTGTTGATGAAATGTCATTGAGCTTAAAATAAAATAAGTTTGTAGTCTCAAATAACACTGTGCAAAAGCAAATAATGTTAGGCCACTGTGTGCAGCTATATGAAGAAATAACTCATAGCAATGCACCAGTATGTCAAGATTGTTCACAGGAGGAAATATGAAAACTAGCTGGATGGTGTCAAGGTCATTCACAAGCTTATTTGTTCCTCATAGTCACTGTCCTCTCACCTTTATGGGTCATCGACTCTGGTCTCTTGCTGATGCGGTTGTCAAAGCACCAGTTTAATGGCGCTGTTCCTCCAGCCAGGATGTGTTCAGCATCAAGACGGCCGCGTTCCCTGATGAAAAGGGAACGCAAGCACTGGGGCCAGCTTAAGAGATGAGCTGTCAGGTGACAATAATGCCACGCCTTTTGATGACTTATACCCCTGAGGTACCCCACGAACGTTGCATGGCTCCTTTTTCCTATCGCATTAGTTTGGCATCCTGGGGTGAGGGGAGGGGTGCTGGGATGGCAAAAGACATTTCCATTATGCACAAAGGGAAGCTGTGGCTGAAAGAGGTGAAACATTGTTCTGGATAACTTTGTTTTGGGGGATTTCCTGGTTCTGTAAACAACCACAAATCTGTCTTTTATCTAACACACACACACACACACTCCCTCCCTGACACAGTACATTTCTCCACAACTCTCTCCACCAACTCCAGTGAACGTTGCATCATAGTAAGGTGACCAGACGTCCCGCTTTTGGCGGGACAGTCCCGATTTTTAACAATTTGTCCCGCGTCTCGTGGCGTTTTACAAAGTCCCGATTTTTGGAAAGAATGCACGGCAAGCTAGGGAACGGCGGGAGAACAGGAAGGGAAGATACGGTTTTCGGGTGCCCTGTG
>NW_022103899.1:33611912-33618101 GCF_000313985.2 Echinops telfairi | reverse complement strand
ATCAATGGTGTCCCACTTTACCAATGTTAAAATCTGGTCACCTTAATCATAGGGGAGCCAATTTCAAGTTTGGGAGGGAAGAAAGAGTACGTGAGGTGAGTGGAATTCCATAGTTTCCATGGACGGGAAATGATCTCAGTGTGGATCACCCACATACTCACCTCCTGGTTGTCCGCAGCTAATGTTTATTTCATTGCACTCCACCTGCTCGGACTTCTCTTCTCCTATCTGAGGTTTGACATTTTAAAAATCATGTTAACGGTTCAGCTCCAAGTCACAGGAGACTGCCCCAGGAGAAGATACCCAGACTCGTTTTTTGTTAGTTTATTTTTTGTAGGGTTAGAAGTTGAAAAGGACAAGTCTAAATGTCTTCTTCACAAATTTAAGCATTATTCAAAACAGGACAGAAACATTCCACTGCCCTGTAACAACACCATGGTGGCGAGAGGCCCTCGTGTGTGAGAGCAGACAATCTGGGCTCCCCTCTAGGTTCACCACATGTCCGTTCTGCCGTTGGACACGTCATTGCTTGGTTTCAGTTTCTTCGTCAAGACTGGTTGCTTCAGGGCATAATTTTGAAATTTATCAAAGAACATGCAGGTGAAAGACTTCAAAGACAAAGACTGTCAAGTCTTCCTCAAAGGTGACATGAGGTCTGTTGCAGGCAAGTCTTTTTTCCTTTGGTGTATATGAAATGTGCAATTTTAATTATTGCTGTGTTTCCTTAGGTTCTGATATCTGACAAGACTGCTCCCTAGACATATTTTTTGCTAATATTTCCTACTTATTGTTTTGCACCCTTGTTATGAGCCAGGCACCAAGCTTGGCAATTAGTCAAAGATGACGCTAATGACTTCCAAGAAAAGTCCTATTGGAGTTTTCAATTTAAATTAGAATGGGAAGCATTCCTTATCATCATATTGAGTATTTCTCTCATATGTAAAAAAGCTAACTTTTACTATAAAGTCCTATTAAAATGATCTCTCAAAGGTTTTTAAGTTTCAATACATTTCCCATTGAATCTACATGTCTTTTTTGCTTGTTGCTATTTGAATAGCTTTGATGTTTTATTACATTGTCTGGGTCATTGCAAGTATATAGAGATACCAGTGCTATTTTTATACCTATTCGTCTTATACGAAGCCACTTCACGATTCTTTATTACTGAAGAAAGCCTTGACCTATTTCCTCGAGTTTTTCCAGCTATATGCTCATGTATTTTTCACTTCATATCTTGATTCATAAAGTGTATTTCTTTTCTTTTGAGACACATTGTATTAGCCAGAGAATCTAAAGTGATGGTGACTTTAAAGGGTAGTCTCTTTGTTTGTTTCTGGTTTTGAATGTTTCTCGTATTTTCTCACCAAATAGAATCTTTATTTATTTTAAGCCAGGAGCATCTTTATCAGATTGATGGGTATCCTCACATTCCTTTTTAAAAGTTTACTTTTAATAATTAGGAAGTGGTGTTGGTTTGATCAAATGTCGTATCCATGTAATGATCTTATAAGATAATCAGTTGAATCAGAGAGGACTCAGTGGATTCCCCCTCCTTGGAAATCAATCTTGGTTGTCGGATGACTGGCTCTGTTAATAGTGACAAATGTGTAAGCGATGCCTTTATGATTTCTAACATTTCAGCGTCATGGGAATGCACCAGAAATTGGGCCAATGCAGAAGTAAGGGTGGTGGGAAGAGTGAGAATCCCCCTGAGTTCTCCTTAGACACATTCTCCAAAAATGGTGGCTTTGAACAATTTTTAAACGATCATGACAGTTGATACCGCACTTTGCAGTATGGGGAGCAGGGAGACATTAGAGGAGGCAATGTGGAGTACGGGAGCCACCATCCACAAAAAGTTGGCGTCTTTGTATTTTCCTGTCCTTCTCCACCTGAGGCTTCAGACCCTGCTCCTTCCGCCAGGCTCCATGTGTCCCTCAGCTGGACATCCCTGCTCCACTAGCTCCTTCGAGGCCAAAGGCTGAAAGTACCATGGTGAGCCCTGGTGCCAGAGCAGGTCACTCACTGGGCTGCTGACCCTAAAGCCACCAGCTGCTCTGGCGTGGACAGAAGGGGTTTTCTCCTCCCGTGTAAAGAGTAACCATGTGGAAACTCACAGGGGCAGTTCTACCCTGCCCTATAAGACCACCATCAACTCAGCGGCAAAAAGGGTTAAAAAAAATTTTTTTTTTTTGAGTTTTTGAGACAGATTTGTGGTCTTGGAAACCCACAGGGACAGTTCTCCTCTGTCCTATGGATAGGCTTGCTATGGGTTGGAATTGATTTGATTGCAGGGAGGGTCTTTTGAGTCATCACCACGGTGAAAAATGCCAAACTCAAGCACATCCTCTAGAATGTGCACAACTGAGCTGCCAGCGGGCCAGTCTATGCTGGGCTCTTGCTGGCACTCTGGCTGATTGACCTTTCAACACGGCATTTTAAAAAACAAAACAAAAACGAGCCATGCTTTCCTTCCCCCAGCAGCTCAGAATAGCTGTTTCCTTCCCGAGAAGCAAGTCATCTCTCTGGGAGTTTCTGTGGAAGGCTGTCTGCTCGGAAGCGTGACTCACATGGCTTCCTGGCAGGCCTGGCAGAATCACCAAGGCCTCCCGAGGAAAGAATCCCAGACAAGCGCGGCCTCGGAAACCTTGAGCTCTTTCCTTTCAAGCGCAGGAAGCGGGGAGACAAAGGGAAACCCCAGCAATCATCCCGCAGCACCCCCTCTTCTCGACTGAACTCACGGTCCAGGCGCTCAGGGGAAGGGGAAGCCCGTCGGAAAACGTGTTAGCTACACCCTTCATGTGGCACCACCCACTCCGTGTGGTTTGGGAATTTACCTCCGGATTCTGGGAGGACTTCAGGATTCCCTGATGGGAGACTCCCTCCCCAGGGAAAGTACCAGGGGGTCACCATCACTGGAGTGGTGGTCGTTGCTAGTTGCTTTTAGCAGTAACTCTGTGGTGAAAACATCTCATTAGATTGTGCAGTTTGAACAGACTTGGTGGCGGGAGCTTGGTTTTGGGGTTTAAATTTTCCCAAAGGAACTCTGACGGTTCGACGGAAAGCAGCTCCCCAGGAGAAAGATGGAGTAGTCTGCTTCTGTACAGATCTACAGCCCTGGAAACTCGATGAGACACTTCGACTATGTCTTCCTAATAGCCCCACCCCCACCCCACCTTTCTCTCCAATTCCCTTTTGTTATTGTTAACTTCTGTTGAGTCGGCCCCAAAGCATGCCGGCCCCAAAGCATGCCGACCCCCTGCCCATCAGAACAAAAGACTGCCTGGTCCCGCCCTATCCCCACGATCTCCATAATCGGAAAGTTGTGATCCATTGAGTAGATTATCAAGTCTTTCTTCCCAGTTCATCTTGGTCTGGAAGCTTGCTGCCCTCTTCAGCATCCATCAGTAACCCACCAAGTCAGGCTCCTCTCCATTATGCTGTGGAGATCCTCGAAGAGTACGAGAGGGTAGGATGGGTTGGGATGATGCAAATGAGAGAGAGAGAATGTACACGGATGTCACACCAATATTCTTTATCCACTCCAGGTCTTCTGAACCTTTGAGAATGACTGACATGTCCTGTTATCCCAGCCAGCCCAGAGCCTTCTCAGTTTTAGCATCGAAGCCTTTTGCGCCTGGGATTTCCCTAGTCTTGGGAGAATCAGGGCAATGGGTCTTTCTATTCACAGCCACCTTAAAATCCATCACAAACCACTTGGGTTGTTAGACAATGAGGTAAAGCAGTATCGGTTACAAGCAAACCTGAAAGAGCCTGGGTTATCGGGAGATACTGTTGAAACTCACACCGCATCATGCATTACACAACTGTCTGGATAATTCACACAGTGCCAGGAAAATTTTGGGTATGAAGGAGGCACACAATAGCTGTTTACTGGATGAACAAACAGTACTGTGGTTTATATATCAGCATATGTGGAACAAGCACAATTGGGATTATATGGTTTGACTTTAGGTAAAACAAAATCCATGATTAGTAAAGGTCTATATGTAAAATCACTGGTTCCTACACAGGGAATCCAGGAAGGATGATCCCTTCAGGACCAATGGTGAGAGCGGCAATACCGGGAGAGTGGAGGGAGGGTGGGGTAGAGAGGGGGCACCGATTATAAGGATTTACATATAACCTCCTCCCTGGGGGACGGACAACAGAAAAGTGGGTGAAGGGAGACGTCAGACAGTATAAGATATCACAAAATAATAATTTATAAATTATGAAGGATTCATGAGGGAGGGGGGAAAGGGAAGGGAGGGGGAAAATGAGGAGCTGATGCCAGGGGCTTAAGTGGAGAGCAAATGTTTTGAGAATGATGAGGGTAACGAATGTACAGATGTGCTTTACACAATTGATGTATGTATGGATTATGATAAGTTGTATGAGCCCCCAATAAAATGATTTTTTTAAAATTACTGGTTCCTACAGGAAGGTGCGATTTCTTTGAATAACATTCAAGTATATATCATTTGACTTTGTAAACACTTCTGTGTCTGGGAGTACTTACTTTTATAATGATTGTGCTCTTGAAAAGTTCCATGAAAAAACCTGAGAGTTTTTAAAATCATATTTCAGCATATTAGGGAGGTGAGTTTTTCATAGAGCCAAGCTAGCTCCTCATCTGGTTGGTTTTTACAAATGTTAGTTTTCGATATAGTTACCCTATTTGCTAAAAGTGAAAAGTAACCTATGCCAGATACACTCAAAGAATACACTGAACAAGTAATACAGTCAATCTCCCTTGTGCATGGATTTCATATCTTCAAATTCACTTATGTGCTTTATTTGCAACACCAAAATCAGGATCTTGTGGCGTTTTTGAGCTCATTGACTGGCATGCGCAGAGTAGTGAATATTTGGAGTCACCTCATGTACCTGCTTGCCAACGGGTTGAACAAAGCTGTGCTCTGCCTTCTCCTTGTTGAGGTCTGTTGTGCCATGGTTTTCAATTGCCGACTTCTCTGTTCATAATGCCCGCCCCACAAGTGTAGTGCTAAAATACTAACGAGTGTTCCGAAGTGTCGCAGGGCTTTGCCTTAAGGAAAAATATGTGTTATATTAGTTTCATTCAAATGCTTGTGCCAGGGGGTTTCAAAAAGGTGGTGGGAAAATTCCATTCTTTTTGGACTCCATTCTGTCATGAACTTCTTGTAGTTCCCTTGCAGTACAGTTTGCTGTGAGTCCAAAGTTAATGAACCAACAACAAGGTCATGTGTTGATTGGTTGATAAAAATGTCATGACCCACAGCTCTTGGGAATCTAGCCTTGTATTGTTCTTGAAGCAATGGCTCAGTGTTCATTGAGTCAGTGTTAGTTAAAACTTGATAGACTGTGACTACAGCGAATAAGAAGAACTGACAGTAGTAGGTTGGTGGAGCAATCTGGTTTTATCCCAACATAGGCTTAATCTGTAACCACTTCCCAACCCACCCCCTACTTAAAAAGAATGTTTTTTAAATCCCTTTTTGGAAACGGAAAAACCAACTTCCTTCTCTCAGACAGTGGTCTATATAACAGCAGTGTAAAAGCTCCGGTATTCAGACACCTGCTTCCTCTTAACTTACGAAGTTCTTTTAGCACCCCCATCTTCTGATGTCATGCGCCTGGTTTTTGTTTTCTCTGACAGCTTCCAAAGAACTCCAGGAAGTGATTGTAGAACGAAGTAGGATTCCAGTATTCTAAGGAGGTTTCTCGTGCAGCAGAGGCGTCTAAAGCAGTATCAGTTACAAACAAACCCCAGATGGAAGAACCTGCCCCGTAGCTCAGTCATGCTGTCTCCAGGGCTTTGCTCTTCCATTTGAGGGGAATAATGGAAGCTGTAGGGATTCTCCACTGTAGAAGACACTTGATTTCTAATGACATCAATTAAACTAAAATATTTGGGATGTCCTATCTCCTCCCCCCAAAGGCAAAATAGAGATCTTGGACCAGTTGCTTGCTCCTCATGTGGATTCAGGTGCAATACGTAGACTTCTCAGGGCTGAGTGATCTGCTGACCTCTTTCAAGAGCCCTTCCTTGGCTCCTTTAGTTGTTTTAAAACAGTGGTTCTCAACCTTCCTAATTTGTGACCCTATAATACAGTTCCTCATGTTGTGGTGGCCCCCCAACCATAAAATTATTTTCATTGCTACTTCAGAACTGTGATTTTGCTACTGTTATAAATCAGGCGACCC
>NW_022103899.1:33609247-33611096 GCF_000313985.2 Echinops telfairi | reverse complement strand
TGTGGGAGGAGGAAGGAGTCTTCTTGACTTGGCAGTACAGTTGGTTCATTTTTAGACTTGAGGGAGCTGAGAAGTGAAGGGCCTCGCTGAGGCCCACAGCCAGTTTGCATGTAGGTCTCAGGCCAAAATAGGTTCCCTTTCTGGAACCCGACTGTTAACACCAAAGCTAACTAGTTGCAACCAAGGCCACTCAGACTTAGTGTAACCACACGTGTGTCGGAGTAGAGCTGTTCTCCAGAAAGTTTTCAATGACCACATTCTTCCAGTAGGTTGACAGATCTTTATTCTAAGGTGCCTCTGTATGATTTGAACCTCCAACCTTCGGGTCACAGTCTTAGGTGTGTGAACCTTTTGCACCAACTGGGAACTTCTAAAATTACCCAGCAGTAACCTCAAGTGTTAAAAAGAAAAGGTGTCATTTTGAGCAGTAGCGGATGACTGGACCACATGATGGCATTTTAAATCAATGTGTGTGTGTGTGTGTGTGTGTGTGTGTGTGTGTGTGTGTGTGAAAGCTGGGCAATGAACAAGGAAGATTGAAATAGAATGGATGCCTTTAAGTTATGGTGTTGGTGAAGAATATTGAATAGACCATGGCTTGCCAGAAGAATGCACAGAGATGTCTCAAAAGAAGTAGTCAGAATACTCCTTAGAAGGACCGTTATCTCACACACTTTGGACATGTTCTCAGGAAGCACCAGTCTTTGGAGAAGGACGTCCTGTTTGGTCAAGTAGAGAGTCAGCAAAACCAACCAACCAACCAACCAAACAAACACTCCAGGAGAACTCTCAGTTAGACGACTGACAGTGGCTGTGCCAATGAACACAAGTTAGCAACCATTAGAGGGCTGTGTGTGCAAGATTTGGCAGTGATTTGTTCTGTGCTATGTCATGACGCTCATTGGGTCTTGGCTGCACTTAAATAGTGACAATCTCAAGGTTACCTATCTGTTCAACCCTCTGGAACCAGATGTATCCATCATCCCCCACCCCTGCCCCCACCCCTTGCTCGTTGTGTACCTGTGTTTTGTTCTGTGATGGCCTGTTGGAGCCAGTTTGCCTGGCAGCACCAGGGCTCCTCAGAGAACATTAGTCTCAGCTTTTTCCCAGGGGCCCTGATTCATTTTGAGCCACAATTGCATCAGTGTGCGTGAGTGTGTTTCTGTGTGAGCAATATGGGCCTTTCTGAAGTCACAGATGTGTAAGTTTACCAGCACTATGGCCCTCTGCCATGGGCTCTGGCTAAAGAATAAAGCAAAGAAGGGGATAGCCATTTGGACCTTCTGAATCTAGAGGTGCCATCCTTTGAAGATTATAAATCCCAGGCTCCACCCTAGGAAACATTAAAATCATGATTACATTAAAGTTTGTTTTCTTTTCCCCTGATCCTTCCCAGCATTTTGAGTCAGTGAATAAAGTGGAGGCCTCTTGAAAAAGTGATTGAGCAGGGTGCTCAGGCTTGTGGAGAAACTGCATTGAGACCTGGAGATAAAAGGTTTTATACGAGGGAGAGGTTATTGTTATTATTGTGAACTTCCAAAGTGGTTTCCTTTTTGCATATTTATGATATTAATATAATCTTAGCAGAAGGCTTAATGTTCAAGTTGCTAAGCACATTGCCCGATTAATGGTGGTGGTAGTGGTGGGGGGGTGTTGCACAACTGCAGCAATGCTAAGGCAGTTTTCAACTACATCTCATTATCTTTTTCTTAAATAGAAAGGCTTGAAGAAATCCCCAAAGAATGCTGAAATGTTTCAAGAAATAGTTTAATTTTAGGATATAGGTTCAAGGTAAAGACTAGATAATATTTCAAGGTAAAACAGAAGAGGTGAAATTTTAAATGTTCAT
>NW_022103899.1:33600393-33601772 GCF_000313985.2 Echinops telfairi | reverse complement strand
TACATATGTTGTCATCATTATTTTCAAAACATTTTCTTTCTACTTGAGCCCTTGGTATCAGTTCCTCATTTTTTTCTCTCCCTTCCCTACCCTCCCTCCCTCATGAACCCTTGATAATTTATCATTTATTTTTTCATGTCTTACACTGACTGATGTCTCCCTTCACCCAAATTTCTTTCACCCAATTTCTTCATCTTTGGCATTAGTGGCTTGTGGATAAAGTTGAATAATCATATCAACCGGTGTTTTCATAGGCCCATCAATGTGATGTCTATTGCTGACCCTGTGGCACTTCAAGATAGATCTTGAAACCTTTTGAAAACCTCTTGTTGTGAATTGGATGAAGGTTTACAGAGCACATCAAGTTTCCACTCAACAGCTCATACACATTAGGGCTCATCTTGAAGCAAGCAGCCGTCTTGTCTAGACCCTTCCTCTTTTCCTCTACCCTCTACTTCACCAAGCATGATGTCCTTTTCCAGGGATTGGTCTCTTCCAATATGTCCAAAATATGGGAGACAAATTCCACCATCCTTGCCTCTAAGGAGCATTATGGCTGTACTTTTCCCAAGTCAGATTTTTTTGTGTTCTTTGGGCAGTCCACGGTACTTTCAATATTCTTTGTCAGCATCATAATGTACATTAAGTACATTGATTCTTCTTCAGTCTTCCTTATTGCATATCCAACTTTCAACCTCTAAGACATCACCACACATCCATGAGTGAATGAGTTGCTTGGCCTGCAATCTCAGGAACATCAATTCATGGGATACCAAGGTCAATTGTCATAACATAATTCACAAGGACAATGTTCTATATTCTGCTTTGTTGAGTAGCAATTGGGGGTCTTAAAAGCTTGTGAACAGACATCCAGGGTGCAACTATTGGTCTTTTCCTGTTCCAAGGAAATGAGAGTAATGAAAATTGGAGATTTATAGAAACAAATTACTCTAATAGACTAATGAAATCATTTTGACAGTGAGTGTGACAGGATTCTTCTTTAATTTGACCTTCCCAGCCTAGTAAACCATAACTGATTGCCAACAAGCCTATCACAATTCATAGTGACCCAATAGGACAAAGTAGAACTGGCCCTCAGAGGGTTTCGGAGACTGAATCTTTACTGGTGTAGAAAACCTCATCTTTCTCCTGCAGAGTGGTTGCAGGTTTGGAACTGATGGCCTTATGATGAACAGCCTGTGATAGGGAGGTTTATTGTGCCAACCTGGCCAATAAGAACATGTGGGATTAATAAAGTCCCAGTTTGATTGGAGGGCGAAGAGATATATAGCAAGACCCTCTTTTCTCTATCTTGCTCTCTGGTGATTGGGCCAGTGTGTGGCTGCCTTAGCTAGTTCTCTGTCTCAACTTGTGAGCTA
>NW_022103899.1:33595615-33599537 GCF_000313985.2 Echinops telfairi | reverse complement strand
CAACAGAAAATATGATCAAGGAAAGGGATAATCTCAGAACCTCAGAAGCATGTCTCGAGTGCTGATAATAACAGACCTAAAAGCTTCTGCATGTGCTACAAAGGAGAGTCTTCTCTCCTCTAGTAATAGAGCTTGTCAGCTCTATTTCCAAAAGCCAGATCTAGAGTCTCATCATACGAGTAGCTGAATTCCAACATCAGCTGAATTGGTCTAGAACAGTGTCTGATATTAAAGTAAGGGCATTAATTGGAAAGAATTGGGACCCTGAGACATGGAATGGGAACATATGGGCTGATGATCCAGAAGAGGAGGATATTTGAGCCCCTAGAATCAATCAATCCACCCCCATTCAATAGATCCACCCCTTCCACTTGAGGGGATTAATCCTCTACCAGTAAAACAACCCACACCTGAGCAGGTGAACCAAACTGTTCAAGCTGAAATGCCAGGTGGAGCATTGCTTGGCGAAGATACCGTTCAAGATATTGCCGAGATCCCCCAGGAAACACCCGCCCACCCATTATTTCCTTTAGACTTGTAACTAGAATTAAGTCTCAGAAAGTTCCTAAAAGTGAGGTTCAGATGATGACTCAGGAAGAAATGCTCTATACTCATAAAGAGCTCCTTGAGTTTTCTAATACATGCAAGCAGAAAGCTGGGGGATATCCCTGGGAGTTATTGCTAAGGGTGTGGGATACTTGTGAAAGGAATGTAACATTAGATCAATCTGAGTTTCTTGATATGGGGCCCCTCAGCACAGATTCTTTCTTCAGTGTTTCAGCAAGAGAAGTTAAGTGAAGATCTAATTGCTTATTTGGTTGGTTCACTGAAGCCTGGGCTGCTACATGGCCTAGATTTGACCAACTTGAGGTACCTGACCTACCTTGGCACACAGTAGAAGCAGGCCTCCAAAAGTTTAGGGAAACTGGTATGTTGGAATGGATCTATCAGAATAATGCTATAGACATGAAAAGGGGGTGTCCTGAGGACATACCCTTTCACCACAACCTTAAGGAACACGTTTGTGAAGTGGGCCCCAGCATCTCTGAAGACTCCTGTGATTGCTATTTTATGTACATCAGGATTAACAGTGGTAACTACACTAAGTGAGCTCCGACATTTGCCTACAGTGGGGCTGATTGGGCCCCATGGTGGTAGAGGGCAGGTGTCAGCACTGAATCAACAGAGACAGGGTGGATATCATGGACATCAAGTTTTCCATGGTAATCAAAGCAACTTTTCTTGTATGGACTTATGGCATTGGCTACTTAGCCACAGTGTCCCGTGGAGTGAAATACATGGGAAACCTACTAAATATTTAAGTGATCTATACAAACCGAAGAATACTAGATCAGGTGAACAGCAGAACAGAGAGTCACTCAATCAGTTTCCAGACTTGAGCCAGTTTACAGACCCACAATCCCTTGAATGAGGGGAAGGCCAGGTCCCTTTGAAGGAGGACCCTGCTATATCACCGAAGGTCTATACTGTTTGTCTTTCTTCTAGCCTTCCTCAAAGGGATCAGCTGCCTTTTGCAAGAGTGACTGTTCATTGGGGGAAAGGAAATAATCTAACTTTGGGGGCATTAGTAGATGCTGGCTCTGAACTGACACTAATTCCAGGAGACCCAAAGTGTTTCAAAGGCCCATCAGTCAGTGGGGGCACATGGAGGTCACTTTATCGATGGAGTTTTAGCTCAGGTATGCCTCACTGTGGGTCCAGTGGGCCTCCAAACCCATCCTGTGGTTGTTTCCCTAGTTCCAGAATGCATCATTGGAATAGACATACTTAGTAACTGGCAGAACCCCCATATTGGATCCCTGAAATGTGGAATAAGGGCTATTATGGTAGTCAAGGACAAATGGACACCATTAGAACTGCTGTTGTCTAGGAAAATAGTAGACCAAAAGCAGTACCGCATTCCTGGAGGGATTGCAGAGATCAGTGCCACGATCAAAGACTTGAAGGATGTAGGATTGGTGATTCTTTCCATATCCCTATTTAACTCACCTATTTGGCCTTTAAAAAAAACCTGATGGATCCTGGAGAATGACAGTGTATTATCATAAACTTAACCAGGTGGTGACTCCAATTACAGCTGCCGTTTCAGATGTGATTTCATTGCTTGAGAAAATTAATACTTCTCCTGGTACGTGGTATGCAGCTATTAATATGGCTAATGCCGTCTTCTCAATACCAGTCTCAAAGGACCACAAGAAGCAGTTTACCTTTAGCTGGCAGAAGCAACAATACACTTTCATAACTCTCCCTCAGGGGCACATCAACTCTTCCACCCTATGCCATAATTTAGTCCGAAGGGAACTTGATCGCCTGTCTCTTCTGCAAAATGTCACACTGGTCCATTATATTGATGACATCATGCTGATTGGACCCACTAAGGAGGATGTATCAAAGACTCTAGATTCATTGATACAACATCTGCATGCAAGAGGTTGGGAAATTTACCAACGAAGATTCAGGCAACTCCACCTCAGTAAAATTTCAAGGGGTACAGTGGTGTGGGGCATGTTGAGACATTCCTACTAAAGTGAAGAATAATCCATTACATCTGGGCCCCCAACAACTAAGTAGGAGGCTCAATGCCTAGTGGACTTTTTCAGATTTTGGAGGCAACATATCCCTCACCTGGGTGTTCTACTTCGAATTATTTATCAAGTGACATGAAAGGTCTCCAATTTTGAGTGGGTCCCAGAACAAGAAGAGGCTCTGCAACAGCTTCAGGTTGCCGTGCAAGCTGCTTCGCCACTGAGACTATATGATCCAGCTGACCCAATGGTGGTAGAGGTGTCAGTTGTAGATAGAGATGCAGTGTGGAGTCTTTGGCAGGCTCCTATTGATGAATCACAGCATAGACCATTGGGATTTTGGAGAAAAGTCCCGCTATCCTCTGCAGACAACTACTCCCCTTTTGAAAACAGCGGTTGGCCTGTTACTGGGCCTTAGTGGAGACTGAGGCCACCATGGGCCACCAAATCACCATGAGGCCTGAGCTGCCCAGCATGAACTGGGTATTGTCTGACCCACAGAGTCATAAAGTTGGACATGCACAGCAACACTCGATTGTTAAATGGAAGTGGTATATATGAGATCAGGCTGGAGCAGGACCTCAAGGTACAAGTAAATTGCATGAAGAAGTGGCCCAAAGGCCCAGTCTCCATTCCTGTCACAGTATCTTCCTTCTCCCAGTCTGCACCCATGGTCTCCTGGGGAGTTCCTTATGATAATTTAACTGAAGAACAGAAAATTCATGCTTGGTTTACTGATGGCTCTGCATGATATGCAGGGGACACTTGTAAGTGGACAGCAGTAGCACTACAGCCCCTTTCTTAGATTTCCCTAAAGGACAGTGTTGATGGGAAATCCTCCCAATGCGCAGAACTTTGAGCAGTGCACCTTGCCATTCAGTTTGCCTTGAAGGAGAAATGGCTAAATGTGAGATCGTATACTGATTCATGGGCTTGGCTAATGGCTTGACTGGATGGGGAGGGAATTGAAGGGAACATGATTGGAAAACTGGTGACAAGGAGGTGTGGGGAAGAGGTATGTGGATAAACCTCTCTTAATAGGCCAAGAAAGTAAAGATAATTGTGTCTCATGTGAATACTCACCAAAGGGTTACCTCTGAAGAGGATGACTTTAACAATTAAGTGGATAAGGTGATACACACTGTGGAGACTAGTCATCCTCTTTCCCCTGCCACTCCTGTCATTGTCCAATGGGCACAAGAACAAAGTGGACCTGGTGGCAAGGATGGAGGTTATGCATGGGTGCAGCAACATGGACTTCCACTCACCAAGGCTGACTTGGCCACTGCCACTGCCACTGCTGAGTGCCCCATTTGCCAGCAGCAGAAACCAATAGAGTCCAAGATATGAGACCATTCCTCGGGGAGATCTACCGG
>NW_022103899.1:33581374-33594850 GCF_000313985.2 Echinops telfairi | reverse complement strand
CAGAGTGGGAACTGGAGCCCACCTTTCTGGTAGTTATAAACCCACTTTATGAGTGGGTGTTGGAGGGTGCCAGGGCTTGATCTTTTCTGTTTGCTTCTCTCAGCTTGGATTAGGAGTGATGGGGCCTTAGTGTTCTCAGTCTGAGGTGCCTTGAATCGAGCCTCCTTGTGATGCATGGAAGCTGGCTATATGGAGAAGGAGCTTTGTCCTCTCCTTCATACTTGTCTGGAAGAACATTTCTGTAAAATGGGGCTGGCTGAAGGAGGTGAATAAAAAATGTGGCTGGTAGTTTATGCCTCCTGGGGTGAAATCATAGCCCCAGACTGGGAGTTAGGGGTGGGGGTGAGGGTGAGGGAACATCTATCTTCTTGACCACACCTACCCACTGTATAGGTTCTGTAACACACAGTTGGAGTGGGTGGTGGTGGTGGTGGAGAGGTGATGATTAAGAAAGAAGGTCATGGTTGCAATGACATAGATTCTTACTGTTCTCATGGAAATTTAGCAGATTTTTTGGAATGAATATTTCTGCATTCATTTCATGTGCATAGGACCATACAAGGCTTTACAAGATTATTTTATATCATTTTAATGTGTTTTCTTGGGGAAAGTCCATCAGAAGTTCTTCACATTCTATTTTGCCACCATCCATTTATACCAACAGTTTACTTCCAGTATGGTTACTGAAGACTGTCCTGCAAGATTAACACGTTGCTGACGCTATGGATGTCTTGGTGGAGGGGTGGGATTTAAAATTCAGTGAGACTATTAGGGAATTTGCGGGGACTAGAGAAAGAATTAGCATGGCTACCTATGGGGGAGGAGTGCTGGACAAGGATTTTCCATTCAGCTGTGACTTCTGATTGCATTCATTTTGGTGTTCTGCGCATGTTGATATAGCCATGTGATGTTTCCTTAGGTATCAGAACTGATACCAGCATTGAATAGCATCCCTCACTGTGAAGAGGAAGAATGTACTTTGATTGCTGTGTGAGCAATCTGAGGTAAATGTGAGGAGATAGTCCCTGATCATATGTGTCAGCCTGAGAGGTCTTTCTCAAGTGTAAATTAGATCATGCCACGCTCCTTATTCAAGTCCTCCAATGGCTGCCCAATGCAATTAGAATACAGTCCACTCTTCTAACCAAGGTTTACATTTTAGTTTAGTTTCTCTGTCATCCATCATGCACCAGTCACTCTGACTTACTTTCTGTCCTTCAAATCCTGACCAGGTTAGTCCCTTGGCCTGCAATGCCTTCCTCAGATCCTCAGGGATTGAGGACCATCTGTTCAGAGAGGTCTTTCTGGACTAGTCCTTAAGGTAAAGACCCTGATCCCTTCATACTCTTCACTGTTTCCTGTTCATTCTTACCCTACCATTTACTCTCCAGTGGATTGTAACTTCCTTGAGTCAGGAATTTTATTTGCACACGTTGTTTGTTCTAGTGTTAAGTACCAAGAACAGTACTTTTCCTTCTAATCAAAATGAACCCAAATGCCTTTCTGCTGTGTTGATTGTAAATCATGGTGATCCCATGTGTCCCAACGTAGTGGCCCTTAGGGTTTTCTTGACTGTAATCTTTGTGGACACACATGGCCAGGCCTTTCACCCATGGA
Organism: Echinops telfairi; assembly: GCF_000313985.2. Lineage (NCBI taxonomy): Eukaryota > Metazoa > Chordata > Mammalia > Afrosoricida > Tenrecidae > Echinops > Echinops telfairi. Next base: position 33,593,233 of record NW_022103899.1, on the reverse strand, counting down.
GCCTCTTTAAGTTAGTCGTAGAGCACAGACTGTGTGCCTTCCACTGGGAACAAATGAGTATACAGCATGGAATGAATGCCCACAGTATCTTAGGTTCAAAAGGAACAATAAAACATTATTTTGGGATGAATCTCAAAAGCTGGGACACAGAGGACCTTATATATTGAAGTTTTGTGATGAAACTAATCATTTAGCTTGTGGAAGATTTTTACAGAAATGGCACCAACCACTAAAGCTAGTGATGAAGAAACTGAAGAATTTTACCAATGTCTTCAGTTACATATTGATCAAACATGCAATCAAGATATATTGATAATTATTGCAATTGGAATGCAAAAGTTAGAAACAAAGAGGAAGGAATAGTATGGCAATATGGCCTTGTGTTAGAAATGAAGCTGGAGATCACAGGCTAGATTTTTGCAAGACCAATGATTACTTCCTTGACAATATTTTTCTTTTTTCAACAGCACAAATGGCAACTATATACATGGATTTCTCAAGATGGAATACATATGTGTTAGTCCAGGTAGACTAGAGAAACAAATTCATAGACACTCATATGTATATGCAAAAGAGATTTATATAAAAGAGTAACTGTATATTAAGAAAACATCCCAGCCCAGTCTAGGTCAAGTCCATAAGTCTGATATTAGCCCATATGTCTGATACCAGTCTATAAATTCCTCTTCAGACTCACACAACACATGCAATGATCCCCAATGCAGGAAGATCACAGGCCAGTGGGTGGAGTCTTGTGGATCCAGTGGCGGTGGAAGCATCTCAGTGCTGGTGTGGGTCTCCACCTGGCTCCTCCAGCTCCAGGACTCAGGCTCCATCAGTGTAATTCCATGTGGCTTGTCAACAGGAATGTCTTGCAGGGAGACAAGCAGAGAGAGAGTATCTGGCCTCCAGTGAGCTATTTATCTCCATGGTGCTTCCAAGTGAGGTCATCAAGCTGGGGCCTGACTGACAAGCTAGACTCCACCTCTTCGTAAATTGGCAGTAGATTATGTAATTGCCACAACACAGAAATCAAATTGACTATAATTGTGGGAATAGACAATGGAGAAGTTCAACATCAGCAGTGAAAACCAGACCAAGAATCAATTTCAGAACAGGCCAACAATTGTTCATATGTATATTCATGATGAAGTGGGTGAAAATTAAAATAGGAGCCAAAATACGACCTTGAGTATATCCCACCAGGATTTGGAGAGCATCTCAAGCACAGATTTGACAAATTGAATATTAATGACAGACACCGGATGAGCTGTGTGGTGACATCAAGAATGCCACACATGAAAAAAGCAGAAGGTCATTAAAGATACAGGAAAGGCAGAAATATATGGATTGCTAACTTGTGAAGATTAAAAACTAAAGGTTTCCAGACATTATGTATGCAAACGATAGGGACAGGGGCTGGGGCACAACTTCCAATAACACTGATTTACTCCAGTGCGCCCTTTCCCCTCACAGTGAGCCACACGACGCCTGTTGCACTAAGACATGCCATCATAAAGCAAAGGAGCTGTGAAAATTGCAAATACAATATAGTCTTAGGTTTCCAATTATTGGACACTCTCAAAGCAAGAGATTTGAAATCAAAGCTCCATGATTTCCAACTTCATAAAAGCTGCCGTCTGCGTGTCTACTGTAGTGTCTAAGCAGTCTTTTAAATTCTAAACCATTGCCTAAAATAATGACACTGTCAGTAGAATTACCATATGTCTCTTGGGGGTGATTTATAATATTCCACAATAAAAGGAAAATGATATCTTTAAAGTGGATGAGCTAGATGCAAGATCCAGATCCAGCATGAATCCAGAGTGTCCTCACCGAATCAACGTACAAGGAAGGAGAGTTCCTTCCAAGTGCATCAGGGCTATCAACTGAGTACGGGGCCATGCTTCACCCTCATATTCCACTACTTGGGTGCTCACAGCAGAACCTATCATGGAGTTGATTACATTATGTTAGGTCATATCATGGGGGAATTACTGGCAAACTCCAGAGAATTCTGGCCCAGCCAACTTGACACAAGACCTAACTATCATAATGTCTGAAGAGTTTGGCTGTCAAATTATGCAGAGATGACTTATAAAGAATAATTATCACATACTCCCTTTGTGGCCCAGACTCTGACAGTTACTTCAGGAGGAAAGTAGATTCTCTATAAAGGCTTAGGAAGGTGATGGAGATCAGCCGTAGTCCCCACTGCTTTCCCCCTAAATTTTGAGAAAAGCTCCAGGCTATTAGGCAAACAATTAAATAGTCCAAGTGGAAATTCTGGGCCAATCACTTGTGCTGCTGTTATTTCAAGTGCAACGACTTTACATTTATCTATTTGATTTAAAAAATTGTTCCCTGCTTTAAAAAGCCTCGGGGCGTAAGCATAGTAAAAACGTCCAATAAAATACTTAAATCAATTGGCAGCACCATGTTTAAAAACATAGTGTATCACAAAGCAGCATCAAATGCCATGCCTAGGATGAGAGTCCCTTTGGCTACACACGTTTTTAAAGCAGGTTTTACATCGGAATTTCAACCCGTGTAAACTCGTGTCCCGTAGAACCAGCAGAGGCAGAGAGCACAAGAGGAAAGCCACCCCTCACCTCCTCCGTAGGGTGAGGTGAGGCCCTCGAGGCTGCCGTGAACGTCCAGCTTATCCTTCGCACCAGGCAGTGACCAACCAGAGCGACACCCTGCACACCATCTAATAGTCACAGCAAATCTAGGGCGCACATATTACTAATATTGCAATTTTGAAGATGAGAAAATGGAGGCACGCAGGCACAAAGACCAAGCATGCTGGCTTCTGATGAAGTGGAGATTTGAACTTGGGCTCTCTGACTCTGGAGATGGTGCTTTTACTTTCAATGTATGCTATTCAATCGAGCTAATTGCTTTTGAGTCTCCTCTGGGCTCATGCATACCAGAGCAGGCCTGTGCTCCATAGAATTTCCAATGACTGAGGTTTGTTGGGGGGGGGGGGGGGGGAGCAGGCAGTGGATCACCAGACTTTACTTCTGAGCTGCTTGTTGTTGAAGTCGAACTTCCATCCTTTAAGTTAACAGTGAATGTATTGACCATTTATACCACCCAGGGATTTCTACTCTAAGCTGATTCCATGGATTCACTAATTCACTGACTTAATACAACGTGTGTATCCTTCTGCATCCCAAGTATTCCGTTTTACCAGGGATGTGGGATGAATCAAAACTCTAAAACGACGGAACTTCCTCAATTCAAACTAATCCCAGATAGTATGGCTTTCTAATGACTTGTAGCTAACACCTGATGCCACAGTTTAACGAATTATGCCATTGCTGATGGAGCCATTTCAGACTGAAAAATCATGCCATTCGCATCTTTCTATGAGTGTCTACCAAGGTTTATTTGGATGCTGGGCATCTATGAACTCGGATCACTGTGTGAAAACATTTCAGAATAAAAGAATGAGGAAGCTGAAGTCACAGAGCGGGGAAAGGAAAGGACAGTTAGAGACCAAGGGTCCACTGGAAAAAGATCTCTCATATGGGTTGCTTATTTTTCTGGTGTTTTCTTTCAAGGATATGAATAAAACCTAAATAAAAAGAACCACTTTCACACAACACACTTACATTTCATATTTTTTTGAAAGAAGGATTTTTATGAAGAGATGAAATGGCTTATTTTAGAGCAGGGGTGTTTCAACAATAACGGTGGAAAGAAGGAAGATGTCTTTTGCTAAGTCTAGTGGAAGCTTATCCAACTCGTTCAAGTATAAAGACACTGGTATTTATAAAGGACACTTGAATTTTTTGAAAAAACACACACAACAGTACAATGACATTGCCTTTCATTGTTTGGAGATTCACTGTTTTCAAGCCATATTTACATGCTGTGTCAAAAATACCACCTGTGTATCCTCAGGTTCCCTCATCCTCATGTGCTCCCTGGTCTCTTGGCTGCTTGTTCTAAAGCCCAGAAATTTTGTATGAGGATACCAGGCATTACTCCAACCTACCAACCAATCAACCAACCAACCAACCTGACTGCCATCGAGTCAATTCTGATGTGTAGTGACCCTAAAGGACAGGGAAGAGTTGACCCTGTGGGTTTCTGAGACTGTAGATCTTTACGGGGGTAGAAAGCCTCATTTTTCTCCTTGTGGTTACCAGGCTCACTCCATCACCAGGCTCTGAGGGCTTCACTGCTTATGGTCAATTGGCCAGTTGCCTGGAGAAGCGGACTCTCCTTGCCACTTGCAGGCTCAGATGAAATTCCACAAGGACACAGGATTCGGCTCACTGTATTAATTTTAAGGGACGAGTAGAAAGCATGGTAGAAGTTCGGGGAGTAAATTCTCCCTTGGCTGATTGCTGCTTAATGTTCCATCCTCTCTTGATGCATTGGCCCTAAGGTCCCATTTTCCTCCAAGATGTCTTGTTTGGCCAAGCGGATGTAGCATTATGTCTCACTGCCGCTTCACACAAGGCAGTGGCCGGAGTGGCAGTCCCACTCTGTATTCCTCCCCTTTCCTCCTTGGTGTTCCGTTTTGCTGTCACATGAAGCCTCTGTACACGATCCCTGAACAGACTCAATGGCAATGGGTTATGGAATATAATCCTTGCCTCAGGCTCTGTTATGCAGGAAATAGAATCTCCTGCGCATATTTTATTTCAGAGCCTCACCAACACTTTGAAGTCGGTAGGAATATTATTGTCAGTTATACGGTAAAAATGAGAACATTGAGAGTCAGAGATTTTAGTTGAGTAGCCCAAGAGTCACCCGCTCCTCGCCATCTGATGCATAGCAACCTTATACGGCGGAGTAGAACTGCCCCGTGGGTTTCCAAGACTGTAACTGTGCATGGGAGTAGAAAGCCTCATCTTTCTGCTCAGGAGTAGCTGGTGGACGTGAACTGCTGCCTGTGGTTTGCTGCTGAGTTGGTAACTCACTATGCCACCAGGGCTCCTATCCTGAAATGACATGCATACATTCATTTGTTCATTAACTTATTAATGAACAGAAGCACTTATTGGTGCTTTTATGTGCCGGATATCGTGGTATATGTCGTTGGTGACAAGAATGGTGAAGTTTCTGTCTTAAATTGAAATTCTCATTGGGAGGGGACAGACAATACAGAAGTGAATACATAAATAAGTAAAACATATTCTTTAAAAAAATCAGCTTATTGAGGGCTCTTACAGCTGTTACCACAATTCGTCCATCCATCCATTGTATCAAGCACATGTGTACATATATTGCCATCATCATTTTCAAAACATTTTCTTTAGACTTGAGCTCTTGGTATCAGCTCACTCTCACTCCCTCCCCCTCCCTCCCTCATGAACCCTTGATAATTTATAATTTTTGTTTCATGTCTTACAAAGACCGTTGTCTCCCTTCACCCACTTTTCTGTTGTTCGTCCCCCTGGGAGGGGGTTATATGTAGATCATTGTGATCAGTTCCCCCTTTCTCCTCCTACTTTCCCCTTACCCTTTTGGTATCACTACTCTCATTATTGGTCCTGATTTATCTGTCCTGGATCCCCCGTGTTGCAAGCTCTTATTTGTACCAATGTACATGCTCTGGTCTAGCTGGATGCTTCCTCTCCCTGACTATCATGACCCCAATTCTACCTTACAAATCCATCTAGAACAAAACATATTCTAATGGTGATAAATAAGAAGACTAAGGGAACACAAAGGCTTATGTGTTGAAGAGTATAGGGAAGACGAGGAGCCGTACAGTTCTAAGGCGATCCATGCAGGTATCTCTGAGATGGTGGCATTTGAATGGAAGCCAAGCCTAGGTTAGAACTTTTAGAGGTTCTTTGTGCTGTAAAACCGAGTAGATTTCCCCACCCCTGACTATGCAATCCAAACAAAAACAATAGCACATGCGTTTTAAAAAGGCCAGCGTATAACAAAAAAGAGGATGGCCCTCAACGAGTTGGGTTGACAGTGACTGGAGCAATGGGCTCAGGCATAGGCACAATTGTGAGGGTGGTGCAGGCCTGAGTGGCGTTTGGTGCTGTTGTGCATGGGGTCCCATGGGTCAGAGCTGACTTGATGTACTATACAACAACAGTGTATAACATGCTTAAAAACCGAACAATAAATGTACATATTAGTAAACAAATGACAGCTTCTCATTGTTTCCAGATTGGTTACTTGCATTTGAAATTAAAAAATAAAAGATTTCAAAGTATTTTCCTAACCCCCTCCTATAGTTATTATTATTGTGTGTGTGCTGGGAGCCCTGGTGTTGCAGTGGTTAAGCACTCAGCTGCTAACCCAAAGGTTCAAACCTACCAGCCATTCATTGGGAGAAAGAGAAGGCAGTCTCCTTCCATAAAGATTATAGCCTTGGAAACTCTTAGGGGCCGTTCTAGTCAGTTCCATAGAGTCACTGAGACAGCCATCCGCTTGATGGCATTGGGCTTGGTTTGTACTTTTTTTTTATATTTGTGCTTCAGATCAACTCATAAAGTTGACTAGAGTGGTTACCCAGTATTGGTTGAGATCTAGATGATTATTATATTATGTCACTTTTAGAACACTGTTGAGACAGTTTATTGTGCCAGCCTGGCTGATGAACGCAGGTGGGATTGACTGAGGGGTGGAGGGATGGATGGCTTGGTGAGCCTTGCCTTTTTTGTCTCTCGCTCTGTGATCATCGGACCAGTGTGCGGCTGCCTTGCTTGTTCTGTGCTTTAATTTAAAGGCTACAGTGCCTGTGGGACGCCTAGCCTGTGGACTGTGTTGCTGTAAGTTGAGGTCCCTTTAAGACTTCTCTGGAGCTGGGTACTGGCAATAGGTGACCTGCCTTGTGATTGGCTGCTGTGCTGACGTAACCTAGCTCTCTCTACAAATAGAGGAAGATCTGGCATCAGATAGCGACTGGAAGGACTGCTAGTCTCTCAACTTTCTCTCACGGACGTGAGTTGCACTAAGCCGTTTATAGTGCTTCTAATTTAACTGTTTATTTCTTGTGTATTTATCTGTATATGATTGTATTTTTATCTGTATATGATTTAAGATTGTATATTTATCTGTATATGATTTAACATTTCATTTCTCGTTATATATCTAATTATCTTTATGATTTAACATTTCATTTCTTGTTATATATTAATTACCTTTATAAATAAATATATTATATTATCAAGAATTTGGTTTTATCTCTCTAGAGAACCCTGTCCAACACAACTGTAGACAGTGAGGGGCCCTTGTGGAGTCATGGTTATATATTGGGCTGTGATCTGCAAGGTCCGAGGCTTGAAACTTCCAGTCATGGTGTGGGAGAACAATGAGGCTTTTTACTCTCACCAAGAGTTACAGTCTCAGAAACTCACAGGGGTGGTTCTACTCTCTCCTATGGTGTTTCTGGAGACTCAATGGCAGTGAAGTTTTGGCTTGGTAGACAGAAGGAGCAGCAGGTCCCAAGACAATGCAGCATAAACCAGGCTGGTGCACTTCGGGAAGAGAGAGAGCGGACTATCTGGGGAGTAGAGAGGGAGATGTGAGATGAAGTCAGAGGGTTGATAAATACATACTACAAGTACACCCCATGCTACCAGGTTCAGGGTTTCACTTGAGAGACTAAGAAGCTGTAACCCAACCGGAAAAGTCACTGCCATTGAGTTGATTCTGACTCATAGAGACTGCATATAGCATTTCTTTCTCCGTTAGAATGACTGGTGGGTTCAAACGACCAACTCTTCAGGTAGCACCCCAATGCCTGAGTCACAACACCACCAGGAATCTTTACCCTAAACTCAGGTACCCTGAAACCTATTCTTTCTTGTGACCTGGCTATTTTAGAAATGAAACCTGGCTCAGAAGAGAAAAGAAAACAGAGAAATCACAAGGAAAATACTTAGAATTGCATAGTTCAGGGGATGCCCTTTCAGCTCTATAATGATGGCAAAGTGGGAGAAATAGGCCAATGAGTGATCCTTATAGATGGATCTGAAGGAGTATCTGACATCATTAACAAAATTGTGAAGCAGCAATTTTAAGTTTGCAACTGTGACCTTTTGACTCTGCACCGTCCTACAACACATGAGGCTCTTAGATGATGCAAAAATACCTCTCCAGTGGTGTCCCCTCCCCTCAGTAGACAATCCTCCTGGAAGTGCATCCACTCGATCTGCCTTCATTGTCTCACCTGTGGACTGGGTATGAACCAGTCTCTCATCAGAAGCTGGGGAGGCAATCCGGAAGGAGCTGGTGGGGCAGATTCTTGGGCCATCAGGACAAGACATATGTGACCGTAGGGCTATTGAGAATCGCCTGTGTTTCATACCAGGATGAACACGCCAGGCACCAGGTCTGTGGTGATTGTCCTCATCATTTCAAATGACAAATGTGATTGCTGTGTCTACTGGGAGGGTACTGACTGTGCGGTTACTGTCTTTAACAAAGGCCAGCAGATGTTTCCCATCATTTTGAAAATTATCTAAGAAAATGACAGGGCAAGATGGAGACATGCATCTGATTAGTAAGGTTTGTTTTATTAATTATTTTGGGGGGAGGGCGTGAAAGGACTTTTGGGTTTTCCCCAAAGGAAGGCTGCTGCAAAAGATTCTGTGATCCTCACTGGGTGGGCATGTCATTGCCCATGTGGCGAAGGTGGGGGCGTTGCCACTCTTCTGTCGAAGAGAAACTAAGGACCAGTCCACAGCCTGGAAACTTTGCACTCGTTTCCCACCAACTTCCATTTTCTGAAACGCACGGTCCATCTTCACCCAGGAGCACTCCAGTCTGGGGGCACAAGCTCCTCTTCTCCTGGGACGTGTCTCTCCAGGGGTAGACACCTTGCAGTTCTTGAGGCCTTTGATAATTTATGACCCTTGTGTCTTTGTACCAGCCTGAATCCCCATCCCAGACACTGTCACCTCTCTGAGGTCCCCAGCCTGTCTCCCAGGGCTGCTGTTCCCTCTCCGGCTCTGCAGAGCTTAATTCAATAGGCTGCTACGCAGACGGCGGAGACTGTCCCTCTCCAGCTGACCACTAAGTGACATTTTGATGCTATTAATGTGCATTCATCGGCTCAAAAGGAGTTGGGGGAGAGAAACAGGATGGAATAGAGGTAGGGGGGTGGTTCTGTCATGGAGGGACCCTTTGCTCCAAGGGAAGAGAGAGACCATTCAAATGGAGGAGATGTGGGGGAGCTAGGGGAGTGGAGACGACCCCATGGAAAGTGGGTAAACATGTATGTTTGTGCATTGTCACTCGCACCTTCACTGCAGTCCCACTGCTCCAGCAGCCTGCCCCCACCATCCCGGCGCCTCTTAGCAATTCCCCAGCTGTCAGCTCTCTGCCTGCCTGGCTCTGGCTGCTCCACTCGAAGCTGCTCCCCTGGGCTTCTCTCTGGCTTGTCAGTGGACCGCGTCAGCATCACGCCACACTGTCTCCCGTTGGCCTGGTGATCAACGCCTGATGGGCGGCCCTCTCTCCCCTCTCAGCTGGGGCCAATGGGAGTCAGCGGAAGGTTTTGGTTACAAATGAAAATAAAATAAATAAGTCATACTCCCGCATGCCGGAGTCTGGGAGAAGCATCTTCCTGGCCTCGTAAATCTTCTCTTTTAAATTTGTCCTTCTCCTTCTAGATGCCCCTTCCAACCTCCCTACCTCCACCCACTGCCTCTAGCTGGCTGCCCCTCACAGTGCAGAGAATACAAAAGAGGGCCTTAGACTAAGATGTGATGCTGGCAGACCTCCCGAGAAGGCATTTGATGCTCTGTGTGTCAGGAGAGAAGTCAGCAAGACAGAATTCACGACAGTGACAGGCTGTCTCCAGGCCCCACTCGCTGCCTTCTGACCTTTAAGACAAGTCACCAGCAATTCCCCAGGTTTCCCCAAAGCTCTCTGCTTCTTTATTTCTCCCAGTTACGGAGTGGTTGTGTCAAGAAGTTTGCCCTAAATATATTAGATGCTTTATGACAGTTTGTTGATGTTGTTGACTTATGGACTTTGACCTCTATTTAAAGGCAAACCCCTTAAGGCAGGGGGTGTAATTATTCTCATACAGGTGAGCATGAAGCTAGGTGCCCATGGTTAACCTCCAAGGGCCGAATGAATGAGAGTCTGGGTTCCCGAGGACACAGGGCAATGAGATGATCAAAGGGCCGAAGGGTGTCTGAGGATAAGTCAAAAAGTATTGCTACTAGGCTTCCAATTCATACATGCATGAGCTTGTTCTAGAACAAAACATGTTTAAACACATCTCTGCAATCAACAAGTGTATCTCCACAATACAATTGCCTTAATCTCATTAGGATGGACTCAGAAGAAAAAGCCAATCAAAAAGTGGCTTCTGAGAAGATCTGCTGAGTTAGTTAAACTCTAGGCATCAAGGGGAAATCTTGACAGATTTTTCTCAAAGGACACACGACAACCACAGGGGCTTCTTTAGAAGTTTTAAGAAAAAGGTCTGGAGAGTCGTGCCCAGGAATTTTTGCACCATGAATGTCCTTGCACATTCTTCTCCGTAGCAAGGACTGTCCCACAAGAATTTGGCGGGGAAACAGTACCTCATTCACCCTATGGCCCTGATCTGACCCATGCAAATTTCTTTTTATTCCCCCCCACTCAAAGACTATTGAACAAAGGACAGAATGTGAGTCTCATGAAGATATCGAGACTACCGCTTTGTTGCGGTTTACATGGAGGAGCACAGACTTCTTCAGGAAGAGTTAGAGCAGTGGACACACTGCCTTCCACAGTGTATGGAGGGTGTCTTCAGAAATAGTGGCTTCACATCTTGATACATTTTAGCAGTTCTTTTTTTCCCCTTACATTAACCGAAATCTTTATTTTTTATTTTTATAAAGTTCATTTTTTTGCTTAAAGAGAACATCTATTAAATTTTAAGGTGACAAAACATTTATTAAGTTTTAAACAGGGTAAGAATAAGAAACTTCAGACACATATCATACGGATAAAGGAGACCATTAGCCTAGGCTCATAATGGCATCTAAGGGTTTATAGCAGTACTTTTTGACTTACTCTTATGCAATAGAGAGAGACCTTCTCTGGTTTTCCTATGGTTTCCTGGGTCCTTTCAAAAGGATTCGCCCCATTCATCAATGGAGACATCTTCTGAGCAGATGGGGAACAATATATCTCTATCTCTAACACGCTTACAGTTCCTAGGCAAATAATCAGTGTTCTGCAAGACTGCATAGCCCAGGAACAAGGAAAAGCCACTGCAGCCATGCCAGGAGCTCAGTAGCCTTGGTTACGTGGGTCTAGAACCAGTTGAAACATGGTAATTGGACTTAGCTATTTACCAGACTTGCAAATCTACGCGATCTTGAATTAGTCACTTAACATCTTTGGATTTTGCACGTTTCATCTATAAAATGAGGAAGTGGTGTGGGACTAAGTGGTTTCCATTTTGATCCCTAGCACTAATACCCCATGCTTTCCCCCTTAAAAACTGAAGTAAGCATTAACTATTAGAGGTGGAGGGCTATCTCAGTACCAACTGAGAACTATTGACATTCGTTACCATCCATAATGATAACTTAATCTCCAGATAATGGTCTTCTCAAGCACCACCCAGTCTCACAACTTCTCATATTCCACTTCAGTCCAGAAGCAGCTCACAATAATAATAGAATTTATTATATTAATAGAATAATAATATTTCTGTTTCTGCAGCATCACATTTTTCTGACTCAGAGTTTATAATAGATCAACTAAGGAGATGAAGAAAGAAAATCTATCATGAAAGTCTTATCAGTAAATTTGAGAAAACATGCTTATATACAATAATTCTTCAAGTGGGTTCCATCTATACATGAATAGTCACAGCTCATAAAAATGTCTATATTTCAGATAATCAGGTTTATGTAATATGAA
>NW_022103899.1:33543559-33580772 GCF_000313985.2 Echinops telfairi | reverse complement strand
AGTCGATTCTAACTTGTGGTGCTAGCTGGCTGTATGTTACCCTGAAGCAAAAATGGCTCTAAGTACCTATTTATTAATCCATCCTGCTGTGTCACCATCTCTCCTGATCAATAGTCTTGGCACGGAGAGTGCTAGCTCACTAAGGCTGCTTCCTCCTTCCTCTTGCAGGACAGCAGTGGGGCTCCCCAGATCGTGGCTAACACACGTGTATTTGCCACTTCCCTTCTCTTCCCATTTGTCTTCAGTCAGAGGGCTGAGTCCAGCTCTGGTTTTAAAGCTGGAAAATTTAGATTTTGATTCCTCTCCCAGCCCCACTTTTTAATCCCGGTGCAAAATTTCATTTTAAAATGAGGACTCAATAGCTCTACATTTCTCTCTCATCCCTTTGCTCATGTGGTGCTGTGCAGTGTTTCAGCACATGGACGCTGAAGTCGCTGGACAAGGCATTCAGCTTCTCTAAATGGCCATTTCCCAGGCAGGAAAACGGAAATGAAGCCTAGAGTTGTGTGATTATATAACATAATGCAAGTTGAGTCTGACTTCTAATGGAAGTGAGTGTTAGCCAGGACTATGGCTTCCCACGCTCAAAACTCCCCGCCATCCAGTTGATGTTGACTCATAGCGTCCCTAGAAGACAGGGTAGAACTGCCTCTGTGAGGTTCTGGGATGGTCACTGCCAGGCCTCCTCGATACTCCAAACTTCCTTGGTTGACTTTTTATTTGATTAAACGTCTGGGAGAGCTCCCCACAAAGGAGCGGCATAGACTGGCTGAGATCTGTGTTAGTAGCACTTTGCCATTGTAGTGTGTTGGGTTTCGTTTTGCGTTTTCCATTCTCTTTCTTTCTTTGGACGACTGCCTCCCTCGCCTCCTCCCCGACAGACAAACCACCTGGGTTGTAAATTTCCTGGTGGCTGATAAAGAATGTATTTCTCTTCTCCTCCTGAGCCCCCGGCTTAAGACGTATTTCTAATAAATGCTCAATAAATGTCTACCAAGTGAATGATTTCCTTTCTATATTCTGATCGTATTCTTGTCTTGCTATTTTTATTAGAGTACTGTATCCCGAGCAGTTGCTTGTCTTGGCAATGGAGTCTATGTTTATAAGCTCTTCCTGTAAGGCTATGTGCTAAGAGAACAGTTCCCAAAGTACTTGTCATCTGAACCCAAGCTCAGTTGGAAGCACTGGGAGAAAAGGAGTCAGTGCTCGTCTGAATTTTTCCCTGTATTTGTGAGGTGAGGACAATGGTGAATAATTGGCTAGTGGAGAGAAAAGTGACATTTAGGTGACCTGGAAGAGGTGTTAAGGGAGGGCTCAGGTACTGTCTTTGTGCTTCTGAACATGAATACCTTCTAGGGCTCTGGCTGCATAGCCAACATCCCTGTGTGGTTCCCTGCATCAGTCAACACTTTGCTTGCCTTGTCTTGGTGTACTTCTTCCTCTCCTAAATGGAAGTCTGCTTGCAGGCTTGGTTTGGCCGTCAAGATGAGATGCCAACCCCTGTCACCTCTCCTCTTACCTCTGTTAATGATGTGTCAGACTTCCTCTCCAAGTCCTTTCCTAGAGCATTCATGACCCCTAACACATGTTTTTTCTTTGGCCTCTCCACAAAGGAGAGAAATGATAAATTCTGTAACCAAAAAATCAGTTATTGTGCATGCCTCTAAACAAAATCATATGGTTAAGAACAAGGGGGATCGGAGCAGAGACCCAAAGCCCCTCTGTAGACAATGGAACACCCCCCGCAGAGGGGTCACAGGGAAGGGATGAGTCAACCAGGGTGCAGGAAAGCACTGATGAAACACAATATTCCTGTGGTTCCTTGAGGCTTCCTCACCCCCTACACCATGACCTCAGCGATGCCTCTCATTTCAAACTAGACTGGAGCATGTACACAGCCGTAGGTAGATAAGAGAGAAGAGCTTGCGACCAGGAGCAGGAATGGGAAGAGAGATACCCGATGGAAAGGGTGAAGGGGGGTGGGGGGAGGAGGGGAGGAAGAGGAAACTGATTGACACACAACCACACACCCTTCCAGGGGAAAGAACAACAGAAACCATGAAGGAAGAGAGACAGTGGTCAGTGTGAGACATGAAAATAATAATTTATAATCTATCAAGGGGTCACAAGGGTGAGGGGAGGCGGGGGGCAGGAAGGAGCTGATTTCAAGGGCTCAATAGAAAGTAACTGTCTAGAAAAGAATGATAGCAACATATATACAAATTTGCCTGATACAATTGATATATGGATTGTAATAAGCATTTTAAGAGCTCTCAATAAAATGATTTTTAAAAGAGAGAGAAAAGCTATACTTTTGCAGATTTCATCCCCCCCTCCCTCCTTTTCCAGGATCCCTTCTAGATGGCTCCTTGACTTCTCCTGCTTTGTGGAGCTTATATGACTTCGGTAGTTTAGGGACTAGTCTTCTTATCATTGAGGGCCATGAGTTCTTCCTATATTGCGGGTTCACATTCCTTATCAGGTATATAATTTACAAATATTTTCCTCCATTTTGTGGGTTGTGTAACCATCAGGAGCTACATTAAGAGCTTTATCTTTTCACTTTCTTGATAGCATCATTTGAAGCAGAGAAGTCTTTTATATTTTATTGAAGTCCAATTCTTGTATTTCGTTTGTACATGGTGAAATCAGAGAGCATACTGCTCAACCCCATTTTCTTCTAAGAGTTTTATAATTTTAGCACTTACATTTAGGTTTTAGATTCATTTAAAGCTACCTTTTGTGTGTAATGGGAATTAGTTGTCCAATTTTATTCTTTTGTATGTTGGTCAAACACCACATGTTTAAAAGACACCTCCCCACCCCCACCCCCACAGAACTGTTTTAGGACCCTTGCTGAATATCAGCTGACTAGAGATGTGTGGTTCTAGTTCTGAACTCAAAATTATTTTTTTAGCAAATCATTTTATTGGGGGTTCTTATAACAAGCACATTTGTATATATGTTGCCATCATCATTTCCAAAACATTTTCTTTCGACTGGAACCCTTGGTATCAGCTCCTCTTTATTCCCTCTCTCCCCCACCTTCCCACCTTTGCAAACCCTTGATCAATTGTAAAGTATTATTATATTCATATCTTACACCATCCGCTGCCTTCCTTCACCTACATTTCTGTTGTTCGCCCCCCTTGGTGGGGTGGTGGTTATATGTCAATCATTGCGATCAGGTCCCCCTTCCCCCCCTACTTTTCCCCTCATGGTATCACTACTCTTATTATTTTTTCCTGAGGGGTTTATCTGTCCTGGATTCCATGTGTCAAGAGCTCTTATTTGCACCACTATATATGCTCTGGTCTACCCGGATTTGTAAGGTAGAACTGGGGTGAAGATACTGGGGTGGAGGAAGCATTAAAGAACTAGAGGAATGGTGTGTTTTGTCAGTGCTATACTGCATCCTGACTGGCTTGTCCCGTCCTTGTGACCTTTCTGTGAAGGGATGCCCAATTGTCTACAGATGGGCTTTGAGTCCCCACTCCGATGCCTCTCATTTGCATTGATACGATTGTTTGTTTTGGGTCTTCTGATGCCTGATACCTGATCCCATCATCACCTCATGATCACACAGGCTGGTGTGCTTTTCCCATGTGGGCTTTGTTGCTTTTCTGCTAGATATCCACTTAAGTTCAAGTCTTTAAGACCCCAGACGCTATATCTTGTAATAGCCAGGCACCATCAGCTTTCTTCACCACATTTGCTTATGCACTCATTTTGACTTCCTTGACCTGGGATCAGGGATTAGGGAAGATGGGCATCACAGAATGTCAGGTTATTAGAACAAAGTGTTCTTTTGAGGGAGGACTTGAGTAGAGGCCCAATGTCCATCTGCTACCTTGATACTTAACATATAAATATATGTACATAGACCTATATTCCTATCATTATATATTAATATATTTACATATATATGCCTATATTTATACCTCTATAAATGTCTTTGGCTTCCTAGTTCTTTCCTCTATTTTCTTTTACTTTCTTCCTATCCCACTGTCATGTTCGACCTTTGTTTGGCTCTCAGTAATTTCTCTTGGCTATATTGCATTTGCTCAAATGCATTTGCTCAAACCCCACCAGGAGTTCGACACCATCCTTGTCATTGATCCTAGATCTCTTGTCACTCCCTTGTTCCTGGGTTTGTTGACTTCCTTCTCCTTTTCCCCCACCTCCCCTTCTCCCCTGCCCACCTGGAACCATCGATCCGTTGTTTTCTCCTCAGGATTGTTTATCTTGCCTATCTTATATAGATAGACATGAAAAAAGATAGAAGAAAGGAAAAAAGAAAGGACTATAAATAGTTCCAGGTCTGTCTGCTGACCCTTATGTATGTTTTCTGATGGAGTCTGACGAGGTGTCAAGCCCTGTCCTCCGAGTCTAAAGTCTTTTGCAATTCCTCGGGGACTTTTTTACTTTGCTCCCCTTGCTGCTCCATTGCACTAACTTTGTATTTCAGCCAGTGTTTGTGGAGGTCAAACCGTGCACTATTCCTGCACTCTGTCTCCAGTGCTGTCCCCTGCAGCGCTGTAGGTCAATGAGGGGAAGTTGTGTCTCATGGGGGTCTGGCCCTATGATCCTCTCTGTGCTTTGGTGGCTCTAAGCAGGAGTCTCATCGTGGGGGCTTGTTGGGCCAGGATTTGGTTCTCTCTCTCTCTTTTTCCCTCTTAATTTGCTCCCTTGTGGTCTGGGCAGACCCACCACACTCCCCAAGTTATATCTTCAGTGCTGTCTTCTGTAATGCAATATTCTGGGGAGGGGTTGACGTAACTGGGATTAGGGCTAGCCCCGCAGACCTCTCTGTTAGTTTGCTATTTCACGTCGGTATGTTGCCCCCTCGAGGCTTGGTGTACCAGGTTGAGGTCTGACCGCTCTCTCCCTTTCCTGTGGAGACATACATAGTACCCTACTTGTGGTGGGTTAGTTCCCTGTTCCCACACCCGCCCCACCTTTTTTTCCTCTTCTCTTCCTTTTTAGTTGGCTTCCATATGCATCCCTAGGTTGGGTCTGATGCCTGCCAAACTGCCTGGACTATGTTCATCTTTATATTACTATCATATATTCTTGATTACTGTTACTTTGTATACTTTGTAATTAGAAAGTGTTAGTCCTCTAATTCTGCATTTTTCTAGACTAGTCTGGCTCATTTCCAATTCCATATGAATTTTATGACCAAGTTATCAAGTTTTACAAGAAAACCAGCTGAGATTCTGATATAGATTACATTGAATCTACACATTAAAGTTTTCTGATCTATAAACATGAGATGTTTTCCCATTTGCTCTACTCCTCTTTAATTCCTTTCAACAATATTTTATAGTATTCAGAGTATAAAATTTGCATTTCCATTGGTGGATTTACTTCTAATTATCTTGTTGTTTTTGATGCTACTTAAAATTGAATTATTTTCTTAATTTTATTTTTAGATTGTGCTTTGCAAGTATATAGAAATACAGTTGATAATCACACATCGATCTTGTAATCTGATCTTTTTCGGGACTTATTTATTCTAATTTATGTATGTGTCTGAGTTACATAGATTTTTTTTACATGCAAAATCAGGTCATCTGCGTCTAGAAATAATTTCACTTTTTTCTTTCCAATTTGGATGCTTTTTATTTCTTTTTCTTACCTAATCACCCTAGCTAGAACTTCAAGTATAATGCTTAATTGAAACATGAAAGCGGACATTCTTGTCTTGTTTCTACTATTAGGAAAAAGCACAATCTTTTACCAGTAAGCGTGATAGTCCCTGTGATTATTTCATAGATGTCCTTTTCAGGTTGAGTGATTTTCTTTGTATCCCAGTGTGCTGCGTGTTTTTATCATGAAAGATTCCTAACTTCTCTCAAATACCTTTGCTGCATCAGTTGAAGTGATGGCGTCCTTTCTACTTTGCATTTGACTGTTGTTAGGTGCTGTTGAATCTGTTCTGACTCACATCGACCCCGTGCATAGCAGAACGAAGCACTGTCCAGGCTGTGCCGTCTGTCCTCACAATCGTTCTTATGTTTGGCCCCATTGTTGCGGCCAGTGTGTCCACCCAGCTCATCAAAGGCCTTCCTCTGTTTCACTGCCCGGCTACAATATCAAACATGATGTCCTTCTCCAGGGACTGGTCTCTCCTGAAAAGAGTTACTACTATAGTATATTATATTAATTAATTTTGGGGTGTAAACCCAATTTTTCATTCCTGGGATAAATTCTACTAGGTACTAGTATAGAATTTTTTTAAATGTAAGTACATTGCTCAATTTAGTTTGCTAGCATTTTGTTGAGGATTTTTGTGGGATTTTTTCTTTCATGTGCTTATTTTCCATATGTGCATTTTCTTGGGTGAAATGTCTATGTCTTATGAATCTTTTAAAATGATAGTTTATTTACTATTGATTTTTGAGCATTATTTTTATATTCTGGATAGAAATCTTTCGTCAAGTGTGTGACTCAGAAAGCTTATCTCTTGTTCTTTTTTTCAATTCCTTAATGATATCTTTTTTTAAAAAATCGTTTTATTGGGGATTTGTACAATTTTTGTGTTTATATGCAAAAGAAATATTGTTCTTAGTTTTGTGTGTGTGTGCGTGCATGTGCGTGTATGTGCATGTGTCATGTCTTTGCCCCATGTGGGCACCAACCCTAGTTTCATAGAATTTTCTTCTCTTCTATTTTCTAGATATTGAAGTCAGCTATTATTGTCTATGCATTTCTCTTTGAATTTGTTAGTTTTTGCTTCATGTATTTTGGTGTTTTGTTGATGGGTGTATATTTTCAGAATTATTGTCGGTCTTGATGGATTGGCTACCTTACCATTACCAAACATCTCCTTTTATCACTGGTAACTTTTGTTGGTGTTGTTGTTTGTGTGTACTTAGTATCGTCACTGCAGGTCTCATGTGGTTGCTGTTTGCATGATCTTCCATTGTTCATCCTCCGGCTTCAATCTACTTGTAGCTTTGAATGTACAGTGTGTCTACTATAGGCAGCATGAAGTCGGATTCTTGTCTTTTGATCCAAATGATATGATGATTTGTGATTTTTAATTGAATTGTTTCATGTATTTACCTTTAATGCTATTATAGTATAATTAGATTTACATATACCATATTTTAAATTTCAATATATCTCATCTTTGTTTGTTCCTTTATCCTTCCTTAACTGCTTTCTTTTGTATGAAGTTAGTATTTTCTAATGCACCATTTTGATGGCTTTAATTAGTTTTTCACCATCCGTTTGAGTTATTTACTTATGGGCTGTTCTCAGGCTTACATCCACATCTTACCTCAGCAGAAACAGTTCCCAATTTACACTGATTCCAGGGAGATATACAAATACCACTCGCAGATAGCAGGGTTCCATTCCCCTTCCCCTTCCCTCCTTTCTGTTGTGTTCCCCATCGTGTTTGTTGTTCCTGCTTCTCTTAATCAGTTCTTGTGGAGTTGAGTTACCATTTGAAGTCACTTTCTTAGCCCAATGCAGTTTTATTTCCCGTACATACTTCCACTGGCAAATAGGTTACAGGCCCAACATCACGTGACTGCTTTATGTGACTGTCCTTTAAACAAGAGAAGAAATGAAAATAAATGTGCATGTATACTCTCTTTTATAATTTAAACTACTGATGGTTGCTCTTAAGTGTTGTTTTTCTAAACTGTTTTTCTGGACTTGTTTTTCTGAACCATCTTTGACGAGGAGCACATTCACCGAAGGGCTCACACCGCTTTGCAGGATGTGACATTCCTCAGCTCAAGGGCATTGACTTTTTGTGTGCGGACGTTTCATTGTGCTTTAGGTGAAAGTTTAGATAGAGAATTAGATTTCCAAACAATGGTTCATATACAAATTCTTTCATTATGTTGGCTTCAGTTTCCCGGCACCTGGTTTCCCTGTCTCTGCCTTGACAGTTGTGCTTTGGGACCAGTGCTGTCCTTTTTGTCTTGTGCAGTTAATTGTGTAGTTAATTAGTGGAAGGAACACATTCTTCATGGGCGGTGCTGTTTTATACTCACTGCCAAGGCGTCAATGCTGACTTATAGAGACCTCCTGTGGTTTCCAAGACTGTCACTGTCCTCCGGAGTCGAAGGAGCTGCTGGCGGTTTTGAACTTCGACCATGTGGATCGCAGGCCAGTGTGTAGCCACTGCACCACCAAGGCTCCTACTGTTTTAGAGGCTTGACTATTATTTGACTGAAGGGTGGTCTTTGGGAGTTTCAAGTTAGAAGGCTGGGTGTCCCTCTAGTTTCTTCAGACCAGTGAGTCTGGTTCCTCTCTTCCCGTTTATTTTAGTATTTTTACAAATTTTATTTTTAACTTGGATTTTGATTTCCCCCCCTCATTCTAACCAGAATCTTTTATTATGATCTTAGAATGGTTGATCATGCTAACTGGGCACCACATCTAGGTCTCCTGATCTCTGGTTAGATGAGGCTGTATGTAGTTCATGTGAGCCATTGATGCTTACGATTAAATTGCTTACTTGAGTTGTCAGTTGTTTTTATTTTCATTCTATTTTGCTCCAGGTAGGAAGAGGCTAATGGTTGTATCCTAGAAGGCCCCTCATTAGCTATTAAGACCCGAGATGCTACACACAAGACTAGGGTGCAGAGCATTGTCTTTATGAACTGCTTGTCAACCAACATGAAAACCCCTGACGATTCTGGTCTTTAGCTTTTAATTCTAGTAGTTTAATCCCAGTGTGTGAGTAGCTTTTATAGCTATGCCAACAATGTGCTTTATCTTACATACCTACCTATGTGTGTGTGTGTGTGTGTGTGTATACACACATGTATATATACAGCATTTACAAATATTTAATTAGCAATATCTACAACCTTACTTATATATACACATAGACATACTCCTGTACAACACTCCTATTCACTATATACAATTATTTATATATTTTCTCAGCAGGTATTATGTGTTATTTCTGCTATTGCAGGATTACATATGCCATAGCGGTTTATTGTAGGTGTTATTTATTCCAGTGTAGCTCGTGCACCTCTCGGCGTCTTCCTTTGCCTTGGTCATGTTGTGCTGATGTCCCGGATACAGTGCGATTGCCTTTCTCTTCACCAGAGTTGCAGAGCCTTGGTGGCACCGTGGGTTAGCTGTTGGACTACGAGCTGAAGACTGGCAGTTTAACCCCCAGCAGCTCTGCAGGAGAAAGGTGAGGCTGTGTGCTCCTATCGGTTTATAGCCTTAGAGAGCTTAGCCAGAGAGAGTCATTATAAGTCCGAATCATGGCAGTGGGTTTTGCTTTTCACCAAAATTCGCTCTTCTCTACTATCTAATTAGTGATTCTCCCTTCTTCTCTCTCCCTTGGTGTGCATCAAATAACGGTCCTTTCTGTGTGTAAACTTAGTCTTCACTTTTATAATAGTGGCTTCATGCAATATTTGCCCTTTTGCGTTTGAATTATTCCACTCAGCACACTGTTCTATAGATTCATTCATGTTGTAAGATGTTTTGTGAAGTCTCCAGTATTCTTTATCACAGTGTAGCACGCCATTGCATATCTCACTGCCACTGGGGCGATTCTGACCCCTAGCGACCTTCTAGGCAAGGGTGGAACTGTCCCTGTACATTTCTGAGACTATCACTCTTTGGGGAAGTAGAAAGTCTCACCTTTATCCCACAGAGGGACTGGCGGGTTCAAACTGCTGACCTCATCTAGCCCACGACACCACAAAGGCTCCTGTATAAATACAGCACAATTTGTTTATTTATTCCCCCACTGATAGAATCTTAGGTTGCTTCCATCCTTTTGATACAGTGAATAATGCTGTGATGGACATGAGTGTGCAAATGTCGATTCATGTCATATCTCCTATTTCTCTGGATACATAGCTAGGAAAGGGGTTGCTCTTAAAGGAAGTGCTGTATCATTTTCCTGAGAGGTGGCACTAGGGCTCTAGATTCTTATTAGAAGGTGGGGACTGGGAATATCCTATTCACTCACAGTGAAATGATCCTAACTCATGGGTGTGCTGGGGTGGAAAGAAGGCTAGACATGATGGAGGTTTTACCTGCCACCAGAAAGGCACCTGAAGAGAGAAACAGAACATGCCGCTTACATAGGGAATGCCCATTGATTCCAAGTCAGGGAAGAACAGAGTTTTCTAGTTAATTTAAAGTGATGTTGGAATTAAGTTTGCTTCTTGGCTTCACTTTTTTGTTTTTTTGGGGTGTTTTTGCTTTCTGGCATTAGGTAACAATTTTTCCTTGCCTCTGGAAAATGGGAATAATAATAATAGTAATATTCACTTTAATCAATGTCAGCAATTAAGCAGGCCACACACAGTAGGTTTTTGAGTTTTGTTGTCAGCTTAAATGGAATCATCTAATGACAAACACGAAACATCAGTTTCCAAAGAAAGAATTGATAATGCATTCACTTACGATCCCTGTAGTTAAGTGTTTCTGGGGTGATTCAGAAAAAGCACTCAAGCATTTTACAGGAACCCAGCATCATGCATCGCAGAAGAAGAGGTGAGGAAGATGGACTGAAGCCAACGGGGCCCAGTGAATTTTGGGAAGTGGATTTATAATGCACCCTTAAAATCTGCTTAGCTTACTCCTTTCTCTGTTTTCTTTTCTTAAGTGAAGAGCACAAATGCTTGAGGGGAACCACTCTATTGCTTAGATTCTTTGTATATGAGTTTTATTGTGCTACAAACACAACAGGTGTGATGGTATTTCCGGAGGGCTGGAATGGCTGAGCCATAAGCTCTCTTCCCAGGCTAAGCTTCTAGGGTGCTTTGTGCCCATACCATCGACAGTTTTTCCTCCCAAGTCTCCCTCATGGTGCTGCCAAGAAGCAGCCCCACGGAGCCACGTTTGCGAGGCAAAGCTTCCTCTTGCTCCTTCTGTGATCATTATAAATTCATCCCTTCCAGCTGCTCCTGAGCTCCTTTCTACCTTTCCTCTTTGTGTTTTACAAATTGTGTAGCTTGGGGGTGGGGGGAGGATAACTTTCATAGGAAAGCTATTGCCAAAGACATAAAATGAAAGAACCACTTTTCTTTGTTTGACATCGGCCATCTCAGAGGATTTCTTTCCTTTCCTTTTTCTCCCTGTTAAATTACATCTCCTAATTAGGTCATGTCACTGGAGGTGGCCTACATTCAAGAAGCCAACCAGCAACAACAGAGAGGCAGGGGCATGGGTGGGACAGAAAGAAGAATGGCTTCAACATGGCTTTAGAATGCTGTGTTGCTGAAGTGCTTTGTGTGTAACAGAAGTTTCTAGGGACTTCACGCTCCACTGGGAAACATGCTTCCCCGTTAAATGCTGCGTCCTGCAAGTCCCTGGGTAGTGCGCATGGTCCTTGTGCTTACCTGCCAAGGGAGGGAGAGGCGGGAGGTTGAATTCTCCTCAGACGTACCTCCCGAGGAAGCCTGGGAATCCACTCATGGTAAATCAGATGTCGCAAACCCGCTTGAGAGCGATTCCATTCGGTCAGATGAGGTTGCTGTGAGTTGAGCTGACTCAACAGCTTTAAATGTAGATGCAGATATAGATCGGTATAGGTGTACATATTGGGTAGGTGTAGGTATAGATATAGTATAGGAATAGCAATAGAGATAAAATAGAGATATATGGAGAGATTGAGATATACCCGTATAAAATTATTGAGCATGATGAAGAGTTCAAAGACATAAGGAATCATAGCTGCCTTTAAAGAGTTTTCAGTCTATTAGAGAACTTCCCCAAAGAGTTAAGTAATATGATCATAGGAGCCCTAAGTGGCATGAGCAGTGGACCACTGACTATGGCTGAAAGACTGGCAATGTGGGTCCACCCACAGGCACTTGGAAAGCCACGCCTGATGGTGTGCTTCAGAAAGGCCACTGCCCTGGAAACTGTGGAGTAGTCTGTGCTTCTATGCTGTAGACATAGGGTCTCCATGTTCAGAACTGCGACTAACAGTCGTGACCTATGGTGACAGGGGTTGTATTATTTACGTCTTGCTGCAGTAGAAATCATACCAAAACCTAGTATCTTTTTTTAAAAAAATCCTTTCATTGGGAGCTCACACAACTCTTATACAATCCGTACATACATCAATTGTATAAAGCACATCTGCACATTCGGTACCCTCATCATTCTCAAAACATTTGCTCTCCACCTAAGCCCCTGGCATCAGCTCCTCATCTTCCCCCTCCTTCCCTACTCTCCCCTCCCTCATGAACCCTTGATAATTTATAAATTATTATTTTCTCATATCTTAAAACAATAGCTGTTTACTGTTCCACACCATTTCTATGGTTCGGAATCCATACGTAGCTTAATGATGCAACTGGCTGAAGATTGCTGACAAGATCCCTGCCATCTGAAGGAGACCTAGGGCAGGATCTGCTCTGATTCGGTTCAGTCACATGGATGGGGAAGTTGTCATGGGTGTAGGCAGAAGAGAGACCTCAGCTCACCACATGGACGTCATAGGTCTAAGGCGGCAAAGCCACCGCATCCGTGTGTGTGTGTGTGTGTGTGTGATCCAGCTTTAGAAGCCACACACCATAATTTCCATAATATAATATAAGTGACATGGGTCGGTTCTATCAATGTGGAAGCGGCTTCCAACAGAACATTAAATACTAGGAAGTAGTGATAACAGGCCACCTGAGAGGCTGGATACCATAGAGGTAACATGAGTTGCTCAGCATAAAGGAGCTAAAGGAGGAGGTAATAGAAGCCCTGTTGGTGCTTCATGGGAAAAGCGGGGGCTAAAGAGTTACAGTCTCAGAAATTCGCAAGGGCAGTTCTTCTCTGTCCCACAGAGTCACCGTGAGTTGGCATTGACTCAGTGGCAGGGAGTTTGGTGAGAGTCTGAGGACGGTTAGGAGGACTCTTGGTGGCTAGGAGTCAGGTTGGTAACTACAAGATCAGCAGTTTGAAACCACCAGCTTCTCAGCAGGAGAAAGGTGAGCCTTTTTACCCTCATGAAGAGCTACAGTCTCAGAAACCCACAGGGGCAGGTCTATAGGGTCACTCTGAGTCAGAACCAACTCCATGACAGGGAGATTGGCATTTTGAGGAGCAGATAAGGAATAAAGGTAACTGTGGGTAGCAGTTTTGGAGAAAGGACTTCCTACTGTAAAGAGTTCCACTCAATGGAAGTGAGGTTGTTGCTGTTTATGAGTAGGGATGGTTAGCAAATGGATAAAGCAACCGATTTGGTCCTTCGTGTATGGCTGAGATGTGGATGGAAAAAGAATAACGTTCTAGGTGGATGAAGTGGAATCCCAACAGGAAAAGGAGAGAATGAGAATAGAAAGATAAACAACTGTGAGTTCTACCCAGCAAAATCACTCTCAGTAGGCCAGGCTTGGAGGTTTCCCATAAAGGAATGCTCGGGCTTTCGCTTTATAACTTAAGTTATGGATACATTATGAAAGGCCCTAAAACAGATGCTAACGAGTTAGGCCTTTACCCTGTAAGCAACGGGGAGCCAGCCATGCTTTCCATTTCTTTTCTTTTTCTTCTTTTCTCAAAAAGAAACCTGTAAATGTACACACGTGTGCACACACACATCAGCATGATTGGATTACAAAGACCAGGCAGGGCAGTATGTGAAAATCAACACTATGCAAAAACGGAGCATGGCCACATCGACCCGAAAACAAGGGGAGTTCAGATGTGGCCTCGCCAAGTTGTCACAGAGCCCGAACCGTTGCAGCCAACATTATTCTCACCCGGTGTTTGTAACTCTCCGACGTGTCACAAATGCTCAGAGTAGTTGGATAGTGGCTAGGATTACTAGTGCCTTAAGCGTGAACCATCAAGCGATGAGATGGTCCATAAGAGAGGAGAAGGTAGATATGCATTTGAGGGAGCGTCAAAAAGTCATAAAAAATTCTGCCACCTTTTAATTCCATCTTCCTACAAACTTTTTGAAGCCCGCTCATATGGTTAATATAGGTGAGCACAACATGCACAAAGAGCCAAATTTCAGTAATTTTTTTCTTACAAACATATGTACACGTGCATATATACCCTTGTAAATACTACTCAGATTAAGCTATAGAATAATTCCAACACCCCAGAGGGTGCCCTGTGTATTACTTAAATATAGCTTTTCAGTCCATTTCTCTACAATTCCCACCAAATGATTGGGTGGGACCATGTGAAAAGGTGTAGAGGATTTTAGCTGAAGGAATGGTCACTTTTGCCGTTCCTCTGTGCCAGAGAGCCATCTCAGACACAAGAGCAGAGAGTTTCCCATGGCCATCAGAGGAAGAGTGCCCCCAATGTGGCTCTTTGGAGCAGCAGAAGCAACAGAGGTCATACCAAGCTGAGGCCAGAGGCATGAGAGCAGAGGAGCCGCAGACATGAGACCAGAGACCCTGTATTGTGAGGCACAGCAGAGGGAACAAAGCTCAGGAACCAGGCAGAGCTCCAGGGAGCATGTGGCCTAGAGGCTGAGGACCAGAGAGACTCGGCTGCTTGGCTGTATCCTTAAGGTTTTCTGATTCTGGCTTGCGGTAATCTGTCAACTTCCCTAATAAACTCTCATCATTGTGGGCACTGTCTGTGAATTGTGGGTCACTGTGATGGGCTATCAAACCGAGAAGAGAAGTAGCATGCTGGGGAGGGACAGTTAGGGTCAGAATTGGATCAAGGAGGAAGACTTCTCTGACTTGAGCTTGTTCAGAGTTGGATTCTCCTCCCTTCTGAGTGGGAGGAGATCAGATGTGACCTTCACTCCATTTCTTCAGCCTCTATCCAGCTAATAGCATTCCCCGGAAGTAATCATGAATCTTATGTTGATCACTACAGAGTAATCTGTTCTTAAACTTCATATAAATTGAATCTTATTATATGTATTTTTCTATGTCTCATGCCTTTTCTTTATCGTTGCGAAATTTATCTATGTCGTGTGTGTAGCTATAGTTGGATCTTGTTAATTTCTTTGCTGTATAGTATCCTATTGTATGGATATACTACATTATATTTATTTTTCATGCTTAAGGTATTTTAAGGTATGGGGTGGTATGGTAATATTTTCTGGCATATATTATAGAATATCTAAATGATGAACTCCATGCAGATTCGATTAGTAGAGCTGACTTTCTCAAATTTAGGGTACACAAATTGGTGTGGGTTTATTAAAAACGAACATCCCTGAAGGTCCGCGCCACATACTCTGAAGTGTAAATGAGTGAACTGGAAATTGTGAATTTTTACCAGGATCCCTGGGTGATTTTCTTAGAGGTGATCATAGGGCTACACTTAGTTTTTGAGAAACACTAATAGAGCTCAGAATTTAGGAGATGTTAATTGAATAGGCCCATTACTCTTCTGATTTGTGGTAAGGATTGCCAGACTTACGGGGTTGGCCCTAGGCATGGAAAGATGGGCTGGTTAGGAAATGAGTAAGACAGAAGGAAGACTCAACGGGCATTGCTGACAGATTGCCAGTGAGGATTGTGGGAAGCAGATGAGTCTAAAGTGATTCGGAGGCATTGTGCTTGAGTGATTGAAAAGGGTGACGTCATTTACAGAAATGGGAAAATCATGATGAGAAACTTGTTCTAGGGGCGGATGGGTTCAGGGAAGCCCTGTTGTTTGAGAAAATGAAGCAGACCCGTTACAGAGTCTGGTCAGTAATTGAACAAGTTGCCCTGAGAGTACTTCTGACGAGACTGCTGCCATTTTGTTAAGTGCAATGCTAAGTGAAGGTTATAAAACTATGATTCTGAGAAGGCCCTTCAAAGTCCTTCTGGCCTTTTCTCCCCTACTTATCTATTCAACCCGGAAAGGAAGCCAAGTATAACTTTGCTCTAATTTTGTTTTTTTAGGTAGACCCTTTTGGGATTAGAGATGGGTCTGAAGATTCCACTAGATTAAAAACTCAGAAGGTCTAACATTCTTGTAGAAATGTAATCAAAGTACATCTGATCATGCTTCCATGCCTTGCTCTTGACCCTCATTGACCCACCGCTTGCAGGCATCCCTCCACTGACAAGGCAGTGGAGAGTCCCTCCTCCACCAGGATTTTCTTCTTTGGGATATATGAAGTCAGTTCCATTAGTCTTTCTGTACAGATCCAATTTCCCAAACCTTTAATCATTTTTTTGTGCCTCTCATCTGGAAATATGTGATTACATGCTTGACTAAGAGGAGCGTCCATTTCCTCGGTGCTGCTGTGGCATCACTGGAAGTGGCAGGAGAGGGGGAGCCACAGGGTAGCTCAGTCACCACGGATGGGTCCCCTAAACATGTGAGCAGAAATCACCCTTTGGGGGGAAGGCTGAACTGCGCTCCCCCCTTGACTCGAATTACAATTCCAGCAATGCTTTCACTTTACTTCACAGTCGCCTGCTGTGAACTCGAATTCCCAACATGTTAGCATAAAGCAGGTTCCTCGTTCTATATTGTCAGTGGCCAGAGCTGTCCTTTATGGTCCCCCACCTCCCCAATAGGAACACATAGTACATTTTAATCTTGATTGTGCTTTAGTATTAATCACAGTCTGCAAAACTGGATGGTCTAATTTGAAAAATTTGAAGTCTCTTTTTAAACCAAGGAAAGTAGAAATACTAGAGGGTCAAAAACCCAAGAAAGGCCTGCGTAGCAGCTGGAAGCCAAAAGGAAAAGATATCGAGAGTGGCCCAACTTCCCTGTACGCCAGGAGATGTATATGCCCAGCCTAGTGTTTTGTGCAGTATGCATAGGGTGGCTATGGGTCAGGACCAACTCTACGGCACCCACAAACAACAGCTTCCTGTGAACGACAGGACTCAGAGTGCATGGCTGAGCTGGACAGGCAGAGTCTTACACCCGGAGATGGGGAGGGAAGGCACAGAGGCAAGCCTGGCTTCCACATTCCGAGAATCACTGAAGCTTGTGAATGCTCAAAGCTGTTGACCCACAATGCCACTGAGTCAATTCCGGCTCAGACTGACCTTGTAGGACAGAGGAGAACTGCCCCTCTGGGTTTCAAGCAGTCCACGTCATCTTTCTCGGAGGGAGTGGCTGGTGGGTTCCAGCTACTGACCTTGCAGTTCACAGCCCAATGCACGGTCCTCTAGACCTCCAAGGCGCCTTCAAAGCAGCACACAGACCTCCTTTATCCTGCTCCTTGGAGTGTTTGAACAATCAGCTCTGTTTTCGTTGGCAAAGTATTTGCCACTCAGGGAAGTTAAATGATTAACTGAAGGTGACATTGCAAGTAAGTCAGAGAGCTAGAAGAACTAAAGAGGACAGGTCTGGTGTGGTTTTTCCAGAGGGTCATGATCGTGGTGACCGGGAGGTTTCTCACTGGGACAGCAAGGATGTATGTGCACGGAGGCAGGGAAGCCTGTCCCTCACCACAACCAAACTTGCCCGCTCCAATTGGAGCAAATGGTGCACATCCACAGTCCAGGAGGGTTAGAAAAGTTTGTATCCGGGTATGAGTGGCAGCAGATTCAAAGTCAGAAATGACTTCGGTTCTGGTTGCTCTCCCTGGTGGACACTTGATGGATTTATCTATTGCCTCCTGGTTATCACTGTCACCATTTATATTGGCATTTGGCCCTCAATCCCTACGTGTCCCCGAGCCTTTTCCTCCGATGGCCGAACGTCTCCGTCTTGCTGCCTGTGGGGGCCTGGCGCTCCAAATATAACCGATGGAAACACACTGCTTTTCTCCAAGCCCAGAAGAGCCTAATGCCAAGCTTTCCTATCTTACTTCCAGCGGCAGAATCTAATAATCCTTTGAACGCCCTCATCTTCAAGTGAGTGCAACGCGTAAGCATTTCGCAGGATGTACTCTTTCCCCACCAGGTTATTTATTCATTTATTTCCCCCACAAAATCCACATCGCCTTTTTCTGGGAGTGAAGCTGTCCACACATTTGGCACAATTCAACTCACCAGGACCACGGACAGCCCCTCTGAAAAATTCCTGGGCTTGTGGGACCTGATTCAAGCTGAACTCAACTGAGCAAGCCCTGCACCAGGGGAGCTTCGGCTCAAAGACGACACAGGGCTTGCTCCTCTGCGGAGTGAGGACGTTTTGCTTAGACAACCGTCTCAGAAGATGAGAAGGGTGCGCCTTTTCCTCCAATCCTCCCAGAGATGGAGCAGGCTCTGCTCCCCATGGAAGACACCAAGGAGAGCTTATTTCCTGGGCGGCACTTCCGGGCAGCTGTGCCGGGAAGGGAACTATCTTGGCGGTCTATATATTTTCTAAGTCAACTCCTTATTAAAGCATAACTCCCACACATGGAAGTGGACATATCAGCAGTGAATTTTTACAACGAGAAACAGCCTGTACACGCAGCCTGTCGTTGAAGAAATAGACCATTACTAGCACCACCCGCACCACCACCCCACCACCCCTAACCCCCTGCATAATCCCTCGTGCTCCCTACCGGTCACTAATTTTAACCCTATCCCCAAAGAAACCACAATTCTGACTTCTAACACCCTAGATTGTTTCGTTAAAATCTTACAGAAACGAGGCAATACACTAGGACCTTGCTCATCTGGCTTCCTTTTCTCAATATAATACTTGCAAGGTTCATCTGTGTTGCATGAATAGCAATAGTTCATGAGTCATTGCTGCTTATCATTCCATTTCAAGAATATAGTCCAGTTTTATTTATGTATCAATTTCATGGTCGATGGCGTTTGGTGTGGGTTTTAGCTTTGGATTTGGGGCTTCTTTCAATGTGCCTCTACCCTGTGTTAAGTGTACAAATAGTGTCACCTGTGTGTGCATGTATATGTGTGACTTTAATCTCTGCTGAAGTATAGCCATCAGAGAGTACTGGTTTGGAGCTCTGGTCTGATTTTGAACATTCTTCTCTATTGTTTCATGAGTAGACTTGAGCTAATTAATCCAATTGTGCCAAGTCTGGGTTTAGGGGGAAAAAATGGCTTCTGTGAATATGGGCCAGGAACATACACTTCTTACAAAAACCTGCTCCTTATACAGAGATCTTGTGATATCTTGTGACTTTTCATTGCACATTCAATATATGCAATTAGAGAAAAATATCTTAAACTGCATATAGAGTCAATCCCATGTATCTAGAGAGAATTTGAGTATAACATCCTCCTTATGGTTGAAATTGGGAACACAATGAATGTACATAGTTCTCTTTACTACACATTGTTTTATAAGACTAGTCATTTGTTTACAAAAATGAAATAAAACAGTTTTGCAAAGAGCACCATTAGACATAATGTAAGTGGCATTCATTGTATATTTACCTAAAAATGAGGTTTTTACTTTCATATTTTCAGCCATGAGGGATGGGAAAATGGTTCATCTTTCTTCTTAATATTGATATGAATGCATACCAAAATATTGAGAGTCTTTCGACTAGATTAATAACTACCCATCCCTGATCCTGCTCAACTTCTAGTGCTCAATTATATTTGTCAGCATCACATAAGCAGCTGTGATAAATTATCCTATATGCCAAGTGGAAGATGAACATAACTCATACTGGGGTAAAAATGAGACAAACAACGAATTTACTAAGAATATTTCCCCTTTCATATTGCAAGTATTTTTTCATCTTTAAGTCAATTTTGTTATGGTAAAGTTTCTGTATAATAAAGTGCACCTATGAAAGTATACAGTTGGATGAGGCTACTTTTATTTCCATGAGCTTTTACGAGTATAAACACTCATGCAACCACTAGTAGAATTAAGGTTTGAGTATTTCCATCACCTCAGAAAGTCATTTTGTGCTCTTTGCCAGTCAATTCCCATCTCTCCCCACCCCTGACCACCCACCTCAGGAAACTGCATATTTGACTTCTCTGCCATTACGAGATTAGTTTTGCCTGTTTAAAATTTTCATATAAACAGAATCATAGTCTATACTTACTTCTTGTGTGTGTCGATCTTTAGGTTCCTTTTTTTTGCTTAGTGTGATGTTTTAAAATTTTGTATGTTGTGTGTGTGTCACTAGTCCATGTATTCTTCTGGCAGATTAAGAGTCCATTGTATGGGTGCAGGTCCCCCACCCCCACTATCCAAAAGCCGAGGATCCCTATGCCATCTTTCATAAGTCAAAATGGCATAAAGCAAGTGCCATCAAGTTATATGGGAGAAAGTTTTGAGTTTTCTCAGATTCCCCAATAGTCTATCAAATCATACCAAAGAAGAAGTCAATCTAAAATAGCAGGGTGTTCACAGACAGTTCAGAGCTGTGGTGGCTGGATGCTGAGATGCTGCGTGTCGTTTCTGGAGAAGGTGTGCATTGTGGCTCAGAGTGGGCGCTAGCTCTTCAAAGCTCTCTGCAAAACAAATGCTCAGTGCTAGGATCACTGGTTGCCTTCTTTCCTTAAAGCTGTGACTCTTCGAAATTCTTTCAGCTAGCTAAAACTGGGACTCAGGTAGGTCTTCCACCAAAACAAAGTGGTGCAAAGTGAGCTTTGGAAAAGAGAGGGCTATCTGTGTACCATTTTGTTTATCCATTCCCCTGTTGATGGACATTTAGGTTGGTGCCAGTTTGGAGCAATTCTGAAGAAAGCTGCTGTGAATGTCTGAATAGACGTTTTTGTGTGTGGGCATGACCGATAGGGTCGCAGAGTTCTATGCTAACTTGATATGCAGCAGGGTAAGAAGTAGGCAGCTCTCTGACAAAGTGCTAGGACCATTTTACACTCCCGCCAGCAGCCTGCGGGGGTTCAATACACTTCGCTAACGTTTACTCCAGCTGTCTAGAGAGTATGCAGTCGTGCCTCGGGCTGGCTTTCATTCGCAGCTCCATGTCAACTCATGATGCCCAGCTTCCGTGCATGTGCTGACTAGGCCATTATTCATCTACTATGACATTGTTATTCAAATATGTTTGCCCATTTAAAAAATTGGATTGTCTTGTTATTGACTTGTAAGAGGAGTTTTTAAATGTATTCTGAGTACAAGCTCATGTGAGGTGTGTCTATTGCAAATTTTTTGCCTTCTAATCTTTTAAAAATGTTCTCCTAATCTTTTTCCTGTTAAAAAACAATCCTCACTGCCATTGAGCTGGTGTTGACGCAGAGCAGCCTTCCAGGGCAGGGTGGAACTCCCTGTTGTGGGTTTCCAAGACTGCGACTCTTCAGGGACGTAGAAAGTCCCATCTTTCTATGTCAAAGTGCCTGGTGGTTTCGAACTGCTGACCATTCCATTATCAGCCCATCACATAGCCACTACACCACCAGGGGCCCTGGCCTTTGAAAAGGAGATTTTAATTGTATTTTATTTTGCCCTGTGTAAAAGTTTATATGGCGAATGTGTTTTCCAATCAATAATTCACATATAAATTGCCCAGCGACATTAGCTGTAACCCTGCAATATGTCAGCACCCCCACCCTCCATTTCATCCCTGCACGCCCCGTTTCCACTCATCAGGCTTCCCTTCCCTTTCTTGCCTTCTCATCTTTAAGACTAGTAACAAGGACTTTTGTTTTAATTTGATTTTTGTTCTAAAATTTTGTGTTGTTCTAAAAATGTTACCTGCTCTCACCAGGGCCTTCTACTGGGGTCCTGGGAAGAGTGGTTGGTGGGGTGGCCGGGCATCATCTAGTTCTTGTGGTCTCGCGTTAGAGTCGGTTCAAGTGGGCATTGGTCCTTTGAACTCGTGACTTCCTCGAGTCTTCATTTTTATTCATTCTCCTTTGCTTCAGGCAAGAAGAGGCCAACAGTGGCTTGGAGATGGCCACTCATAAGCTTGTAAGACCCCAGATGCTACTCACCAGACAAGAATGTAGAACATTATCTTTATGAACTGTGTTTTGCAAATTTACTTGGATGGTGCTAAGCCTTCAAGTCCAGTAGTTCAGTCCCAATGTCTAAGTGCTTTCAATAACCACACCCCCTATGTGTTCTATTATATACATGACCATACATGCAGCATTTAAAAATATATATGTTAAAACACCCACAGCCATACCTCTACGACCTCCCTCGCCTATTTAGCATACGTATTTGCTTATGCATCTACTCACAAATCATTGTTTGTTACTGCTATTGCAGGATCTTTATGCTACTGGAGTTGTGATTGATTATTATTTGTTCTTGCACATCTCTCAGTCTCTTCTTTTGCAAGATCTCCCCTCGGTTGCATTGTGATAACTTCTCCCAGATGGTAAATTGCCTTTCCAGTGACCAGAGCAAGCACTTGGCTGCTATCTAGTTAGTGGTCTTCCCTCTCCTTCCCATCTTTGTTAACCATCAGAAAGGATTTCTTTCTCTCTTTGAATCTATTCCTGACTTTTAATACTAGTGGTTTCCTACAAGGCTCATCCTTTTGTGATGAACTCAGCAGAAGGTCCTCTAGAGTCATCCATGGTGTGAGATGTTTCACAAGAGATTTTAATTTTGATGAAATTCAAGTGGCCATTTTTTCCTTTTGTTGTTTGTGTGATTTTGTGTGTGTGTATGTGGGTGGTGGTGGTGGCTAATGATCAGATCCTTCCTGATAGAAAATCAAGAACAATTATAAGGTACAATGAGAGGACAGGGCTTTGTCTCACCAGGGCAAGTAGATGTGGGTAAGAGCTTGGAAGGGTCCCTGGAGGTTCACCGCTGATGCACTGAGACGTTGATCTGGAGGCTGGTGGTTCCACGGACACGCTGACCTGCTCCTAGGACAGCCTGGGAAACTCACCCAGGGAGTTGCAATCTGTCATACCTGCTTCACGATGAGTTGACGTGGACTCAGTTGCACCAAACAATCAGAGTTTAAAGGAGCTTAAGAAGGAAGGGAAAAGCTATGAGAGAGGCTTTACATGCCAGGACGTGAACTAGGATAGTAGATAAGTGCAAACAATAATATTTTTTAAAGCCCAGAAAAGACAAGGAAAAAGAAAAAATCCAGTTGCTATGATGTCAATTCCAATTCACGGTGACCTTGTGTGTGGTGCAAGACCCTCCACAGCTATTCTTCAAAGAGGGGGGTTGGGGAGTGTCACCAGGCCTTTGCTCTAAGGAATCTTGCCTCCTTCCTCCCAGCTCCCAGCTGAGCACTATTGAGTGCTTATTATACAAGGGGACTTCAAATAGTTTATGGAAAAATGGAATTAAAAGGGAATGACATTCCTTCATGAATTGTAGTAGCCCCCTCATATTCCATGCATACAATGCTCACAACAACCATGTGGAATAGGTACTATCATTAACTCTATTTTATTGATAAGGAAACCAGTCACAAAGGGAACCAGCACTGGACTCCTAACCGTAGGATTAGAGGTTAAACTCATCAGTGCTTGACAGGAGAGAGATGATCTGGGTTGATGAAGAGTCACTTGGAGTCAGAAGGGACTCCACGGCAGTGGGTTTGGAAATGACATTGAACCCCTATTGTTTAGCGTGGCTTTTAACTACTCTCCTTCATGTGCAAGTTGGGTTCCTGGCTGGTAAATACCTGGAAAATAGGTTCAAAACCAAAGCCACAACAGTATCAGAGTGCTGTTTGAGAATTCAAGATTCATGGTCCAGCACAGATGACAATTACAAAATTTGAATATGGTAAAGAGAAAAGTATCAGAGCTAAAACTATGAACACCCAATCTCGACGGAGCTGCTGGTAGATACACTCCAGCCAAGGGCGAGAGTCCCAAACAGCTTGACTATCACGCTGAGCCCATTGTAATCTTGATTATGCTGGATCGAAATCGATACTTGGCCAGTTGACCTCCTTAGAGACATGACCTGATTTTGTTCAGGATGCAAATATCTCTTAGCTGTTCCACGACAGAAATTTCTTCCCTGGCTCCTTGAATGTTGATGGTGGTCTTCTCCCTCTTACACATTATTTGAATTTTTGTCTTTATACTAATATGATCTTATCCTTAACCACCCCCCCACCCCCAATCATCATCCACCAGAATCCTCCCTGGGGAGCGGGCTGCTGGACCAATGAGTCCTCCATTGTCACCTACGAGGAAACTAATGTGGACGTGTGGATGCACCCGAGTCAAGGTGACGTTGTGTGGCACATGGCCACGATGGACTCGAGCAATAACAAGTTGGGAAGACTTCTGAAGCTGCCACGTAACCTGCCCCCAGGAATGTTCTTACGGCGTTTCACCTCTAACTTCCCTCCTTCTGAAGTTTATTTCCGTTCCATTTATTTCCCACCTGGGATGTCTCTCAGTCCTGGACACCGCCCTCCGTTTGTAGCTTCTGTCTTCTGGCTCCACTTCCAGCCATGTTAGACTCTTTGGGTGGATTGACTCTGTTTGCTCTTCAGTTCTGAGGGCTTCTTCCAGAAGTTCCATCCCCCTGTGCATCCCCACAGACTGAGGGGAGGGAGAAGCAGGGGATGCAGGACAGGTCTGGTGCTTCCATTGCTGCAGTTCAGATCGCAGCGATGTGAAAAATTACACACAGTGAGAAGATTTCAAAAGAGCGATTGAAGAGACATACCATTGTCTTGTGCTGCTCATTTAAGTCAGGAGAAAACCCTGTACCTCTGAGGGGTTCTTTCCGGTTTCCCTTTCAAGTGTCAAGGTAGCCGATGGCTTCTTCGGGGTAGAAAGAAGAACTGTGTATAAAGTCCTCACAGATAAATCCTTGACAATGACCTAGCGGGTCATTTAGAGACTGAGGGGTGAACCCCAAACTGTCCAGGATAATTCAAATGCTCCTTCTCCAAAGATAAGAGGCAAAGAAAGCCTTGAAAAGGTCCAGAGTCCGGAGATCGTTGGATATAATGCAGCAGGTACGTTTTCATGGATTCAAAAACATGTGACCAAGCACTTGGAGAATAGGTGTGTGGATTAGTTTTGAGTAAAAAAACATTTACAGGAGTCACCAATGAACGACTAATGCTGTAATTAATTTACTATGCAGTTCTAGTTGGGAAAATGGCTTGAAACTGTAAAAATGTCTTGTAAAGAATGATTTAATTTAATGATTTAGCATCGAATATCATCCCTTTAAAACTCAACTTTATGGAAAACCCTTCTGCACGGTCACCATGCCTCCCTTGGGGATTTAGTGAGTGGATAAGAGCCAGGACCTTTTCTGGGGGTAGGAAGGTGAACAGAAAGTTCTGGTTCCTGGCTGCTGTCTCCTCAGGTTGTCCTCCTCCAGGCTTCCTCACCAACCTGTCCTACCCACGCTCCCCCCACCCCAGCTTAGAAGATACTGAAAATGGGGGTTGTATAACGTTTTCCTGCCTGGGTCCAGAAGGAGTCAAAACTACAGACCATTTGTCAGCGACCAGCTATCTTGCTGAATCTTCGGGCTGAGAAAAAACCACTCCAATTATGTTTGTTTTTTTGGAGTTGTTAAATGGTTGGGGGCAGCAGGGGTGTTGTAAGCTTAGCTCCCTGTACGATTGGCCAGCCACTTAGTCTACCTGTACCCAGGTATGGGGAGAGCGCCTGCTCCCTTCATTGCCTTGTGACGATCAACTACAGTAACTTTGTTGGAAAGCTGTTTAATAAGCAGAACGTTGATAATTATTATGATTGAGTGTATGGTGGATCTCCCCCACCCCCCACCCCCCACCCCAGCCTGAACTTAGCCAATCTTCCATGCCCACGCACTTTATTTCATTATGGAGGTATATATTTAGCCTCCTTGGACTCTGATAGGTTGCTGCTTGGGAATGGAAGCTTCCTTTGGATGGAGATGTGGTTTTCTATAGATTATGCAGTTTGTGGTATCATGGGAAAGCCTCATGCATTTTTAAAGATTAAATAATAACAACAACAGTACCATTTTAGTTTCACACCAGTTAAGCTCTCGGCTCCTAACAGAAAGCTTGGATGTTCGAACCTGCCCTGTGGCTCCACTTGAGAGAGGTCGGCGAGGATTGTGGCCAAGGCCATGCGGGCAGCTCTGTTTTGTCAGGGGGTTGCTGTGAGCAGAAATGGACGTGACGGCATCCAACAACAATGACCCAATGCAGAGTCCCTGTGCACCTAACTCAAAACCCAAATTCAAACTCACAGTCATTCAGTCACTTCTGATTCAAAATGACCCTACACGACAGGGTAGAACTGCCCTTATGGGTTTCCGAGAAGGTAACTCTTCACGGGAGTGGACAGTCTTTCTCCCTGGCAGTGGCTGCTTGTTTCAAACAGCTGACCTTGTGGTTAGCAAGCCACTTTGTACCCTCTATGCCACTAGGGGTCCTTTCTGGTGTGCCCACTAGGGGGTCAACTTTGTAAGTTTTCTTTTTATTATTCAGAAGCAATAGCAACATAGAAAGAAAAGGTTCATGGTTTTGCCTCCCATAAGTTTAATAGCAATTTTACCTGGCCTCCAACGAACAGATGTAGTTAGGTGCGAATGAAGAATTGCATGGCTAGACTGTAGTTTATCCCCTTCAGCTTCTCCCCTCTGGCTCCCAAACAGCGTATGTGGCACGCGAGAACAACGACTTTCTACGATGGATCACACATGGGTGTCCCTGGCACTCCATCGCGCTGATTCTCTGCGGAGGAATGACTTCCCTAGCAATGCTTAGAGGATTTGCACATGACCCACAAACTCCACAGTACAGATGCGAAGCACGCGCGCTTGTGAATGATTGGCACCAGAATGTGACAGGGGCTTGCTGGTCACCCTCATGTCCCCAGCGGGAACAGGCTGCCTCCTCCTGCTTGCAAGGCTAGTTGATGCTTCTTCCTTGGACAGATTTAAAAGGGAAGGGTAAGATGATGCCATCGTGGGGTGTTGTTTGAACATTCAGGGAAACAACAGGAAGCTCATGTCGTGTGTGGCTAAGGTTCGTTTGAAATTGTTACTCTGTATCTCCCATCTTCACCTGGGAGGGGAGCTGCCAAGTGCAGGGTCAGAGCCCCACCCACACACAGCCCTGCTCTAGACACTGCAGAGGCTGGATCCCATTGTGGAGCTAAGGAGAGGGGAAATGCCTCCTTGGGTTTGCAGGAAGACAGAACAACTTACCACCAGCTCGCCACATGCAGTGAGACACTCGTGCTTGCCCACTAGGAAAACTTGGAGCTCTTACTGATGAAGGTAAAAGACTGCAGACTTCAGTGTGGATCACACCGGGACACCCAGACAACAAAAAGCCTCTCCATGAGCCCGCAAAACAACAGATTAATGATGGTGAAATGATTGAAGCTGTCAAGGATTTCATTCTACTTGGATCAACCATCAACACCCAAGAACGGTGTACATCAGGGGTGAATCCTCTAACTAAATTTATGCAGTCTGTGGGCTGAGCAAATCATCAGA
Source organism: Echinops telfairi (assembly GCF_000313985.2). Taxonomy (NCBI): domain Eukaryota; kingdom Metazoa; phylum Chordata; class Mammalia; order Afrosoricida; family Tenrecidae; genus Echinops; species Echinops telfairi. Next base: position 33,553,616 of record NW_022103899.1, on the reverse strand, counting down.
GAAGCTGGGTTATATGAAGAAGAATTCAGCTTGGAGGAATTCTTATTAACAGCCTGAGATATATAAACAACACAATCTTGCTTGCTGAAAGGGAGGAGGAGTTAAAATACTTTCTGATGCAGATCAAGGATTACAACCTTCAGCATCAACTACAACTCAGTGTAAAGAAAACCAAGATCTTCACAACCAGATCAGTAGATTTTGCTTGGATCCACAAGCATTGACCATGGAAACAGCAATCAAGAGATCAAATAACCCATTACATTGGGTAAATCTGCTGCACTAAACCTCTTTAAAGTGTTGGAAACCAAGGAGGTTACTTTGAGAACTAAGGTAAAGCTGACCCAAGCCATCATATTTTCAATTTTTTTATGTGCATGTGAAGGTTCCACATTGAATAATGAAATCTGAAGAAAAATAGATGCATTTGGATTATGATCCTGGCTGTGTTAATCTGGGTTGACTAGAAGAACAAATTCGTAGACACTCATAGGCATGCAAGAGAGAGTGTTATATTAAAGAGTGGTTGTACATTAAGAAAACATCCCAGCCCAGTTCTTATCAAGTCCATAAGTCTGATATTAGCCTATATGTTCAATATCAACCTATAAAGTCCTCTTCAGACTCACGAAACACATGCAATGACATCGAATTCAGGAAGATCACAGGCCAGTGGATGGAAAGTCTTATGGATCCAGTGGCGTTGTAAACATCTCAGCGGTGGGGTGGGTCTCCACGTGGCTCCTCCAGCTATGGGCTCTGGCTGCATCAGTGTAGCTCACTGTCAGTAATGTCTCGCAGGGAGTAAGCATGTGTCCTGCCTCCAGTGAGCTATTTATCTCCTTAGCGCCTCTAAATGAGGTCATCAAGCTGCAACCTGATTGACAGGTTAAACTCCATCCCTTCACTCTTAGGTCTCAAATTGACACCAGATTATGTAACTACCACACTGGCAAAGAATATTGAAAGTACCATGGACTTTCATGGACCAACGAAGATATCTGTCTTGGAAGAAGTAAAGCCAGAATGTTTCTTGGAGGCAAGGATGACGAGCCTTCATCTCATGTACTTTGGACATGTTGTCAAGAGAGCCCTGTCCCTGGAGAAGGACATCATGCTTAGTAAAGCTGGAGGGCGGTGTGATAGTTAAGGTTTATTGTGCCAACCTGGCCGATGAACACACGTGGGATTAATTGAAGGGCAGAGAAATTAAATGGCTTGGCAAGCCTCACCTTTTTTGTCTCTTCCTCTCTGATGGTCAGACCAGGGGGCAGCTGCCTTAGCTAGTTCTCTGCCTCAGCTGGCAAGGCTCACATCCTGTGAGACATCCCTGAGGAGAAGCCACATGGACTTACCCTGATGCAGCCCTGGGTGCTGGAGCAGCCGTGCGGAGACCCCTGCCAGCGCTGAGATGCTAACACTTTCACTGACTCAGCTTTCCTCCTGCAGTCGGTGTCATTGCATGTGTTTCGTTAGATCAAGGAGGACTTTGTAGATCGGTGTTGGACTTATGGGCTTGGATAGCACTGATTTGGATGCTTTCTTAATGTACACTTACCCTTTCTTATATAAAACTCTTATAAAATATGAGTGTCTATGAGCTTTGTTTCTCTAGTCTACCCAGACTAACACAGGCAGGAAAAAAGAGGAAAACCTTTGACAAGATGGATTGCCACAAGTGGCTGCATCCATGGGTTCAAACAAAAGAAACATTGTGAGGCTGGCACAGAACTGGGCAGTGTTTTGTTCTATTGAACAAAGGGTCGCTATGCGTCGGAACTGACTCGACGCCCCCTAACAACACTAACAAGTCCTGTAGCCAGGAGCAGTCCCATTATTTAAAGGTACAACTGCCTACTTAGTTTAAGAACAAATAATACAACGTCAGTCGTTAGAGCGATTAGAATTAGTCCGTCCGGATTGTTTTCTTTCCTGAACACGTGACATGGGAAAGAGGGTGAAAGAGAAAAGGCAGACCTCTGCTTTAGCACACTCTGTGTGAGGAATCAGGAACTCCTTCCCAACTGAAAAGAGCCGTGTTCCTGGATCCGGGAGAGACACAATGGGATGGTAACATGCCCCCAGATTCATAACTGTTGGAGGGAGTTGACAGCTGGTATGGTAAGGGGAGCGATTTCGCAGCTAATTTTATTTATTTTGCTTCCTTTGCTACATGGGCTGCTGTTTTGCCCTGTGTCATTCAGTCCCAGGGGGGTCCCCAGGCAGCAATTTACAAATCTATTCCTTCCCCATGGCTAAGGCTCTCTCTCACTGCCTTGGGTTTTTCATAGAGAAACTAGAGCACGGAGAGGCCACGTAACACCAGAGTCATCTTTAATGTTACATCAAAAGCTGTCCTATGTGGGCATTTATTTATATTTAGCTCTGAGTGAAAGGCCCCAGGAGGCTGCAGCCAGAGCAGATTTGGTTCAATATCTACAAAGGAATTTAAATAAGCTTACCAATGAAGAAACTGTCCTGTGTGAAGAAGAAAGAAAATATAGAATTTGAATCAGGTTGACCTTGGGACAAAGACAGGCTGGCAACCATGCTGCAGTCAATAACAGAGACCAGCAACAGATACACGTGAGAAGCACCATCCTGCACACGCTCCATGATGGCCTGCCATTGAAAGGCGGAATTGAGCTAGACTCTTAGAATCTAATATTATGACAATATCTGCAACCTATCATGCTCTAAGGGTGGATTAAAAACAAAATTAGCACTCTGAAATGTTCTGAAAGTCTGGTTTAAATAATACCTGACAGATATGAAAATGATATTGCTAGACATCAGCAGATATATTATGGAAACCCTACAATACAACCTGTATGAATAATGCATCATTATCTATTCTTTTAAAACCTACCCAGGATGAACAGTTTTGCACATTATTTAGCACCTAGGATTTAAAGAATAAAATCAATGCATACATATTTTGATAATCAATGATAATCAACTAATTAAGAAAAAAGAAAACGCTAACCAGCTTCAGCTAAATGCGGAGCAAGGGCTGTCCTTTAGTTCTGATGTTTTTTATTTATTTCCCAAACCTGAGCTACCATGTTGTCAATCTGGGGTCATGAGCATCTTCATGATCTATGCTAATGTGACAAAAAAGAAGTTCTCCAGATCCAAGCTGGGGAGGGGGGGGGCAAACATTTTCTGCAGGAGTTTTAACCTAGAGGAAAAGACATTTCCATTGTCCTTGGAGTTTTGCTGCTCTGTCTCCTGGCCCTGTGGGGTGGGCACTGACCAGTTTCCTTTGCTTAAATGTTATGCAGGAATTTAACAGCTGAGTCAGAGAAGGTCTACCAGACTGTGCGGGGCTCAGGCAGCCGGAGAGGCACAAAGGACGTAGAACCACTGTCCCTGTCTCCTGCAGCTCATAGGGGAGACAGTCGGGTCCAGAAAAGGTGGCAAAGCTGTTTGTCTCACATCTAGAATGATGACTCCCTTCCCTCTATTTGGACATGAATTATAGAGTAGAAAGGGACTTGAGGCTTCTATTAGCAATACTGAAAAAGTGCCTGCTCCTCAGCCCAAATCCTTAGAACGCCCTTCTTTCCTGGTGTTTGAAGGTGACATTCAAACCATGATTGCAGAAAGTTGGTATCTCTTGCCTTTTCCCATCCCCACCCCTCTCTTTCTCTGTAATGCGGAGCTTTTGGCAAATGTACCAAATAGCTGATCTATTTGCAGCCACAATGCAGAGTTTATGTGCCTGCTGATTGCTTCTGATGTGTGGCTGGAAACTCAGCCACTCAGTGTGCCCTTGAACACAAAGGGCGGAACAAATGGTGTGCTTCCCCTTTACATATGGTTGCAATCACTAATTCCTTGGGTGCAGATATGTTCCCCAAACACCATAATAGCAGATTCTGGGCTTTTAGTTCAATTCACCCTCCGTAGTAACCTACTCACACACTGTTCTGACCGGGCCACAGCATTCTGCTTAGACCCAGAGCTGGTTTACTGGGGTTAGAAGCTTCTTTTGAGAAATGTGTTTTGCATCGATTAAAGTTTCTTAAAGGACACACTCCAATTGAATGACAGGCTATTTTTAAATTATTTACAAGCTCGACATTTTACTCAAAGCAAATTGTTGACTAAATCTAGTTATCATTTTGTGTGCTAGACCCACTCCGCCTGAGCATACCAACCATGGAAACAACGACGGCTCCATTCATTGCTTTCGCAGCTCCATAGACATCTTCATGGCACAGGTGCATGCACACGTACACACACACACACACACACACACACCCCTTTTGTACTCAGTGATGATCGAAAGGAATTCGTGAGCTCTGGGGGGACATTTGCTTTCAGCATTTCCCCAAACACCAGTTTTAATTGCATCATGAAGTGAGGAAGAGAGGGAGGACCCTTCCGCTGAGCCAGAGAGTGAAGGCTTTTTCTGGCTTGGTTTTTCACCTGGTTCACTCTGTTACTGTGAGCCCCTGGGCCGGTTTGGACTCATAAAGACCCTCTATGACAGAGTAGAACTTCCCAGCAGGGCTTCCAGGCTGCGATCTTTCTAGCAGCAGGGGATTTCTGGCTCACAGAGTGGTTGGTGTGCTTGAACCATCTACCTCTTGGTTAGCAGCTGAGCATCCTAACTGTTGTGCCACGAGTGCTCCTGACAATCTCACTAGTGGGAAAAAAATCCAAGGGAACTTTCCCAAGACTTTCCCCCATGGTATTGATAATATAAATCACCACTCATTCCTTTGGTGGCCCTGTATCATGTGTAGATGCTATTATAATATCATTACTACCCTTCTAATCCCTTCTTCATCGCACTACTTTTGTACTTATTTCCCTCCTGGGACATTGTTCTCACTGATCTTGGCTTGACTCTGTCCTTATTATCATTCAAATCTTAGCTTAAGTGCCACTCCTCTGGAGAGCCTGGGAGACCACTTTACCTAATATTGATTTCATTCCCTACATTATCCCAGTGGTTCCCGTGCTTCTGTGCTTTCGACCACTTATCCCTGTCCAACATGTGACACGGTATTACCCTCCAAGACTTGGTTTCCCTCAGCAGAAGGTACGCTCCAAGAGATCGAGGCTCTCGTTCTTCTGTTTATTGCTGTTCCCAGCCTCTATAACAGTGCTGGGAATATGGCAGACAGTCAAATAAATCTGAAGGGGCTTCAAAACATTCCACCCAAGAGTGGTAGTGAAAGATAATATTGAATGATGGCTATTAGGAGGCCTAATTATATTTCTGCCTATTCTTTTAAATGTTGTCATGCCTCTGGGCCAACCATTTTCTCTGTGGACCAACTGATTTTCTGCAGAATTATAGAAATCAAGGTTTTAGTAGCAAACAATATCTCAAAAATAAAGTAGTCATTCTGATGCTGAAGAAAGAAAGCTCAGAGATATGAAATCACCTACAGGTTGGATCCTAGGTCTCTGGCTTTCCTAGAGCAACGGTTCTGAACCCAGGGCAATGCCTAAAGACTGGATTGACATCGCTCTAAGTCAGTGGGGGATGTCATTGACAGCTAGTGGATGGGGGTCAGGGAGACTGCGGAGCATCTTGCAGTGCACCGAACAGTCCCCCACACAAAGACTTAACAAGCTCTGCATATCAACAGTGATGAGGATGGGAAAGCCTGCCTTACAGCTAAAAGCAGCAGTAATGAGGCCCTTCTGTGTGAGGACAAATGAGATAAAGTCCAGAGGGAGTTGAGTTTTCCAGAATTTCCTAGTATAGGATTATCATTTGGTATTTTTCACAATGAAATATTTTTTTAATTTTCAAAAAGTCTTACTTTTTATGCTATAGAATCAATACATGCCTATTGTAAAAGAATTAAGGGTAAACAGATAGTGATTGTGAAGAAGAAAAAAAATCATTCCAAATCCCACTACTCGGAGACAAATATAGGAGCACGTTGGTGTGTATTTGTCAACTCTCCTTCATATATATATATTTACACACACACATATAACACATGAACTGCTGAAACTGGAATAAAGTACATTATATGTGCTCTTAGCTTCATTATGTACTTGAGGCATGTGTACAACTTATAAATCTATAAGTTGAAGCGATGTCATAATTTTAATTTCAGAAAAACCAGCAAACTCACTGCCGTCTAGTCAACGCTGATACATAGCAAACCCGACTGGGTTTCCAAGACTGTAGCTATTTACAGGAGTAGAAAGCCCCATCTTTCTCCTATGGCGGTGGTTTCAAACTGCCCACCATGCAGACTGCAGCCAATCGTTCCATGATATTTGCTTGTGTGAATGATACACATAATATGTTTCTCCAACTTCCTTGTAGTGAGTCTTTAAATGGTTTCTGATATTTTAATATTATAAACAACCATTCAGTAAATATTCTTATGCATTCTTTGTTGTTATTGTTGTTTATACTCAATTATTTCCTTTGGACAAATAACTAGAGGGAGATAACTCACTCATTGTCTTTGAAGTAAGTGGTCAACTTGGCCGCCTAAAGGTTGCTCATGGAAACCAAACCAGTAGAACTCCCAATATGCTGGAAACCTCAGAGCTACTCCACTTTCCATTGAAAGGTATCTTACAAGGCAAAAATAAATAAATAAATAGTAGCTTTGATTTTTTTTTCCCTTTTATACTGCAGTATCAGAACAATTTCATTCCATTACCTATTCATTTAAATTTGATTCAAGAAAAGAATTGAGGAGTGAAAGTAACATTCCTTGAGTTTACCATGTGCCATGTGGTGTACAAAGTACTGCTGCTCTTCCAACAATGGCAGGGTCTGGAATTTTCCCACTGCCTGTATATGGAAAATGAAGAACCAGATAGTTTCCCTCAAAAGCATAAGCCTTATACATATCTGCAAGAAACAGAAGTTGGATGTAGTCCTTGCTCTTAAAAAAAAAATTGTAATCTATTATAAGGCAAAGTGTGCCTTGACATGTTGAATATGACTGTCATGTGTGATGGGAATTAATGCTCAAATTATGACCTTGAGGATTTTAAAACCTTAAACCAATAAAGAAGTAATCAGCCATGTTCAGGATAATATACCTACCAAGCTAGGAAAGTAGATTAATTTGTGTTTGAAAAATATTTTCAGTAACAAAGGTCAAAATTGCAGAGATATATGATATCTCTTTAGTAATCAAAAAACTTAATTAGTTAATTGAGGTCTGTACTTGATAAATTTCTTATTCCCAAAGGCCTCCACATATTTGTCTATCATCAGCATGCAAAATCTATTACTCAAGTCAATGAATATACCATAAATATTAGTTCTTTTTAACAAGCTAAGAAGAAAGTCTTTGAGAAAATATTAGAGAGCACACTTTTCTAAACATTTTCCTGTGTTCTTGTATCCTCCCAACCCCATCTCCTCCTCCAGCCGCCCAGGCTCTGCTTGGTTCTTCAAACTGCATCCCCTTGGAGTTGATGGGCTGTTGTGTGCCATAGTGGCCTCATGTGACAGAGTGTTCCCATGAGAATCCCTGAGAGTTCCCATGGCTGTAATCTCTGTGAAAGCAGATCACCCGGTCTCCCTCCTAAAGAGACACTGGGTGGTGTCAAAACATTAATCTTTCATTTACCAGCCTAATGCTTAACCATGGGGCCACCAAGACCACTTCAAATCAAGCTGGGCCCAGGCAAGAGAGAACCCACAGGGAATTAATTTCACAGTGAGTTTTTCAAAATGGGAGCATACTCACCTGGGGATCCATCTCTTTCCATCGGCCCTAGAGATTTGAAACACATTTCCTTTGCCCACGACTCAACCATTTGTTAGGAAAGACACTCCGAGTGGTTTGGTTGACTTCAAGATAGCACTGCTGTGGACAGTGAAGGACGAGCTGGTGTTGGCCGCTGTCAAGGTCATTCTGATTCCTGGTGGCTCCATGTGGGCAGCCTAGAAATGCTCCAGAGGGATTTGAAGGCTGCGACCTTTTAGAAGCATGTGGCCAGGCCTGTCTTTCAGAGTGCTCCTTGGGTGGGTTGGACTCCCCAACCTCTCGGCAAACACTTAACAGATGGCACCACCCATGGATTCACTCCACTTCTCTTACTGGGAAATCTGCAATTCTAGATGTCCTCTGCACAACTTCCCCGGAGGATGAAGAGGAAGTTTTAAGCCTAGGTAGAAGTCAGACAATATTCTAATATTTGTCTGTAATCTCTGTTTCCAGCAATGGACTAGCTGTAGTTTGAAGGAACGCCAAGGATTGAAAATCAGACTTAAAATATAATAATTGGCATGGGTCTATCACATCAGAGCAAATGCAATAAAAAGGAAAATTATAGAATACTCAAGAAGTGGATCCTAACCCATTTGAAAAATCTAAAGAAATGGATGCATTTCTAGAAGCACACTACCTACTTAAACTAATTAAGTCTGAAGTCAAAACTTTGAATTGACTCATAGCACAAGACAATGAATAAGACATTAAAAGAACCCAAAACAACAACCAAAAATCCTGCCCCAGATGACGTCATTGGCAAATTCAGCCAAACATTCCAAGGACAGCAGACCCCAATTCCAAAAGACCTATACAAATGGAAGAAGATGCCCTGCTCCTGGGAAAGAAGACAACGTGGTGACAGTATCAATATCACCCAAAGCGATCTGCAGCTGTGTGCTCTCCCAATCGCGTGTTCAACGTCATTCTTTGAAAGAGATAGAGAAACCACCCGCCAGCTCTATCTGGGAAGAAGAGATCCTGAATAACCCAAGCAATACTAACAAAGAAAAATGAAGTAGGACGTTTCAAATTTTCTCATCTCAAAGCACAGCCATGGCAGTCAAAACAGCTTGGTACTGAACCCTGGCGGTGGAAGGGTCACTCGTTCGCTGTGAACTACAAAGTCAGCAGTTTGAGGCTACTAGCTGCTCTGTCTACTCCCCACACGGTTTACAGTCCCAGAACCCCACTGAGGTACTTCTACCCTCTCCTTATAGGGCCACTGTGAGGTGGAATTGACTCTATATAACAGGGAGTTTGCAGTTTGGGGTACATGGACAGATACATAGACCAGTAGGACAGAATGCGAATGCAGAAGTAAATTCATCCCACTTAAGAACAGCAGATTTTTGACAAAGAGCCAGAGCTCATTAAATAAGGGAGAGAAAGTCTTTTTAGCAAATAGTTATGGCAAAAGTGGATATCAATTTATAGAAAAGTGAAACAGGACCCATATTTCATGCTCACACCGTAAAGAAAAATGAGCTCAAGATGGATCAAAGACCTAAAGATAAATAATAAAATGATAAAACTGTGTAATAGGGGTAAACATAAGGCCCCTAATACATGGAATAAATACACTATCCAACATAGCTGGAAGCGTGACATTATCAGGACACAAACTAGCAGACCCTCTTTACCTCGTTGCCAGTGGGTCAGTTTTGACTCATAGGGATCCTATGAGTAGGGCAGCGTAGAATTCCCCCTGTGGGCTTTGAGACTGCAACTTTTTTATTCTTAAATACTTTTATTGAGGGCTCTTACATCTCTTATCACAATCCGTACATCCATCTATTGTGTCAAGCACATTTGTACGTATGCCGCCATCATCACTCTCAAAGCATTTGCTCTCTACTTGAGCCCTTGCTCTCAGCTCCTCATTGTGCCCTTTCTGTGGGAGCAAAAAGCCTCATCTTTCTTACAACTGGATGACGAGGATCTCCTAGAAAGTAGACACTGATTGTTGTTGCTGTCGTTGTCGTAGGTGCCGCTGCATCTGTTCCAACTCATAAGAACCGTAGACCTGGCAGAAGGAAACACCGCCCGGTCCTGTGTCATCCTCGCCAACAACACAGGAGCTCGTGGTTGCAGCCACGATGTCAATCCATTTCTGCGACAGTCTTCTTCCTTTTCACTGCCTGACTCCCTGCTGAAGCAAGCGTGAGATCCATTTCCAGAGACGGATCTTGCCTAGTGGCATGTTCAAAGTACACGAGATGAAGTCCCGCCATCCTTGATTCAAAGGAGCATTTCAGTATCCTTCTCTCAAGACAGATGTGTTTGTTCTGGCAGTCCACGGTACTTTCTTTTCTTTTTTTATAAATCATTTACTGGGG
>NW_022103899.1:33532481-33542609 GCF_000313985.2 Echinops telfairi | reverse complement strand
TGCACATGCCTATGAGGTAACAGAGAATACCATGCTTGGGTCTGGTACACCTACTTCTTGACTGTTCAACACTTCAAAGATGTCTTGTGCTGCAAATTTTCCCAATGCAATACATCCTTTGATTTCTTGACTGCTCCTACCATGAGCGCTGATTGTGGATCAAAACAAGACAAAATCCTTGACAACGTCAATCCTTTCTCCGTCTATCATGTGGTTACCTATTCCTCAGTTGTGAGGAGTTTTTCTTTACGTTGAGTTGTGATTCATACTGAAGGCTGCAATCCTTGATCTTCATCAGCAAGTGCTTCAAGTCCTCCATGCTCTTGGTCAGCAAGGCTGTGTAATTTGTAGACTGTAAGCTGTTAATTAGCCTTCTTCCAACCCCGATGCCATGTTCTTTTTCATATATTCCAACTTCTTGGATTACTTGTGCTGCATACAGATTGATTGTGGGTGGTGAAAAGATACAACCTTGGTGCACACCTTTCCTGATTTGAAGTCACACACTATTCTCCTTTCTCTTCAAATGACTGCCTCTTGGTTCAGGTATACGTTCTGCATGATCATAATAAAGTATTTTAGAATTCCCATTCTTCACAATGGTATCCATCGTTTCTTATGGACCACACAGTCAATTCCTCTGCATAATCAATAAACATAAACAAACACTTTTTTTGGAATTCTCTGCTTTCAGCTAAGAGCTGTCTGATGAGAGCAGGATCTCCCAATGTTACGTCCTAGTCTGAATCCAGCTTCCACTTCTGGAAGCTCCCTGTTGATATGCTGCTGCAACTGTTTTTTGAATTATTTTCAGCAAATAACTATACATGTTTTTGCATCAAAATATTTCACTACAAGAGTCAAAAGAGAACCCATGGACAGGAAAAAAAATTGGAAATGATGGAACAGACAAGAAACTAATCTCTAAATTTTATAGAAAATGTCATCACTTCAAAAAGACAGATAATTCAACTTGAAAATGGGCAGAGGACATGAACAGACACTTCACCCTTGAAAACAGTCAGGCAGGCAACAAATGAAGAAAGGCTCAAAATCACTAGTTGCTTCAAGATGTAAATCAGAACAACAATGAGTTATCATCGCACCTCGACATGAATAGCAAAATTCAAACAACAAAACAAATGCTGGTGTCACTGGAGCGGGTGCGCATACACCAGATCCCTCACGCACTACTTACTTGGGGGATCCTAAAAATGTTCCACGTGGAAAAGAGTATGATGCTTCTTTAAACAGTTGGAAGCAGAAATGCAGTGTAGACCCAGCTTGCTCTCTGCTTGGTAATATATCCTAGAGAACCAGGGGCTGCCACAGAAAGAGATGTCTGCACGTGCATGTTCATCCCAACACTAGTCACCAAAGCAATGGTGAAAGCAACATGCAGTCTCACCCAGAGGTGAATGGCTCCATAAATGATGGCCCCTGCGATACTCAGCAATGTTGAAGATTAAGGCTGAATCTAGAAGTGCCTCAGAGCATGGGTGAACTTAAAGGACAATATGCTTAGGGTGATAAGTCAATCACAGAAGAATAGATATTGTATGAGGCCATTATGATAAGACTAGGAGAAAAGGTTTTCACACAAAAGGAACATGTTTTGATGGTTACACAGGAGGGAAGGGTAGGGAGGTAAAGAACTAACCGGAGGGTAGGCAGCATCTATCTTGAGGAAAGAGGCAGACAATATTGAACAAAAGGGAGTCCATCAAAAACAAAGAGGCATTCTGTGCCACGTTCCCTGCAAGGTATCTGACCCCTCCCACGTGCCCACGGTCTCCCTGTAATTTGTATGTCATGAGAATTACCATTTGGATGATTTATCCTCTCAGTTTTCATTTTACCTACTTGTTTACTGAAAAGCTCCACGCAGGGAATGATACCCTGTTCTGAACTGCAGACAGGTAGAGTGCAGTGCAGACAGGTAGAATGCAGTGCAGACAGGTAGCATACAGTGCAGACAGGTAGAGTGCAGTGCAGACAGGCAGAGTGCAGTGCAGACAGGAAGCGTGCAGTGCAGACAGGAAGCGTGCAGTGCAGACAGGTAGAGTGCAGTGCAGGCAGGTAGAGTGCAGTGCAGACAGGTAGAGTGCAGTGCAGACAGGAAGCGTGCAGTGCAGACAGGTAGCATACAGTGCAGACAGGTAGAGTGCAGTGCAGTCCCTAGGACCGCGGTACTCACGTGGCAAGTCAGGGTCTCATTCTGTTCCGGGCTCTGTTGTTCTCCCCACTTGCATTATCCCGGTGAACATACATTTTGTGAGTGGGGGATGCCTTTAGCTATGCTCTTAATTTTAAGAGGGATGGCACAGCCTTTTATAGTGGTTGAGGAGATTAGTGCTAGAGCGGTGAACTAATTATAACAAGATTGGTGGATTTTAGCCACGGAGAAGAGACATAGATTATCATTAGAATAAATCAACATGCTGCATTTGGTGCTATGACCCACAAAGGTTAATAACAAATTTCTACAACAAGTTTTTACAAGTGTTGTTCTTCACCCAAACATTTAACGTTTCAAGGCTTTAAGACCACCATCCTTAAAATGATTCAAACAATGTTGTTTACAGCCATAGCAACCCCACCCCCTCATCATATTAAATACAGAACATGAAAACAAGTGTTTTTTATGAAGTTATTGTTTTGGTTTAGAAACAAAATTCATACAAATCTAACCTATAGGATCTAAACCCTCTTTTAAGGAAAGTTTTATCATCACTATAGTTATTAAAACAGAAATGTTAATGTCACATGCAATCTCTTTGCAGAAAGAAACAGCCTTCAACAGAAACCCAGCTTAAAGGTAACAAGTGGATTGATTCCAATGAAAATATGGTCATTGGCGGTATGAAAATATTCAATAAAATTCTTCTTAATATCTAAGGTACAACTTCTAATCAAGACATTTGTCTAGTCAAACTACCTGTGTTTCCTGTCTCCCAAACATTCAAGGGTTCTCATTAATTAATTCACTCAACGTGTCACCATGGGGTTCAGTGATCATTTTTAGCCAGCGGTATGTGAAAGTATTTGGCGTCTATCGCTTCTTGTTGCAATACCAACTAGGCTTTAGGCGATGAACCAGTTCTGCTGTGTATGTTCTCATGTAGCACAAGCAGGAATACCCTGCACCAGGGGCTGTAGGCCGGGGCAGACTATGGAGAGACAGACACCCCCAAAGTCATCCACCATAATGTGTTTCACATCAGCCAGTGTGAAGTGAGGACCAGAAATAGAGCTGGAAAGATAGTGGCAAAATGAAGGCTCTAAGTGGGCCACTCTACTATCACATCCAAAGTATATACAGTAGTGGAAGGGAGGGTGGGGCCTCAGGGATGCTGCTTTTGGTGCCCAAATCAAGGTTGGAATGAAGAGAGATGCAGAGACAGGTAGACAAGTTAGGGGGTTTACCTCCACCTCCTATGACAAATACAGAGGCCCTGAGCCATGCAAGTGATTAAGTATCTGTCTACTAACTGAAAGGTTCTTGGTTCAAATCCCCCTAAAGATGCAGATGAAATGCCTGAAAATCAACGTCTGAAAGATCACAGCCATTGCAAACCCTATGGAGCACAGGGAGTCACCACAAATTGGAATCAACTTGATAACAACTGGTATTAATGATTTTTTAATAGCATAGAATAGAACGACTCAACATACGCTGTTTTCTACTCTGACCACAAGATCCAATGACAAATGGAATTTTTTGTGTACAGTGTGATTTATTTTTTGGTCCCACGCCCTGTGCTTGCTCTTGTCCATGCAGAAGCAGGCCCTGTGTGGACGACATGCTGCCCAGATGTCATTTCAGAGGCCTGACTTCCACCTCCCGGACCCATAAATTCCAATCAGCTTTTGCAGCTGACGTGAATCTGGTCACTCCAGCCCCTGCATTGCCAGAGGACACTGGCATGAGATGATCCTCGAGGCCACAAGTAATGAGCAGTGGCTGGTGGAATAGTCCATTGTCACAGTAGCTGTCTGACGATGAAAACATGATCTTGGTCACTGAAGGCATCGGAGGGTGGAGAGGTGTTAGCGTGCTTTCTTCAGGCATCTGGAAGATTTTGGAGGCAGAGATATAAGGAAGTTAGAAAGGGGTTGGGATTATGCTCATCCACCATGTCACGTTGCTTTACCAAGATCTCTTACAAATGAGGTCCTCAAGCCCTCTTCTCTTGCTCACATTCGATTGCAGACAGAACTTCCTGGTGTGCGGCCGGCCCTTTAACCTCTGTTCTGACACTCCACTGAGGATACAGAGAACTGCATGCGGAGTCCTCTGGAATCCATTTAACTTGCAATGGTTTGCATTTTGTTTATGGGAAGAATAAAAATATAATAAACCCTAGGAAAGAAAAGAAAAGAACTACTTCTTTGTATCTTATAACTTACCCCACCAGGAGGCTGGAAGCGTGCCTCTAAACGATGCCAGCACCACCTTTGAGGATTTGGGAGTAGGAAGCCTGAAGCCAGTGGAAAATGTCCATGTGAGTGTGATAGTATTGGCTCCTTTAAACCAACAACACATGCACACACGGCCCCCACCCTTTCAGAATCTGCAACTTCTGCCCATGACTCTGAGAAGGAGGAAGCCAGACTTGACTGCATACACTGTGGGCCACAGTATTTCTGTAGCGTGTGCTTTTACTACTACAGCATGAAAACAGTGCGGTTAGACAGCATGCTCAGCCTCATCCCCTCGTGGGATTTCTTTTTAATCATTGGGTCTTTAAAGAGTCCTTCTTTAAATCATAAAATTCATATTCCGGGGTTTGGTGGTTTGGATTGTTTTTAGAAGTCGGGTAAACAGGGCCGAAAAGGGTAGACTCCCCGTGTTTTTGTAAAATAGCTAACGGTAAAGAACCAATCTTTCTCTCCTTCCTTCTTACTTTCGTTTTCTTTCTTTCCTTTCTTTGCTGCTTAAACAATTGTGCCTAAGGCTGAGTTTGCAGGAGCCGTCGGTAACTTTCTTATTTTCTCTGTCTTCAGCTGCCAATTCTGTAAGTCTCATTTCAACCTGGGATATTTTGAAATCTGCAAAACAAGTGTTTGATAGAAGACCAGAGGGCACCGATATCTGATACTGGCACTTTGATCACCTCAGTGCTAAGTGCGAGTATGCAGGATTCAGGGCTTTCCCTTCACAGGTATCTTGACTTTGACTCACTCGCCCACTTCAATCCATTTCTTTTTGTGTGATGCCTTTTCTTTCTTTGAAAACTGTAGCTTGCATTCGTGTAGGAACCTCCACAAAGGCAGAGAGAGGTGGACATGGACGGTTGGACACGGGGTACAGGGTGAGGAGCCAGTGAAGGGAAGAAGGAATGGGTGATCACCGTTCTAAATCAAAACATTTATGGGGGGCGGGGGTCTGTTGGACTTTCTCACAGTTGTTATGACAACATCTCTTAACCTCTGGTCACCTCAGCCATACCCCCACAACCTACCTGTCCACAGCTGGAGACGATTTGACTACAGTGTGCTGAATGAGCAGGGGACCAATAGTAATACTGGACTTGTAGTACAGTATACTGACAATAAAAACATAAAAAGACATAAATATAAAAGAATATACAAAAAATATAAAAGACCTAAAGGACTATAAAAAGTATGTGGTGTCCAGTCAATTCCAACTTATAGCAATCCTATGTAAAACAGGACGAACCCCTCCCTGGTCCTGCGCTACCCTGACAACTGCTCCTACGATTGAGCCCTTCATGACAGTCACTGGGCCAATCCATCTTGTTGAGGGCCCTCCCTCTCTTCTTGCTGTCCCTCTGCTTCTCCAAGCATGACGTCTTTCTCTAGGGACTGGTCTCTGCTGACAACAGGTCCAAAGTGTGTGAGATGAAGTCTCACTGTCCTTGCTTTTACAGAGCATTCTGGCTGTACTTCTTCCAAGACAGATTTGTTTGTTCTTTTGGCAGTCCATGGTACTGTTAATATTCTTTGCTAGCATCATAATTTGAATAATAGATTTTTCTTTGGTCTTCCTTATGCAATGTCCAACTTTCACCTGCATATGCGAAATTGGAAATATTAGGTTTGGGTCAGGTAGCACCTTGGTCCTCAAAGTAACAACCTTGCTTTACAACCCTCTAAAGAGGTCTTGTGCAGCAGATTTACCCAATGCAATGAGTCGTTTGATCCAAGAAAGTCAAAATCCTTGTCAACTTCAATCCTCTCTTCCCTTATCATGATGTTACCCCTTGGTCCCGTTATGAAGATTTTGGTTTTCTTTACATCGAATTGTAATCAATAATGAAAACTGCAATCCTTTGTCTTCATCAGAAGTGCTTCAAGGTCTCATCACTCTCAGCAAGCAAGATTGTGTCATCTGCATATTACAGGTTGTTAATAAGCCTTCCTCCAATGCTGATGATGAATTCTTCTTCATATAAGCCAGCTTATTTGATTCAATGCTCCACGTTGAATATTTGCTCCATATACCGATTGAATAAGTGTGGGGAAAATATTCAACCCTGACACACACTCTTCCTGATTTTAAACCATGCTGTATTCTCTTGTTCCATTTACACACTGCCTCTTGATCCATGTATAGGTTCTGCACGAGCACAATAAAGTGTTCTAGAATTTCCATCCTTCCCAAGCATATCCATAATTTGTTATGATCTACATAGGTGAATATCTTGGCATAGTCATTAAAACCCAAGTAAACATCTTTGTGGTACTTAAAAAGGCATAAAGGCAACCATGATGAAGGTAAAACATCACCACCAACATCTATATGTAAACTTAGTGTGAGAAGCGACTCTGGCTCACTGTTAATTCTCCCATGGCTCAAGCAATATCAGGTACATAGTAGGCATTCAATAAATATTGACACTCCCACTGCCATACTGAATGAATCAATTAAATAACTAAGAATTAAAGTCGTCTTGGGCATTCAAAGAAAGTTGTCTCAGAGCAGATCCCTACTTCCGGCAACCCTGTGTGTATCAGAGCAGAACAATGCTGCACAGGACTTCCAATGGCTGACTTCTCAAAAACATATGAGGCCTCTTTCAGCTGTTCCACTACTTGTGCTTGAACCTTGCACCTGACAACCTTTGGGTTAGTACCTGAGAATGTCAGAAAGACAAGAAAACAGGTGATGTGGTGTGACCAGCTCTGTATAGGTGGTGGTTGGTCAACATCCTTCTGAGGAGATGATTTGAAACAGAAACCAGAAATGAGTAGTCTTATGATAAAGGGAGAGTGTGGGGGGACTGGGGGATGGGGGCCAGAGTGTTTGTTTGCCTGAATCTGTGTCACTGCAGTCAAGACCAAAGAGATGGGTACTGGATAGGAGGTGTACAAAAAATTTAATGGGGACAGAGGATTCCATTACTTTTTGTTTTGTCTTAACAAAAATAAGAGAGACCAGATTTGAAGTCAAGGACAAACTTGACAATGAAATCTAGAAATCACATTCCCTGAAGTTGATTTTAGTGGTGACATGAAACACATGTGAAATGAAGAAGAAAATATAAAGACTGGGCACAAACATAACTTGAAGTCATAATCAAATTAAAGTCACAATGAAGTTAACCTTAGAGATATCTGACATTACTGCTTCTAAGGTAGGTGTCTTGAAGGAGGGAAATGAGGAATTACAAGTAAGGGAAGGTGCAAATTATTTAACATTGGTTTTCACACAGCTCAGTTTAGCACTTCTGGAATCAGCTGTGGACAGAGAGGTACTCTAAATGAAGTAAAGGGAGAAAAAGACAAATGTTGTGTCTTTGTTGGTATAAGTGGGTACCAACCCACCTGCATTACATTGGTCTCTGTATTTTGTGTCAGAAAAGGTTCCCTCACTCAACAGCTACCTTATCCCAGATGTAATGATTACACACCTCCTGTGAAGGGGGGTAGGTTAGAAAAAGAAAATCACTTTGAAGTCTGTTGTAAAACACAGATTGGATTTTGAAAATCTGTGGTGTTTTCTTTTGGTTAAAAAAAATCCTAATGACAGTAAATAAAACAAAGTTCAGAATGATTGTATTGTTTGCTTTATTTTTCAAACATACTTGTAACCATTATTGCGGGTCACATGTCTACTTTGTACTTAGAGCTCCCTTTGGTAAATCCTCTCGAGGAATCTATTGCCCCTAGTTCTCTACTCGGTACCTGTAAGGTAATTGGCTTGCCTTCTAAGAGAGGGCTTCAGGGGCTGGAGGTATGTGGTAGTTGGGTGTGGAACTGGGTGAGACCCATCCAAGCAGGCCAGGCCTAGGTAAATCATCTCAAGAGAAAACATGGGCAATCTGCCGTAGCACAAGATCACAAATGCTTAGAGCTAGGAGGGCTTTGGCAACGTTCAATCCTGCTGCTTTGCAGCTAGAGAAAGTGAGTCCAGAGAGTATAAGGGATTTGTCTACAGTCTTGTTTCCTGAGCAGCAGAGCAAGGAGACCTGAGAGACAGAGGGGCAGCTAAAAGAGCTGTAGGGGTCTACTTAACTTATTTTGAAATGTGTCTCAGGGCGGTCCCGGCTTGTCTCTTAGAAAACAAGACAAGATCATTGGATTTTTATTGTGTCAAAATTGCTCTGTTCTCTGTTCTCTGTCCTGACATTCCTGACAAAGACTACCTGGGAGAGTTACAGGACAAGAGAGGGAAGGGTTAGGGAGCTCTGTGACCAGGTGGAGGGTGGTCACAGTTAGCAAATAAAAATACAAACATCCAACTGAGTTTTAATTTCAGATAAATTATCTGTTGATATATATGTATATATCATATCTCATGCAAGAATTGGAGTATACTTTTGCCTAAAAAGTCTCTGTGTTTCATCTGAAATTCAAACTTCCGTGGAAATCCTGTGTTTTTATGTGGTATCCCTGGTCAGATGGCGGTTCTACAACGACATGGGACCTGAAAACACTGGTCATAAGTATGTTTGGAAAAATAAAGCGAACAACAGAGCCAGTTTGAACTTCATTTTATTTATTCCACTGCCATTATGAATTTTTTTACTAAAACAATATTCAAAAACTCATCAGTGTTTTACTTAGGAAATCTTGACTTACATTTATCTTTATCAATTTGGTTCCTCTAATTTTTCTTAACATCTATCACCAACTAAACCAGAGAATTGCCTGGCTTCCTCATTTTGAACGCATGTTGGCGTGAACTTGGACAAGCTATTTAACCGCCCTTCCCTTCTCGTTTCTCTTGGTTACAAGATGGAGGAAATAATAAGCCCACTGCCCTCAAGTCAGGTCCAACTCATCGGGACCCTAAGTAGGACTTCTGCTGACCTTGAAGTGAGCGGCCCAGCAGCTACCCCACAGTGCCAACGCTCCCTCTTGTAGAAGCTTGTGAGGGCTGTGTGGGAAAGTGTATAGGAACATGGTTAATCCAGTGCTGGTCATGGAGTTGACAGTCAATTAGCATGAACTTATTTTTTTAAAAAATCTCGCCATGCATTTCTGAGAGTGGATAGTACCACTTCTCAGACCACTTGCAAAAAACTTGCTAAATAAGTAATACAGATAAGTCACAGAGACATTTTGAGTATTACTCTTTACTAATTACTCGGGTAATTAGCCAAGCTCAACTCTTATTACAATCCCTAAGGATGATTGACTAATCAATGTAGTGATTCATTTAGTTCATCTTTTATTTAAAAAAAATATTTATTGAGCACTTAACATGTGCTAAATACAAGGTTCTAGAAACTAGGGATATAGGGTATGCAGAATAAAGTTGCTATTCCCCTATGGCAATTGTTTATGTTATACGAAGATTGATAGAAAATGAACAAATAACTGGAGAATTCCATTCTATTGTATTATGTCATATGTGTAAAGGAATCCCCCAAATCCATGGCCATTGAGTCGATTTCAAATCGCAGAGACCCTAGATGGGATTTCCGAGGCTTTGAAAATCTTTCCTGGCAGATAGCCTCATGACTTTCCTGAGGAGCACCTATTGAGTTTGAACTGCCAACCCAGTGATGAGCAGTCCAGTGCTTACCCGACAGCACCATCAAGGCTCCATAGTATTCTATCACATTTAATAGTCTATGGTAACTAATGGCATGCTATGAAGCAAACCAAAATGAGATAAAGGTTGAACACTAGGAGGTGTTTTTTAAAGGTAGGCAG
>NW_022103899.1:33529666-33531573 GCF_000313985.2 Echinops telfairi | reverse complement strand
TCAAAAGTTCATGTAGTCCATTAATTCGTTGGACAATTGGTTCCATGTGGCTCTGAGTTGCATTTGAAAGGACCCCATTGGGTGCATGTTGGGCAGCCAACCTCTTAAGGGCGAAGACAACATCAGTCAGGAGGCGACTTCAGTCCTCCAGCTGAGCGATCTTGGCTTAGACCAGGATTCAAGGGAAGGGTTGGAAAGAAATGGTCAGATTTGGCAAGTACTTTCAAGGCACCAGAACCGGGATGAATGAGGACATCTTGGGGATGGGGCAGGGTGGGTGGTGGGCATCAAGATTTCTGTTTTGGATGAGCTTCCTCTGACTTGCTACTGGACAGTCAGAATATCAGGTGACAACTTAGGGAGAAGTTAGGGGGACGGAAAGATGCACATTCTGGAGTTGGACATCTTCCTCTGCAAAGAAGCAAGTAGGTGAATGGGGTTCCCTAGTGAGTGGTAACACTGAAATGGGCAAGAGTTCTAAGATCTGATTGCTGGGGCATTAAACATTTTGTCAACCGAAAATAAGGATAAGGTTCAGTCAAGACACCAAGAAGAAGCCAGGAAAGCAGAAAAAAAGTATGGTGTTCAGAATACAAGTGAGGCAGAATTGAAGGGAAAAATGGGAGAGGAAGTTGAGACAGGGAGAACTTGGCTACAGTGAAGAGCAGGAAAATTGGTGGTAGCTTATCCCCCAAAAGAGTGTAGGTTGGAGGCCAACTTAAGACTCCTGTTGTTAAAATCCTGCTTTCAAGGATGGTCTGTGACTGGAAGCTGGGAAGGTAGATTGTGGAATGTGTCTTGCCACTCTGAGAACTAATAAGAGGGGCTCACTGACCCAAGCCATGCTATTTTCTAGTCACCTCGTCTACACGTGAGCCGCATCATGCATAAGGGAGACTGGAGTGGAAGAGTGGAACGGAGGCACTTGGACTGTGCTGTTGATGCGGAAGGCTGATGATGGCCTGTTTTGGAAGAACGGCCAGCATGTTCCACAGAAGCAAGGATGGTGAGATGATGTCTCACAAGCTGTGGCTAGACTAGCCATAGCGGTCAATCCGTTCTTTGGAGAAGGACATCATGCTTCATAGAGGAGAGGGTCAACATTCAGGAGAAAGAACCTTAGCCAGAGAGAGGGCCCCTGTGGGCTCCAGCCAGGTGTGGCACTGGGCAGCGTTTCCTTTCTCTGTACATGGTCTGCGATGAATCAGAACCGACTCAGCAGTACCCAAAACAACACCACGGCGCCTGAGCTCTTTGTACATTAGGTGGTTTGTGCTAAACATCTGTTTTCCTTTTGAGCGCCTGGACATTTGGTGTGAGCTTCGCAGAGGGAGTCTTCATGATCAGCCTTCAATAAAAACCCTTCGTACGGAGTCACTACTTAGCTGCCCTGGTAGACAACATCTCACACACGTCGCCACAACCTATTGCTGGAGGAGCTCTGTGCGTCCTGTCTGACTCCACTGGGAAAGGATGCCTGCAAGCTTCTCTCTCCAGACTTCACCCCACGGACATTGTCCTTTTGCTGATTTTGCTTTGTTTTGTTTTGTTTTGTTGTGATAGTGATACAGCCCATAAGGATATAGGGACTGTGATCTCATGCTGACTCCTCCCAGTGAATCATTCAACTTGGGGGTGGTGTCGAGGCTGCTCCACAGACAGCTGAAAGGAGATGTGGTGATAAGAAACTTAAAAATCAGGAGCAATGGCAGCATGTTTGTAAACTGAAGGGGATGACCAAGCAGAGTGGAATTGATAAGGCAGCAGGCAGGGGACGAGTGTTTGACAACTGAGTGGCTGTGAGATTCCAATGGGATAAGAGGAGGGTTCAGTTTCAGGCGGCCCCAGGATGGATTCAGACCATGGAGGGGGCGGGGTTATTAGTCAGTTTAGCAGCAGCAAAATGC
>NW_022103899.1:33519894-33528920 GCF_000313985.2 Echinops telfairi | reverse complement strand
AGTAAGGAAGGCAGGGTTCTGCTCCTTGCCTACACTACACCAAAGAGCAGCTGCCACATATTGACCTGCGAGTCTGGAGTGGCTTTCACCAGCACACCCAGGCCCAGCAAGCGGAGTTTTCCTCCAAGGTACTGAGACCAGAGAGGGGGACAAAAGTCCAATGAAAAACTTTCAGTCGTTAGAAAATGTTGGGTGGCAGAATTCATCGTGAAGCAAATATAATAGTCCTATCTTTGGGGTGATATTCTTAGGTTCTATAATCAGCACCGAATGTGAAGCATTGCTGTGGACTGTTAAAGAACGAAAACCAAAACAACCCCCAAACTTGCTGACATCAAATGGGCCTTGGCTGTAAACAGAACAACAGGAAGATATTTACTTGTGTTTCATTGACTATGACAATGATGGATACCATTGAGAGAAAAGGAATTCCAGAACATTTCATTTTTCTCATGTGGAACTTGTAGATAGATGGAGGCCAATATCAGACAGAACAAGGGAAGAGTATGTGGTTTACAATCAGTAAAGGTATAGATCAACGTAAGCTTCACGACACTTATTCAATCTGTATGCTGAACAAATCATCTGAGAAGCCGGACTGTTTGAGGAACATAGCTTCAGAATCAGCCCCACTGCCAATGAGTTGATGCTGACTCATAGCAACCCCATAGGACCACGTAGAACTGTTCATGGGGGTTTCTGAGACTATAACTCCTGAGGAGCAGCGGTGGTTTGTTGACCTTGCAGTGTACCAATGTGTAATCACAATGGAGCCATGGCTCCTTCAGAGAAAGAATTATTCACAACCTGTGATATGCAGAAAACACACCTTGCTTGCTGAAAATGAGGAGGACTTGAAGTACTTGCTGATGCAATCAAAGACTGCAGCCTTCAGTGTGGATTGCAACTCAAAGTAAAGAAAACAAAAATCCTCATAACTGAACCAATAGACAACATGGTGACAAATGGAGAAAAGATTGATGTTGTCAAGGATTTCATTTGACTTCTATCCACCATCAATGCTCATGGAAACAGTGATCAAAGGACACAATGCATTGAACAAATCTGCTGCACGAGACCTCTTTAAAGTTTTGAAGGGTAAAGATGTCCCTTTGAGCACTCAGGTGTACCTGACCCAAGCCATGGTATTTTTGATCACCTCATATGCATGTGACAGTTGGACAATGAGTAAGGAGGACTGAAGAAGAATGGATACATTTGAATAGAGTGGGGAAGAATATTGCAACCACCATGGACTTCTGGAAGAACAAACAAACTTGTCTTGAAATAAGTACAACCACCACGGTCTTCAGAAGCAAGAATGAAGAGACTCTGTCTCAGATACTTTGGACAGGTTATCAGGGGAGACCAGTCCCTGGAAAAGGACATCATGCTTCGTAAAGCAGAGGGTCAATGAAAAACAGGCATCGAGGAGATGGATTGACCCAATGCCTGAAACCACGGATTTAAACATTACCATTGCGAGGATGCAGCAGGACCAGGTGGTGTTGTACAGGGGGTCGCTATGAGTTGGAACTCTCTCAATGGCACCCGCCTCACAACAACCAGAATGATCCTTACAAGTGAAGATGGTGAGGCGCTGGCTTACTTACTTTGAGTGCAACATCAGACATGACCAATTTTGGGAAAAGCACACCCTGTTTGATACAGTGGAGAGTCAGTGAAAAGAGTCAGGGAAACTTTGTGAGATGGACTGACACACTAGCCAAAGCAATGAACTCAAATGTCCTTTGGTTGTCCATCGGTTGCTATAAATTGGAGCTGACTTGATGGCACCTAACAATAGCAGCAACAACAACTCTCACAAAAAGGCCTTCACTACCTTTGAAACACACAGCCCTACATCCCAGTTACTAGCGACACTAAAATGGGAATGTTGCAGCATTAAGCAAAAGGAAAACTACTGAGAGGGACATCTGTGGATTTGATTTGGCTTCAGACCGTTTTGCCTTTCGGGTAGCTATCAACCCTCCAGCTTTGAGTGAGCACCTGCTATGTGCAGGAAGAGCAGCATTGCTATGTGGCCACATGCATCATTCCTTTACTGTTGAGGCTCAACGCCCTTTTCAGGTGGTGAAGGATGTGTCTGGGGGTCAAGTGAGACAGTGGTGATACCACAAAGCAAAGCATATCTAACGTCTGTCTATAGATTAATACAGAAAGAATTCACCCTCACTCTATTTTCTTTAAGAAAAATCTTTAGGTTACCTTGTAGATCTGTAAAGGTAAGGCCTGGCCTCCTACCTAAGGACTGAGTTGATTAAAAAATGAGTTAAAATTGCTTTGTTAATATAATGTATACAGTTGCTTACACATAGATCTGTTAAATTCAGGATCAGCAATTTGAATCCAGCAGACACTCTAAAGGAGAAAGATGAAGCTATCTGTTCCTGAAAAGATTTGCAGCCTCATAAACCCGAAAGAGTAGTTCTATTTCACCCTACAGGGTTCCGACGAGTTCGAATCGACTTGATAACAGTCACCATGGTTGGTTTTTAAAGCCGAAAAATTAATTAAACTAAATGCTTCTATAAATGCCAACTAAGGCAGGAGGGTCCTCTATTAAAATATGGCTAGATGGTTGGTTTTCAAAAGGGAGGATAAACACATCTATTGTGGTTCCATATGCTCACTCACTCACTCACTCACTCTCTCACTCGTGTCAATTCTGACTCATAGCAACCCTACAGGATATTATAGAACTGTCTCTGTTGGTTTCCAAGACTAGAAATCTTTAAAGATTTCTCCCTCCACTCCACCCCTGTAGAGCATATCATGGCTTTGAACTGATGACCTTGGGGTTCAACATTAGAGCCTGGAAACTCTAATGCTTTGAGGAGAGAGGAGTCACTGAGTGGTGCAAGTGGTTAACCACCTACAAGTGCTTCAGAAGAAAGGCCTGGCAATCTATTTCCAAAATACCAGCCAATAAAAACCCCACGAGCACAGTTCTGGTCTGGCGTGCATGGAGTTCTATGAGGTGCAAACAACTCAATAGCAATTGTTTGGTTGCTTGGTGGGAGATGGAAGAACAGACAAAGACATAGACATAGAAGACTTAGGGCCTATGTAACATGGTGGGCCATGACCAAGGAGTGAGAGGACCAAGACTTTCCATCATAGGGAAGCCCTTGACTTTTGTTTTCCATTTCTGGCTTTTATAATTTCTTGATGATCTTCTTAAGGCTTTGGGCGTACCAGATACCTGCAAGGGCCCTAAATTGCAGCAAATGAGGTAATGAGTCAGAGTTCCCGGAGGACTGAGAAAATGGGGAGTGTTGCTTAAACTTCCTAGAGCTCCCTTACCCGAGGGCATAGACAGCATTGCAGTGGGTTATTACATAGCTCAGGAGGTAACCAACAGCAAAACATCAGAGAAGTTGCGTAGGTAGATCAGAGAAGGAAAATTAGGAAGGAGGTGATAAGAGAGGACAGAATTGCAAGACCTAATAGTAAAGCAGACAGAGCTCTCCCTGTCTCCCAACTATGCTGGAATCCTAGTCCCTGGCTTGAAGGCCAGTCATTAAAGTCTATGATTGAAAGGCCTGACTGCAAAGTTTAGTGCTAATCTCCTTCTACTGCAACCAAACTTTCCCTCGGATCATTTATCATGGATTTCAAAATCTTACGGGGATGAGTGAATCCAAACACATATGTGGGCTATGTCTGACCCCTGACTTCCGATTTAGGTGCCTGGTTGGGAGACGGCAGCCCTCCAGAGGGGACCAGATTCTCCCGTTATCTGGATAGGGCCCATGGCTCTTTGTATTTTCTATGCTGAGTCCTGCGAACCAGCATGGCATGTCGGTCCACGCGAAGGGGATTTACAACCACGGGCCCTTGGAGCAGATTCCTAAGTGTCTCTGCATGGGCCACAGGGCACAGCGCAGTCTTTGGCCATTCCAGGAATGAGCGGAAACCTGTTCTCTGTGGTTTGCCCTTCGATGTTGTAAAGGAAATGTGTGCTCATGCTTCTGCTAGCGTTACCCGGACTGCCACCACAGAGGCTGGCTTGTCACTGGCTTGGTCTAGGGTCTCCCAAACAGCCACGTCTCAGATGAGCATTGAGAATAGATACGAGTTGTATGAGACCCTAATGAAATGATTAAAAAACACAAAAACAAAAAGATATTACAAAATAATAAAAATTTATAAATTATCACCGGTTCATGAGGGAGGGGGAGTGGGAGGGAGGGGAAAAAACGAGGAGCTGATACCAAGGGCTCAAAGCAAATGTTTTTAGAATGATGATGGCAACAAATGTACAGATGTGCTTGACACAGTGGTTGCATGCATGGATTGTGGTAAGAGTTATATGAGCCCCCAATAAAATGATAAAAAAAATTTAAAAAGAGAGTGACTAGATAGTCCGTTTTGGAAGGTTATCCCAGGGAGCATTGGTGAGGAAGAGGGGAGACTGAGGCAGGCAAGGAGGAAAAGCCGACATATGGTTGCACAATTGAGTTGTCTGCTGTAGGCACATGTAGAGGCTGGCGCCTGTATCGATTGCTCCTTTGGCTTTTGTTTCTCGGTGTTGGAGGTGGGGAAAGGGGCAGAAACTCCTTTGTCTGGGTTTTCTGTGTGCAGCTCCAGGGTGCTCCGGAGATCCCGGGGCAGAAACGCAGAGAAAGACTTTGAGCACTTTGAGGCGGGTGAGTCTCAATGCAGGTGAGAGGGTGCGGAGAGGACACCCAGTCTCAGAAGATCGGGACCCTACATATTTGGTGGGCGAAAACACGGGTCCCTTGCGGACCAGAGCTGGGTCTGGTTCTGTGGCCACCCCTCCCACCTTTGGACCATGTTTGCTGCTCCAAAGATCCTCCTCCCACGCTGCTCTTTCTTCCTGGGCTTTCCCGATGTGGTACCTGAGGGTCCTGTGCAGCAGGAAGCGCGTGGAGAGCCGAGCAGACAGCGGGACGCAAGGAAGTGAGTTTTCGTCTTTGCCTCCTTTCCCTTCGAATGATCTTTCCGTTCCCACTTTGTGCTGTTCCTCATTCCAGTTTCAGTTCCTTGAGTTTCAGGCTCTGGCCTCCTTTCTCCCCGCTCTCCCTGGCAATGCGATGTCATCCCTGCAGTGTATCTCGCACCTTTCTGCCATCCTTCCAGCAGAATGTCTCCTGGCCGGACCTCTCTTTCTGGCTCTAGTCTGGAGTTGACCTCACTGGATTAGATCCCTCCCCCTCGTGTTGAAACTCCAGTCGCTGGTTGGAGGTTTCTAATGGTCTACCTCCCCCATTCACCCCGATTTAAGAAGCTTGCAGCTCATCATAATCCCTACCTTCACTCTATGCCTTCCTCCCTCTTCCCAATGCTTCCAGGATCCTTGTGCACAACCCTGATTTTCTATTTCCAGCCACACTAGCTCCAATTCATGTCAACCTGGATTCCAAAATATGGCTCCCCATTAATGATGAAGTCTTTTTGAAGTGGCGTCCCCCTGGTATTCATAGACCGCTGTGTGGAGTCAGGGAGAAATAATGGCATGATTATCTGGGCTGCAGATCATGAGATGGATAGCCCAGTTCACTAGGGCTTCAACAATAGCGTGGGCTGCGGAATTAGGATGTCAGTGCTAGAAGGATCATGCAATCCCTCATGTTACCAATGAAGGACCTGAAGCACAAAGAGAGGAAGAGCAGACCCACGGGGCTCACAGCCTGTTCATGTCAGAGTGAGGCCTGCAGTAGCCATGCCCGAGTTCTTTCCATGATCCCCCAGTTATCCACGGAGCCTGTGTCACTGCCTTTCTAAGTGAAAGCAACAGAATACAGAGCTCAACCAGGCTCAAGCAATAAAGGAACGTCATTTCATATAAATAAAAGGGTTAGAGGTGCCAGGGGTCTGATGCCAGAGGATGTTTGAACCAAGAGATCAAATAGGACAACAGGGCAGATAGATGGAGTGCTCTGATTAGCTTAACCTAGATCATGTATGTGAGGTGGGGTCACATGTGACTCTCAAACAGAAGTAAGGTGGTTGGAAAGGGGAAGAAGGAAAATATTGCCTAATTGGCCAACGAAAATCAACCTCAAAATCCCAAAGAGACAAATCCATGTGATTTGAAGACCAAATGACCCAAAGTCTAAGCCAGATCATATCCATTTAAATACAGTTAGGATGAAGGTCTAAGTTTAAGGTTGAAGCCCAGGGGATTACAAAAGCCAGAGAGAGCTCTGGGATTTTTTTTTTTTTTTTTGACATTGCACAAGTAATTTTTGTGCCCTGAACATTCTGTCTGCCCAGAGGGCTGGGGAACATTTTGGAGATGTCTTGCGACGCCCACTGGAGAGCCTGCTGTGGTGAATGATTCTGTTTTCAGACGGAAAGAACGACACGGGGAGGCTGGAAGAACTTCCCAGCTGGAACCTAGGGCTTCTCTTCAGACAGCTGTCTTCTTCTGAGAAGTGGTCAGTGATGAGGACCTTCTGTTTGTTCTCTGTTTCTCACACAGCAAGACTTGGGGTTAGGCTGACTCTTTTTCCATCGTCCCTGTATCACCTGTCTCTTCCTCTCTCACCCACTGCCACACTCAGCTCAAGTGTGAATCCTCTCTTGTCCGGGCTACCCTCAGAGTCGGAAACTGGTCTACCAGCCTAAGTTCTTACCTACTACAGTTCATCCTGGGTCTTGAGCTGAGGTCTTCCCCTCCAACATCACTTTTGTTAGAAGGCCATTCTCCTGCTGGAAAAAACCTTCCGTGAGCCCATGCTGCTTTCAGGATCAGACCCAAGCCCCTGGTGCAAATTCAAATATCACTTCTGCTGAAATCCCTCAGCGTCGTGCACATCTCACCTCTGAACCTGTGTCTGTCTCACACTTAGGGTCAGCGAGAATCTTTTGCAACTTTTCCTGGATGATTGTGCTTTTATCTGTCTGTGTCTCCTTACTCTGAGCGTGTGATCCGAGAGGACAGGCATTTGTATATCTAACTGCCCCTCAGTAAACAGCACTGTGCATTGTACACAGTGAAAAAACAAACATCATAAATTCATTGGAGTTAGAGTCTTTGCTTGGAACGCTGGTCAATTAAGACTTGGTTATTATATTTCAAAATCTCTAGTAGTGTAGGCTTGAATCATGAGCCTGAAAGAAGATAAATGAAAGATATTACCCTCATTCTTAAAATTAATTTCCCTTGTCTGCTTGAGTATATATATTAGCATTGATATCTATCTCTGATTTAATTTACCAGCAGGTGCTTTGAAAATCTAACCAATGTGCCTTCCTAGAATTGAAAGGGCATATGGATTGAAATGCAAAATTTTCCATGTCTCCAATATATCAGGCTCCAAGGAGAATTTCAAGAGACAAGACATACATACAAAACATGGGCTTATAGTCAGAAAAAAAAAAAACCAGCACATTTTTAAACAGGAGTTCTTAAAACATTTTAAAAGGTGACAGGAGTGCTGTATGTTGGTTATTCCTTGTTTAACTGTTCTGTAGTTATGAGGCGGAAGTGGGATATTTCAGTATTCTTGTCCGAGAAAAAAGTAGTGCTGGCAGCAGAGGGCTTACTCATGGGGCTAGTTGCCAGGTCAGCAGTTTCAACCACAAGCCACTTCTTGGGAGAGAGCTGATGCCGTCTTCTTCCCTGAGGATAGTGGCTCAGACTACTACGGAGTGGTCCTCCTCCACCTGATAGGGTGGCGAAGGGTCCAGACGAACTTGATGGCAGTGAGCTGGGTTCTTGGTTTGGGGTCCTATAAAAGGGCTGGAATAAATGGTTGAGATTTTTCTGGTCAGGGAGGCATTCCAGAGGGCAGACACATATGTGCTGGGAGTTGGGAATGATCCTGTTCTTCCTTAAAGGGAATCTTTGCTAGAACAATGGTTCTGTGATGATTAGATGGGATCAGTAGAGGACAAACACTGGATAAACCGGGCATGCGAGTGTTTTTCTGAAACTTGGTTTGGTCAAATGCCGAATCTCAGTTTATATTCAAAACAAAGGGCACCCCATTCTGTTATCAAAACAGATGCTCAGAAGGGGGTGTTGACCGTGATGTGGCCTCCATGCCACAGGTGAAGGAATTCAGTGACAGGCAGGAAGAACTACGGGCAGGGCATTAATCCACCACCATTGATTGAGCCCTTATTGTGTCAGACTAGAAATGTGTTCCACGAGGTGATCAGTGATTGGGTTTTCATATGTAGATGGCCAGACCTTTCCTCTGAGGCACCTCTGGGTACACTAGCACCTGCTAACCTTTCAGTTAGAGGAGCATATCAAGGTGTTGATAGACCCCCTAGAAGAGTTAACCTCCTACCTTCGCCAGGGGGACACTAGATTGAAATAATAATATTGTTTTAAAAAACGTTGACTACTACCAGAAACATCCTCCTCCCCACCCTCCCACCGCCCCCAAAGCCAAGCTCACGGCAATGGTGTCTATTCAGATTCATAGTGAGCCCATAGAACAGGGTAGCACTGTCTCTGTGGGCTCCGGAGTAGGAGTAGAAAGGAGTAGAAAGCCAGCCACATCTTTCTCCCACAGAATGGCTGGTGGTTTCGAACTCCTGGCTTTATAGTTTTGACATAACCACCATGCCACAGGGCTCCTCCGGAGCCATCAGGCAGCTATCACAGTACGGGTGGGGTAGCAGTGTCTGTGGACAGCATTTCCTGTCAGGCACAGGTTCAGCATTTATGAAAAACTGAGCCCTGGTGGTGTAGTGGTTACACGTTGTTTTTGGCCGTCTGCAGTCCACAGAGTCAGAAGTTCGAAACTACCAGCCGCTCCGAGGGAGAAAGACGGGGCTTTCTCCTCCTGTAACAGTAAGAGTCTCAGAAACTCACAGGGGTAGTTTTACCTGTCCCACAGGGTCACTATGAATCAGAATAGAATCGATGGCAGTAAGTGTGGCTTTTGGGGCATGGCCGTTTCTGGTAGTAGTCAAAGTAAGACTTTTTTTTAAATGAAGTTTTTTCACTCTGAGGTGGTGTTGACTCCGTGAATCAGACAGACACGCATGTTTGACACTAAACCCGCACAACCTCACAA
>NW_022103899.1:33494649-33519441 GCF_000313985.2 Echinops telfairi | reverse complement strand
CCATCCCTTTGTTCACTGAGCACGTACTTCAATTCCAGACCTTTGCAGGGCGGCCCATGGTGGTGGGAAGAGGTCCTTCCTGTCAGTGTTCCTGAAAGAGATACTGAAGCCTGCCATTTGGGCTTCATAACCTCAGGCCACCAGCTGCAGAGCCAGGTCTCTGCTGAGGCACGGACCACGGAGAGCACAGCAACATCCTTCGCCAAATGGCGATTCTCTTTCCGACTCCCCACAGAGCCCGGCTTCCCAGAGCCAACGCGATGCCTGCGCTTTTAGGGTCTCAGCTTGTAGGCACCGCTGATCCACACTGCGAGCGGCCAACATGCTTTAAATATGTGATGCCGTGTGTGTGTGTGTGTGTGTGTGTGTGTGTGTGTGTCTCAGCGAAAGGTCCTCGTTGGCCTTACATGGGGAGGGTCCCTGGATCCGTGGCCCGTTGTTCACTTAGCTACTCTTGCAAGCTTCTTTGCTACTGGCTTGGGCAAGTGGTGCAGTCAGTGTGTGTGTGTGTGTGTGTGTGTGTGTGTGTGTGTGTGTGTGCAGTCCGTCCCTGGAGACTGGACAGAGTGTCCTCTGGTGAGAGACTGTCTCACAGGCTTTAGGAGCCTCATTCCCCACCGCCTAGTCATCCTCCTTGAGTTGATTTCTCCCTCCTGACTCAACGTCTGCTGCCTCATTTGAGATACTGCACAAGCGTTTAGCGGAGGAGCCGGCCTGGCCCTGGGCTTATTTATGACGCCCCAGGAGTTTACAGGCGGGCACGGAGGTGCATTCCATGCCTAGCCTTCTGGTCAAATAAGGACAAAGCCAACCACGCCTTCCATTCCTGGCAGTGCATCGGCCGCCCTTGGAATGCTGTGCGCTGGGTGTAAATGCCTCCCCACGGAGGACCCACTCTATCCAAGCTCCCCACCGACCCGTGGTGGCTCTGGGGAGTGAGGAGTCCTGCTGGAGGGGTGGCACTCAAAGCCCCATCTACCAACGGTTTGTGTAGTGTTTCAGCAGAAATCATGGCTTTCATTTTCGTCAAAGGATCCCTGACATTAATGATGACAACAGAGACACTTTTGCATAAGCCAAGCTAATGTGCATCTAGTGTTCCACAAAGTGAACACTCTGGGCTGGTCTACTTTCCGAAGCTTCTGGAGTACTCAGGTCAGAGCTGTCACTGTCGCCCCAGGTTTGGTCCGAAGGCTACAGGCTTGCCCTGTTGTGCTCATTGCTGCTGGGGTTCTCAGTCACTGGCTTGGTCAAATGTTCTGGCGTGCTAGCTCCGATACGGTGGTCATGAGTATTTGTGAATGGACATTCCATATATACTCGAGTATAAGCCGACCTGAATATCAGTGAAGACTCCCAATTTTACCACAAAAACTACATTAAAAATGTGCTGGAAAACTCAGCTCATACACGAGCATATACGGTAATACTGTTTTTTTTTCCCCCTTTTGGGGGAAAAGAGGAAGAAAACATTTTGAAAAGGTACCTTCTCAGTTGCTTATAAGGTTGGCACTAATGATGTTGTAATTCAACATAGAAAGATTTGATGGAGCAATTTTGTTGTTAGCGCTCATATAATCTAACGAATACTATACTGAAGCAATTCTAAAGTATATTTACTGCATACTATTCTGTGATTAAAGTTGAATAAATGTCACTCAGGATTAAGGGTACTCTGTGTGGTCTGGTTCGGGGCGAGATCCTTGGGGGTGAGTGCGGCAGGGGGAGGGGGGTGACACTCTGACATTCTAAGTTGTCCCACTGGGTGACACCAGATCTCAGCGATGCATCTGCCCCTGAAGCTTGAGCACCATACAGAGGAACGGGCATTTGTAAATGGCGCATGCCAGGACTCCGGCCACTGGAGGAGAGGAGGCCTTCTCATTTGTCCCCCTTCGGGCTTCTGGCGGGAAGTTGATCGTGCATCCTCATCACATTCTCAGCCCCGAGCACTCTGCCTGTTCACGTCCTGTTTGTCAGCAGGGAGCCTTCTAGAACGAACTTTCAACAAAGGACAGGAAGGAATGCAGCTGCTCTAAGGGTGTGTGTGCTTGTGTGTGTGTGTGTGTGTGTGTGTGTGTGTACATGCACGTGCACATGGACACATACATGCATGCATACACCTTAAAAAAGAATTCAGAGGAACATGAACATAGTGGCCACGGTGAAGAAGAAAACTTCTGGGGAGGGGAGTTCTGGGGGAGCTTCTTCTCTTAAGAACTGTCCATTGTGCCTGCAATAATCCACTGACCAGGACACTTACACCTGCCGGACCCCTTTCTTAGACCTTTGGAGGTGGGGAGGGAGACTCCTCAGATGAAGTCCCTGGCCAGAAGGTGTCTGTAATCTGACTGCGAGAGTCTCAGTCTGAGTCTGTAAGAACAGCAGTGATAGCCAGCCTCGTGGGTGGGGTTTGTTGCATCTGATGAGTCAGACCCTTCTAGAAGTTCTGTTACTCTATGTGCTTAGTAAATG
This sequence comes from Echinops telfairi, assembly GCF_000313985.2. NCBI lineage: Eukaryota > Metazoa > Chordata > Mammalia > Afrosoricida > Tenrecidae > Echinops > Echinops telfairi. The sequence goes on along the minus strand of NW_022103899.1, from coordinate 33,516,966 downwards.
ATAAGCCTTGTGCCTAAGCAGCCAGACCTACTGGGTGCATACCCCAAGGGCCAGGTGGACCGGAGCTAAGATTCTGAGCACCAGGTCTGCCGAAGGCTATGGCTTGTAGTGGGGGCCCTAAATCCATGTTTGAGTCCCCACATAGATTCAGCCTCCCTAGAGTTCTTTCTGACCATTGGCTGGCAGTGTGAAAAGATTTGTCCTCAGGCAAAGTGTGGTCAGCCCAGGGAGGGGCAGTCTCGCTATTCTCTGGGACTTGCCCGGGTGTGTCCTGGATGGAGGTGGATGTCCTACAGCTGCAGGGTCCTGAGTCATCCCCTGACCATGATGGCGAGAGGGCTGTGAACCCCTCATGTCAGCTGCTGTTCCAACTGCCATCGTGTGTGTATCCCTCTCACGGTCCCTTTCCTGGTTCTTTAATCCTGCCTGTAACAAAGTGGTAAAATGCTGCCAGTCATGATTTTGTAACACTTTCCCTTTGTGTTTCATGCTTTAGAATGTCATTACATGGCTGTGACTCCTTTAGACACCATTATGTCTTGGTGTTTGTCTTGTTTCACCATAAAGAAAGGGGGGTCTCTATAAACTATCTTGGAATTGAGAGTCCTTTTTATCCCATTGAGGAGCCCTGGTGGCAGAGTGGTTTTGCATTGGGCTGCTAACTTCAGGGTCAGTAGTTTGAAACCACCAGGCACCCCACAGGGGAAACATGAGGCTTTCCACCCCTGTGGAGAATTGCAGTCTCAAAAACCCACAGGAGTAGTTCTACCCTATCCTATAGGGTTGCCATGAGTCAAAATCAACTGGATGGGAGTGAGTTTTTCCCTCTAACACAGGGTGTTTGGTGAAATAGTGTCTGGCTCTCATTCTGCCATAGACCAGTCTTTTCCTGAAGCTTCCTCTCTCTGTAGAATAGCCTAATGCTACCAGCTCTGTCCCTTTTACGGGGTGGTTCGGAGGAGAAGGCAAACTCAATGGTGGGTGTGAGGGTGCTGAGAACGCAGTAAGTGCTTTACAAGGCACGGGAGTAAAGAGGGTCAATGACCCTCTGCTTCCTCTATGCATTAGTGCTCAGCCCCAACGTGATCACTCGGAGGAGGGTTGGAAAGGGAAGCCCTCTGTCATAGAGGTGGAGAATGCTTCCTGATAAGACAAATATTTATAGCAAAAGGAAATAGGTGACACAGCGATGTAGGCTCACTGGAGACATTTTCATATCTGCTTTGGATTGGAAGGCATTTCTCGAATGTGTTTATTGTTGTACATACACGGAAGCTTCAAAAAGTTTGTGGGGGAAAATCCATGATCTATCATTTCACTTGTTTGAAGTCGTTCTATCTGGCAACATCTGCCCTTGAGCAGTCTTCTCCCATACAGTGAAGTGACAGTAACTGTTCATCGTGTTGTAGAACCATCATCCTAACAGGTGGTGTAGTGGGTTGCATACACACTGTACTGCTAACCACAAGGTCAGCAGTTCAAAGCCACCACCTGCTCCTCAGGTGGAAGCCGAGGTCTTCTACTCCCTTAAAGATTTAGTTTAGAGACCCACAGGGGTACTTCTACCCTGCCCTATAGCCACTGTGAGTCAGAATCAACTCAGTAAGAGTCCATTGGTTTTTTTCCCTTTTTAAAAAACAATTTAAACAGAATCTCGGTATTCCCTAAACATTGAGTTTCTCACTTTTTCCTCCTGGCCCCTGGAGAACACGAATAAGCTTTAGCCTTGCCTATTCTAGATACAGGAGCCCTGGTGGCACGGTGGGTTAAGTTTGGGGCTGACAGTCACAAGATCAGCCCTCGGAACCCACCGGCTGCTGGAAGGGAGAAACGAAGCTTTCTGCTCCCCTTAAGAGTTACAGCCAGAAACCACAAGGGCAGCTCTGCTCCGTCTGGTAGAGCCTCTGAGTCAGAATGGAGTCAATGGCAGTGAGTTTGGTTTGATTGATCCTAGAGCTTTCATAGAAGCGGGGTTATATGATCCAGTTGCTCTTTTGTGTCTCAAGGTTCAGCCATGTTGGGACAGGTATGAGGATGTGTCTTCTCATTCTGGTTGAGTGACCGCCCATGCATTATGAATCACACTGTTTATCCATTCATGTGTTGATGGACATTTGGGTGTTGTAAGCAATGCTGTAGAGAACATTAGTGCCCAAGGACCTGTTTGCATTGCTATTTTGAGCTCTTTGGGGTATGTAGCACGTGGGAGGCATTTCTTTAAGTTCTACTTTTTCAAGGCCTGCCCTTCTAGCTGCTGCCCCTGTCTGGCTCCAGGAAAACCCCTTCCCTCAGCCTTCTGTTCACATCTGCTTTGCCAGCCATGGTCAGCTATCCCCAGGGGAGCCAGTGTGTTAGTCCAGGTGAACCAGAGAACCAAATCCAGAGAGAACTTTATACCAAAGAGTGACTATATATTAAGAAAACTTCCCAGCCCAGTCCAGATCAAGACCATAAGTCTAATATTAGCCCATATGTCTGATACCAATCTATAAATTCCTCTTCAGATTCACGCAAAACATGTAATGACACCGAATGCAGAAAGACCACAACCCAGAGGGTGGAAAGTCTTGTGGATCCAGTGGCAGTGGAAGCACCGAAGCGCTTGCGTGGGTCTTCACATTACTCCTCCAGCTCCAGGGCTCTAGCATAGCTGCATGTGTCTTGTTAGCAGGCAGACGAAGCAGAGAGTCTGTGTGTATCAGGCCTCTAGTAAGCTATTTATCTCTGAGGCACCTCCAAATGAGGACATCAAGCTGTGAGCTGATTGATAGGCTAGACTCCATCCCTTTGCAAGTTGACACCAGATTATGTAACTCCCACAACCAAGGACCACTCACTTTGTTGGCTCAGGGGGTTTCAAAAAGGCCTGCTAGTAGAAGCTGCTTCTCCCTCCTTTTTACTTAGTGTCCCTCCTGTGCTGCCAGCATCTGAGTTTCCAGGCAGCCTCCCTGACACACCTGCTCTCATAATGTGGATAACAATGGCTGGCTCTGCCCCCCACCCCTCCCCATGCTTCCCTCCACTTCGCTCCTTCCCTACACTGGTGAATCCATCTTACTTCTCCATCAGGGATGGCTGGGAGACATGCACAGCTCGCCCATGGCCTAGTCCCTTGCAGATAGCATGGCTGTGACTTGCATTGGGGCATGTATGTCAGGAGATACATTTGTGCAAAATGGTTTTTCATGGGGGCAGGAAGGGGGAAGAAAAGGGGGGACAAAGGAAGAGAGGTGGACCAGGCCACGCGGCCACTCCTTTATTGTTCATTTCCAAAGGAGATGGCAAAGCTGGGTGAAGTCCAGAGGGGCTGTGTCTGGCATGAGTCAGCAGCCAGTACAATTGACTGCCAGTTGATTAAATTAGCATTTGTTATAAGCCAGAAAGGAAGGGGGTGGGGGGGGTTTCTGTGCACAAGGCTTGATGGAGCATGAAGAGAATCTCCTTGCCTCTTGAATTATTTATGGCCTGGAACTTTACATGCTAAAGCCTAACCAGACTTGACGGAGGGAGGCTGCGAAAGACTGTCTCTCCCCTTAAAGCCAGAGCACGTGCTTTTGGCCCCTTGGAGGGTGAGGAGCGTGTTAACGATGACAAGCCAGAGAGGAGAAAGTGCAACTCCCTTCGTTTGATGGTGACCTTGAAAACTACACAGATGCTACACAGAAATCCTGCTGCCATTAGACATGGCGAGATAGATTCCTCAGGAATCTTTGGAGCAATGGACATGAACGTGTGAACGCATTTCGCTTTGATTTTGCCTAGTGGTAGCACGGAATGGCTGTCAGATCAGTGGACAAAGGATCGGTCTCTTCGATCTTCGCCTCTGGCTCCCAGCCAGATGGGAGAGAAACAAAGAAGGAGCCGGTGCTCTGCGGCCTCCCATGTGCTCTTCACCCCCGCCCCCGCTTCCTTTCCCCTCTTCCTGCCTGGACCGCTTAGAGCTGGCAATGTGGACCCGGTGGGCCTGGTGGGCTGAGGCCCCTTACATTTGGGGAAATCCTGTCGAATTATTCAGAGTGTAAATGAAGTTGTTCCCTCTCCGAAGGGAGCCCTTTGCAGGGGGGCTTGTGGATGCAGCAAGAGAGAAATTCACACAGGGTGTGAGCCTGGGGGGGGGGACCTAGGTGTGCGTGCACAGGTGTGGCAGCCCCTCCCCCCCGTGTTCCACCTAGCCCCTAAGGTGGTCTGACGAGCATCTCTTCTTCTCGGCTCTTCCGCCAGCCAGAAGCTAGCAGGCAAGCTCCCATCCTCGCCCAAGGAATCCTGTCTCCAGGCTGGACGCTTTGGTGGGAGCCCAGGGCAAGGGGTACTAACTGTGGGTGTCCGCCGGGCTCCCAATGGCTCCAGGCGAGGATCCTGCCTCCCAGCTGTGGATCCCGGTGGAAGGGCAGGTTTCCTCTGGCCGAAAGCCTCCAGGGACCAGCGACCCTCCGGGAGACACCGGAGCCGGCAGAGTGGCCCGCTGCACGGAGCCAACGGAACAAAAGCTCGGGCCCTGGGGAGAGCGCAGGAACCAGCGACAAACAAAGCAGGGAACGTGTGCTGTGGCGACAACGCAGGGGAGCCAGTCATGTCTGTGCCTCTTCGCGACCAGCTCTAAACTCACACACCATCTACGTAGCTACGAGATAAACGCAGCCCAAGGCTGACCCTGTGGCAGGCACTGAAATGAGAACCATCCCTGCCAGGCATCGGCCTGCCCTACATTCCATGCCCATTACAGAAAGGAGGGCCCGCCGCACGCTCCCCAACCACTGGTGGGAAACGTGCTGGCCCAAGTGTTGACCACTGGGGCAGATGGTCTTTCCTCCTCCCCCAGTGCCCCTCAACCTCCCCACCCCCCACCCCCCAGCAAAGGGCAGACCCCAGGCGACGGGAAAGGCTTTGATTTCTACCCCATGGGGTGCCCCTTTCGGCTGGTTATGCAAAGAAGTAAATTGAGGTCATTTTCATCATTTAAGCGAAAACCTCCCTTTCCACTTGAGTTCCTGAGATATTTCAGGCCGAGGCAGATTTAAGAGAAATCAAATAACAGCATTTGAGTTTGGGAACTCATTAAGAAGCAGCACGACTTCCTGCATTGCATCAATTTTAAACAATTGGGTAGAGAGAGGGTTTGCCCCCCCACCCTTTTAGAGAAATCATCTGGAAAATTATCCAGGCCTTTGCTTCCTCTCCTAGATGAGCTCTGGGCCGCTTATGCTAAGTCCAGGAACCCCCTTAGGATGAGCTTAGAGGAGAAACCCACGAGGAGACCAGGACGTCCAAACTGCCCTCAGCTCCCCGCTCACGAGTCAGTCCATCTCTCCACCTCCCCACCTTCTCTGAAATGGAGCCGACCCCCTTTGCCACTTGTCTACTTTATAGGAATGCTCTAAAAATTAATATTCCCTGTGAAACCAGGAGTGCCTCTGAAGGGGTGATGCTATCTCAGAAGCAAACGTTATCAGTTGTGTTTTGCCTGCCACTCTGCCAGTGCTAACATTGTTCTGAATCTTCCTCAAAATCTCCTTTCATCTGACCCCTCCCCCACCCCACGTGACCAATGATAGTGGGAAGTGGTCTCCTGGATTACATTCCAGAAATGAATACCTTTCCCTGTCCATTGCCTCCGCCACTAGGGTTTAAAGTGACCGTGATCATTTTTGAGTGGTTTAAGCTCTGTATTGTAGCTGCCAGTCTTAAGATTGTCCAGGTTTTTCTTAAACGTCTAAATTGGTCTGGAGACAAAGAAGGAGGCTGGTGTCTTAAGGCTTTGGGGAGGTGGACTGTGCTGGAGAGCTATGTAATTTTACCCAGTAGATGTTCTATGAATCTTTCTCCATCTTTTCCAGCCCCAATTCCTTACCCTGACTGGGGCTTTCATTGCCTGAGAAGTCTTTGAACCAAGAAGTCCTTTGGCTCCTAATCGTTTCTGCTAAGCCATTGTCCACACTGCTGCTGAATTCATTCAACTCACAAGTTCAGTCAGTTCCCATTGTCCAGAAAACACAGGCCAGGCCCACCGTAAGTTCAGTCAGTTCCCATTGTCCAGAAAACACAGGCCAGGCCCACCGTGCGGAGGGGTTTACATACAAAGACCTGCCCAGCTTTCCTGCTTTAGAAGCCAGCTGTTGGCTCTGACGTTGGCAGTCCCATGTGTGTCCGAGTAGACTGTGCTCCAGAGGGTTACTTCTCAGAGAATGAAAGCCCCAATCAGGGTAGACAACATGTCATCCCCTCACAGAAGGGTCACAAGGAAGGCATGAGTCAACCAAGGCACAGTGTAGCACCGAAGAAGCGAAGAAGCGCACAATTTTTCTCTGGTTCCTTGAGGCTTCCTCACCCCCCTACTGTCACGACCCCTGCTCTGCCTTTCGCTTTGGGCTAGACCGAGGAGCATGTGCACAGGTACAGATAAGAGATAAGAACTTATAACACACGGAATGAAGGAACAGGAATGGGAGTATCAATACTAGGAAGGGAGGGGAAAGGTGGGAGAGAAGGGGAGGAAGGGTGAACCGATAGCAATGATTGACACATCACCACCACCACCCCCTATCCCGACCAGGGGATAAACAACAGACACTGTGAGGGAAGGGAGACAGCAGTTGGTGCAAGTTATGAAAATAATAATTTATAATTTATCAAGGGGTCACGAGGGTAGGGGGAGGAAATAAAAGGAGCTGATAGAGTTCAATAGAAAGCAAATGTTTAGAAAATAATGATGGCAACATATATGCAAAAATGCTTGATACAATTGATATATGGATTGTTATAAGAGCTGTAAGATCCCCCAATAAAATGATCTTTTAATTTAAAAAAAGGAAAAACGACCCACCCCCTTCTTTCCAGAAGTAGATTCTAGATCATTCTTCCAAGACGCCTTGCAGGGAGCAGCCAAGTACATCAACTATTGACATCATCCAGGGTCTCCCTAGTCTGTGTTGGCTGGATTCGGGCCTGTGCTCATCGGAGCTGAGGATCATCCCAAAGCAAAACTTAAACCAAACCCACTGCATTGAGTCAATTCCAGCTCCCAGTGGCCCTATAGGTCAGCGTAGAATTGTCCCTGTGAGTGTGGGAGCCTGTGACTCTTTATGGGAGCAGAATGTTGGTCTTTCCACCGCAGCATGCTGCCCCATTCATAACCCAGGACACCACTAGTGCTTCTAGTCCAACGCCAGTCACTAAAAACAAACACAGAGGGATGCCCGTTCTCCCTGTGCGTCCCCCAGGACTCAGTCCTCGTGACTCACCCCCCCGCCCCGCCCCCCCCCCTGTCCTCCCGCCACTTCCTCTCACGCTCCTCCAGGGGGGTGTCCCTCTTCCGATTTCTCACCTTGGACAGGCCTGTAGTTTTGACCCTGATGTGTCAGGTTACAGGGAGCTTTCTCTTTCTTCGGCTCCCCCATTAGATAGTGAACTTTCTGAGGAGAGTGGACCTCTTTTTTAATCATCTCTATATCATAAGCAATAAATCTTTGACTCTAAAACGGGTCCACAGAGTAGCTAAATATAATATTCCTCAGTCTTTTTTCATGTGTAGGTGTCTGGAGAATGTTCCTCAGGCGGCATGGTTTAAAGAGAAAAACAGTCTTATAAGAATGTCAATGTATACTTAAGTGAATTCATTATTTTCCTTTCAATGAACGATCCAGATTTATGCAAATAATTAACAGTTGGGGGGAAACCCTGTGTCAACAGCGGGCCATCTGGCAGTGTGCAGCCATGGCAGGTTATCACTCTCCGCTGCCACCACTCCAGGGCTAGGCTTTCTTGTGGAGATGGCCCTGGGTACTGAGACCTCCCCCTTTGCTGGAGTTCTCTGCCTTGTATTTTGTTGCCATGGCAACAACCCACTTTCATTCCGGACTTCCTGCGTGGGAGAGGGGAACCCTTTACTACAATGACATAAACAATGATAGTTATTTTAAAAATAAGTGGACAAGGTTAATCATTAGCACGTTGTGCTAGTTCCACAATGCTGATGTAGCGGTAAGGTAGTTTGATAGTTATTTCTGAATGCCCTGAGAAAATAGATGAGTTATAAGAATGTGAGGCTTGTTGCGTCCTTGGTTTAAATTTCTACATGTCTGGGTGTCTTTTGTGATTCTGTTTTTAATGCAAGAACGTATTCTCTTTTTAAAAAAAATCAGCTTTTAGCCAATCAGAAAAGTCAATCTAGAGAAATTTCTAGAAAGAAGGCTGTATGGTTTTGCAAGGCATAGAAAGCTGGAATAAGCAATGATATAGACACCCGCTCAGGACTATACCAAATGTTCAAATCTCTTAAGAAATTGTGTGGAAATATAGCAATGTATCATTTAGGTATTTTTCTTAGAATTGCAGCAAAACAAAAGAAGAAGAAATTACTTGTAGTTTTGTTTTTTAAACACTCATATACTCAGGTGAGCATGTGCAGGTACTCAGTGTAGAAGCCTGGTTCATTGTTTGATAACTGCAAAAGCCTATCCTGGTCTAAGCAAGATGCCTTCTGGCTCAGCTCTTCTCCCCTTTTCTTCCAGAGAAATCAGGGTTCTTTCCATTTAAAAGAAAACTCACTCTTTGCCTAGGCCGAACCCCTTTTGATTCTTAAAACTTAGGCCGCTTCTCTGCCTGGTCCTAGTTTCTACCCCAACACAGATGGAGGAGCCTATTTCATTTAAAAGCACTTCTCAGCCAAGTTTTAGCACATAATGACACAGTTCTCTGTCTGTTGTCTCCACTCAGTGCCTGGGTTCCTCATTGATCAGAAAGGCCTTGCAACCCAGGCACATTTGTCTTCCCTTGGATAAGCCAGACGCGGTTCTCATTTATTCACTGCAATCAACGATCTCCATCGCACATAGACATGTGGAGTGACTGAGCACTATTGCAGCAGGGCGTCATATGCTCAGGCACAGACCATAGAAAGGGTAGGGCTTTGACTGGAGGCTTACCTGAGACGGCCTTGCCTAGTAGGTAGCTTCTGTGATGAGAGCAAAGGTGATACTGTGCTTCCTAGGCAGCATTCGCTGTGGCCCCCCTGGGCTTGGCCCTACTTAAGCAGCCACCATGAGTTCCTCATTGCTCCAAATATAACCGCAGATTGTTGGATTATGGAGAGGGGAATCCAACAAAATTTTGCCCTTAGAATTCTGAAGAAGGTTGTAAAATTCAATATTAGTAGGATGGGCCATGGTGGGCCATGTCTAGGCTGAAGAAGATAAAAGGGGGGCAGAAGCTATTCCCATGTTCTTTCCAGAAAACAACCCAGTAAACGTCATGGACATATCTGACTTCTGGCTAGCCAAAGCAGAAACACTACCATGCGGCAGAAGTCAAATAACCATCCACTCTCCATCTTTATGATTTGTTTCTCTAGTACCTACTCTAGTTTCTCTACTACCGGTACCAAAATGTGTTAGTCTGGGTAGACTAGAGAAACAAATCCACAGAAACTCATATGTGTATCAGAGAGAGTTTTATATAAAGGGTAAGTGTACATTAAGAAAGCATCCCAACCCAGTCCATTCCAAGCCCACAAGTCCAACATTAACCCATATGTCCGACACCGATCTACAAAGTCATCCTCAAACTCACAAAACACATGCAATGACACTGACTGCAGGAAGAAGGCCGAACCAGTGAGAGTGTTAGCATCTCAGCTCTGGTAGTAGCCAAAAAATAGTACACACACACACAAGGCAGATCAGAAATAAGTCATAGCGTAAGACTAGAATAGAAAAAGAGTGATAGCAGAATGCGAAATGCGAAGGGGGAGTGTGGAGATCAAGAGAGAAGGGGTGGGGGAGAAAGGGAGAGATAAGAAGGGGGAGAGGACAAAAAGTGGAAGGCAGAGAAGACCGGAAAATGAGAGAGAGGGAGAGAGAAGGTATGGGAAGGAGTCTCTAATCTGCTGTGGTTTTTGTTGGCTTTGCAGTTCCATTAAAATCTCTATGAGGTGGCGTAGACTAGTACTTCAAGAAACATCCTTTGCAACATCCCTGCCTAGGTTCAAATGTGGGGCTTACCCCTTACTAACTGGGTAACCTTGGGCTTCCTCACTCACTGCCATTGAGTTGATTCTGACTCATGGCACCCCTATAGGACCAGATAGAAATAATTTTGGATTTTCAAGACTATAACTTTTACAGGAGCAGAAAGAAGCCTCCTCTTTGTCCGACAGAAGGCTGGTGTTTTCAAACTGCTGACCTGGCATTGAGCAGCCCCAGGCATAACCCACAAGACACTGAAATCTGTTCTGTACATTGAGAAGTGGGATCTATTTTGATGACTGAGGCTCTTCGTTTCAATTGAATCTTGCTTTTATTCACTCTGACGAATCCTTATGATAATCACCAGCCATCTGAAGTGGACACATTTGTGGGTATCAGATCCCTAGGATCAAAAACAGCTTAATTATAATACCTTAAATGTATCTCTCCAATTTTTGAAAGTCAAAAGGAAATCAGATTTCCCTTTGAATTTTATAAACTTAGGATAAAAAGACAAGAACGCGTGTGCCTGGGGAAATGGAAACGGGGAGAGAAAGGAGAGGAGCCTTTCGGTGTTTGCACAACATCCAAACATCCAAACAAGTTATTTCTAATTTAGGGAAGCAGGACCTCCCAGTGCTCCAGTGCTGTTTCTTGGGGGGAGGACACCACATGGACGATGCTTCACTTTGTGGAAAGCGCTCTGCGTTGCTCTTATTCAGTAAACACTCGTCATTTTTGCTTTCATCAGGCATTTTGTCTCCTTTCTTCCCATAAGCTTGTAGCCTCCTCTCCTCCTCTTCTTGGCAAGAATGGGATTCCTGCAGTATCAGCTTCTTACTACCCGGCAACACTCAACCTGCATGATTGTGCAAATGTTGTCACAAGTGTTGGCATCATAAGCAATTCCATTTTCAACTCTGAGAACACAGCCCATGAAGGAGGCCCACGGTGGCTAACATGTCCGTGTCGCCCCAGACATCTATAGTCTTTCCTACATGAGGACAGGGGACCCCAGCTGTGGCTGCCCCTCTGCCATCCTAAGATCTGAGAATTGCCAGATTAATGATGGAACTTCATGTTGAGTTGCTGACGATGGGGCGTTTACAGAGTTTGGGCTAGTTCAAAATAGTTCAGTAAATGCTTTTGTCAGCAAGGGGTGCACTTGGTTGCTCTGAGTAGGGGACACACACCTTTGCCCTGCTCAGTCATGGGGACTTCATGTGTGTTTCTCTCCAGGGTCCTGCCAATAATCCCTTCTCCCATAACAGGCTGGACTTTTGGAGGGCAACATTATCGGTCCGATGCTGAGGAGCAACCTACGTTCGGAGTGGCTCAGTCTGGTACCATCTTTGAGTGGCTTATGGCTGTTCATTTCCTATTCAGAACAAAACAGCATGGCCAGCAGATTTTGGTTGTTGGCACATGTATGTGGCCCCTGTTTATTGCAGGGATTACCGAACCATCTTGAACCCCTGGGTATTTGCCAAGCAAACCTAGTGCTTACAGAAAATGTAACTCACTCACATTGCTTAATACTCTCTGCTCCTAGTTTTTTGGAAGAACACACTCTCTTGGTTTTTATTCCTTACTGACCTCCCCTCTCCCTAAACACACCCACGCACAGACACGCAGATACACACACCAGAATTCTCTGCTTAACTTCTTGCTTGTTTGTTCCAAGATATGTTTCTTGACTCTTTTTCTTCTCCACCTCCATCATTTCCTATAGGAATCTCATCTTGTTTCCTGGTTTTAGGTATTATCATTAGGCTAATGGCTGTCAAATTTAGATTACCATATCTAGCCTGACCTCCCCCCCTCCTGAAATCCATAAGCAGATATATCTAATTATGTATTGTCTACTTATCCCCTTCACTTAGATGTTTAATAGGCATCTCAAATGCATAATGTAATCTTGATTCCCGCCCCCCCAATATGCCCCTGCCTAGTTTTCTGTGTATCAATAAACTGATCTTGTGTGGGTTCAGTTAAAAGTGCCACTCCCAAAGGGTATTTATAGGGGTTTCAATATAGGCATGTACATATGTAAATATATTGATATAGGATGGTGGGGAAATAGATTTACATGCATATATTTATAGGTTTAGTATTAAGGCAGCAGATGGACATTGGACCTTCACTCAAGTACTTAATCAATGCAAGAACACTTTGTTCTGTTAAATTGGCATTCCGCGATGCACACCTTCCCGACACAATCACTGATGGCAAATGTGTGCATAAGCAAATGTGGTGAAGAAAGCTGATGGTGCCCAGCTATCCAAAGATATAGCGCCTGGGGTCTTAAAGGCTTGCAAGTAAACAAGCAGCCATCTAGCTCAGAAGCATCAAAGCCCACATGGAAGAAACACACCAGCCTGTGTGACCACGAGGTGTAGAAGGGACCAGGCATCAGACATCAAAGAACAAAAAAATCATATCAGTGGGTCCCTACCTTCCTGATATGATCACTAAAGACAAAAGTGTGCATAAGCAAATGTGGTGAAGAAAGCTGATGGTGCTCGGCTATCAAAAGATACAGTGTCTGGGGTCTTACAGGTTTGGAGATAAACAAGTGGCCATCTAGCTCAGAAGCAACACAGCCTACATGGAAGAAGCACACCAGCCTGTGTGACCACGAGGTGTCGAAGGGATCAGGTATCAAGCATCAAAGAACAAAAAATCATATCATTGTAAATGAGGGTGAGTGCAGAGTGGAGACCCAAAACCCATCTGTAGGCAACTGGACACCCCTTACTGAAGGGCTGTGGGGAGGAGATGAGCTAGTTAGGGTGCAGGGTAGCAACAATGAAACATGCAACTTTCCTCTACTTCTTAAATCCTTCTTCTCCCCCACGATCATGATCCCAATTCTACCTTACAAATCTGGTTAGACCAGAGGATGTAGATTGGTACAGATAGGAACTGGAAACACAGGGAATCCAGGACAGGTGACCCCTTCAGGACCAGTGGTGAGAGTGGGGATACCTGGAGGGTGGAGGGAAGGTGGGGTAGAAAAGGGGAACATATAACCTCTTCCCTGAGGGATTGACAACAGAAAAGTGGGTGAAGGTAGACATCGGATAGTGTAAGAGATGACAAAATAATAATAATTTATGAATTATGAAGGGTCCATGAGGGAGGGGTAGTGGGGAGGGAAGGGAAAAATGAGGAGCTGATATTAAGGGCTCAAGTAGAAAGCAAATGTTTTGAGAATGATGATGGCAGCAAATGTACAAATGTGCTTGACATAATGGATGTATGTAAGGATAGTGATAAGAATCGTACGAGCCAATAAAATGATTTCTTTAAAAAAAAGTGGGACTCCTTCTTGATTCTTTGTTTTTTCTCACTGCCCTCTCACATTCAATTCAATTTAAGTGCTATTGAAGCTTCCTCTGGGGTATACACATAGCTGGCATCTCTTTGCTTCTTGCCACCTTTGATGCTACCATGGCCACCAGCATCTCTCTTGGATGATTGCAATAACCTCCTAACTGGTCTCCCTTCCTCTACTCTTGTCACCTCACAGATTACTCTTCCAGATGGTACTCAGTGTAAGTTAGATCTTTTCCCTGCTTGCTTTGCGTTCTCCGAAGACTCGTCGCCACACTGACTAAAACAGCAAGCTTGTTACTATGGTCCAAGGGACTTACAATGAATGATTGCACTCTGCCTACCTCTCTCACACTCACCTTGTAAATCCCACTGAGCCCATTACTGTCTTAGGATGTTTGCTAGTTGTGACCTCTTCCTAGAAATAATTTTTTTTTCAGATAGTTAGTTGGCTTAACTCCATGATGTTTAAGTGTTAGCTCAAATTTTACTTCCCAAGAGAGAGCCTCAGCATGAAGCAGGCTCCCCCGCAGATCCCAAACCTTCCTGTTTTTTTCACCCTGGCATGTATTACTATATGGTACCTTTTTGTTCTTTCATTTTCTATCTCTTTTCACTAGACTATAAGCACCATAAGAGCAGATTCCTTTTCTCGCTTATTCTGATTGTAGCCTGAGGTCTGAAGAATCGGTGCCTTGCTCACAGTAAGCATCAATACAAATTTGTCCAATGAATGAATGAGTACTCCTGGGCAAAAAATGAGAAAAAGAATGTACAAAGAAACAATGGACTATCTGGTTGGCACAGTTTAAGGCTTTACTGCCAAGATTCCCTTTGAACTTCATGGAATCTCTTACGGTAAGTTGTTACTGTTTGGGACCATGTACTTGATAGACTTGTAGTGACTACCATGGATTGAATTCAATTCTCCTGAAGGATGTATCGACTTGGCTAGGCCATGATTCCCATTATTGTGTGGTTGTCCAGCCCTCATTCATTTCATGATCTGATATAATTATCCTTCATTTGTAATGTGTTGTAAATGCTGACTAGTCTGTGTTAATGAAAGGAGCCCCCTGGTCGTGCTATTGGGTGCTTTGGACTGCTGACCAGAAGCTTGGTGGTTTAAACCCATCAGCTGCTTTGTTGGAGAAAGATGAGGCTGTCTGCTCCTATAAAGATTTATAAAGCCACAGAAACTCTGTATCTGGCATTATGAATAGGAGCCAACTCAATTGCTGTGCGTTTGGCCAGTCGAAAGCACCCCAAACTCCCTGCTGTTCCAGTTCATAAGGATCCTATAGGAAAAAGTAGAACTGTTCCTACGGATTTCCAAGACTAAAACTCTTTACTGGGAGTAGAAAGCCTTATCTATCTCTGAAAGAGTAGCTGGTAGACTCAAACTACTGACCTTGTGACTTGGTGGGTGGGATGTGTTGATGAGGAAGGATTCAGTTGATGATGAAATTTGAGGTATGATTTTTTTTTTTTATTGAGGTGGCATTAGGGTGCAATACAAAATCTTTACTCAGGCCAGAACTCTGAAGCAATGTAAGGAAAGTTTCCTTGGGGTGTGGCCTGCATCCCCTTTTATCTTACAAGAGATAAAAGGAGGGTGAAGTGATTAGAGATGAAAGGGGTCTGACTACTACCAGAAAGAAGAGCCAGGAGTGGACCTGGGATTCCTACTCTGAGAACCTCCTGGACCCAGGGGAAGATCGATGCCAAAACAAAGGGAGATCCCCGACAAATGCTAGCCCTGCATGTGTTCAAGGGGGACAAAGACCTTCTTCCAATGCTGACACAAAGAGACAGCCTGCCTCTCCACTGGTGCCCTGAATCTCAACTGTGAGAGAATAATGTTTGTCTGTGAAAGCCATCTACTTGTGGTATCTCTGTTATAACAGCACTAGCTAACTCAGAAAAGGACCCCATAGGACCGAGTGGAGCTAGCACATAAGGTTTCCTAGGCTGTAAGCATTATGGCCAATAAAACACAATTAAACATCTTTCTGGTATTTTCTGCTTTCAACCAAGATGTAGCTGACATAAGTAATATCTCTCATTCCACAAATTCTTCTGAATTTCTGGCAGTTCCCAGTTCATGTCCTGCTGTTTTTGAATTATATTTGACAAACTATTACTTATGTCGTATATTAATGGTATTGTTTGATAATTTCCACATTCTGTTTAACCACCTTTCTTTGGAATAGCACAAATATGGTTCTCTCTTGCAGTCAACTGGAACTGTCTCCCCTTTTTTTTTCTGGCAGTGCTTTCAGCATTGCACCCATTTACTGAAACGTCTTCATTGATATTCCATCCATTTCTGGAGCCTTCCGTTTTGCTAATGTTTTCAGTGCACTTGGGCTGTTTCCTTAAATACCATCATTTCTTGATCATATGCTACCTCCCAAAGTGGTTGAATGATGACCCATTCTTTTTGATAGAATGACTCTATGTCTTCCTTCCACTTGTGTTGATGCTTCCTCTGCCATTCAAATTCTACCCACAAATCCTTTGATCTTACAACTTGAGGTTTGAATTTTTTTCTTCAATTTTTCAGGTTGAGAATTTTCCATCATTCTTTTTTTCCCCTTGTAAATATTGGTGCCACTGAGGAGCGGGGAGAGTGTCTAAAAGATGTGGGCTGCACCAGGTGACACTCTCAGAGACGGTGGCACCAAAATGATTGTTTATAAAAGTTTGCACCGTTTGACCAGAAAGGCATTGTTTTTATTAAAATATTCCCATAGTTATTTATAAAACAAAAACACTTTTCATAAGCTCAGCAGACATGTATTAATATACTTGCAAGTCTACAACGTTGTGCTAATTTACCTTTTGGCCAGTGCTGTCATTATTACTCAATTACAGTAATGCTCCAAATCGCATGGTTTCATTTGCAGATGCAACAATCCTGTACTCTGTTGCTTTCATTTATGTTGCTGTTTTCATGGTCCCTGATTTTGTAATTTTTTGTTAGCTACAGTATTTTTTCACTAGTATTGCAACTTCTTTGACAATGAAATAGTAATTAGAGGGAAATAAGTAGGAAAATCAAAATGGGCTTCCACTCAGGTACTAAGAATGCTGTAACTAACAAACAATGTTGTAATTTACTGTAGCCAGATTTTGCAAAAACACGTTTGAACAGAATAAGGGGAGACTGCATAATTGAACATCAGGAAAGGTATGTGTCAGGTTCGTATCCCTCCACCACTTCTATTCAGTCTACACGCTATCATCACAAAGCTGGACTGGATGAAGAAGGCGCTGGCATCGATTGGAGAAAGACGAATTAACAACCTGTAATATGCAGATGACACAAATTTGCTTGCTTAAAGGGAAGGGGACTTGAAACTCTTACTGATGAAGGTCAAAGCCCGCATCCTTCAATGTGGATTATATCTCAATGTAAGGGAAACAGAAATCCTTACAACTGGACCAATAGCAGTATCAGGATAAACAAACAAACAAACAAAAAGATTAAAATTGCCCAGGATTTTATTTTACTGGAACCCACAATCAGTACTTTGACATATTGAAAATCGAAGCTGTCACTTTGAAGACCCCAGTTGTGGAATCTCCACTTGCCTCATATGCATGCAAAAAAATGGAATTTGTGTCTTTGAATGATGATGTTGACAAAGAATATTGACTATATCATGAACTGCCTGGAAGAACAAACAAATCTGTCTTTGAAGAAATAATAGCCAAAATGTTCCTTAGGGAGGAGGATTGGGGTGGGACTGGCAAACCTTCCTCTCCTTACTTGGACCAGCCGCCCCCACCCCCACCCCCCGCCCCGCCCTCCCAGAGAAGGACCCCATAAAGTCGAAGGTCAGTGGAGAAGAGGAGGATGGGTTGGCACAGTTGCTGCAACAATGGGCTCCCACCTAGTGGGAGGATAACGCAGGTCCAAACAGTGTTTTGTTCATTGTATGAGGGTTCCTATGAGTTAGAAACAACTCAAAGTCCCCAACAACAATCTCTGGGAGCAGATCAGCAGGTCTTTTCCCCGTGAAATGGTTGGTCCCTAGTCAGGAGACTTTCCAAGCATGCACAGGCAAGTCCCAGTGCTCTAGGTGTGTGTCCATCCCCACCCACTTATCCTAATAGCACCTTTGATAAGATTACCAGTGCTCTCTCTTATTACACTCTCATGGTCCTGCAGCAGTCAGTCTTTCTTGGTTGCAGTTATGCTTGGGGAAAGCATTATTCAGTCCACGGTAACCTCACTATCTCTAGTTGCATTCTTGTTGGTAATGAGCTATGAAGATTGGGAGCCTGTTATAATTTATTTCAGTAAATTTCAAATTACTGTATAGAAATACTAGGCATAATCTCATAAATAAAACAAATAAAAAAGAATTTATGAGATCCTCAAATTCCCTAAGGAAATAATACAAGTACCAATAGAAGAAACCAAATGTAGGTAATAGAAAAGCAAGGTGTTCAAGAAGAGTGGTTGGTTTACAAGACCTGAAATAATCACTTGGAATTCAACAAAAGAGTGGGAAGGGTGCCAGGCTGCCCAGTACCCATATCATAGACCCTTACAGCCATTTACAAATAAAATGATCAAGGTCAAAGTAAACTAGGTGATTCAATTTATGAAGGACATAAAAGACAATAGGAAGAAATCCTTTATACACACCAGCACCAGAGGAAGCTCTACTTTTTGATTAGCTGTGGAGGTGCCAGAATAGATAGCATCAAAGGCATATGTTTAATAGAAAAGTGTGCTAACATTGACATTGTAAACCAGGTTCCCCAGGCAACAGACCCTGGGGAGGAGATATGCTTGCAAAGAACTTTGGGGCGTGCTCTGGGGAACAATACCCTTGGGGCAGTGAAGGAAGCAGAATGGGGCAGAGGAGAGGCTGAGATGTGATGCAGTTACCAGAGAGGCTCAGCCAATCCCACTGGGAGCTTTGGAGGTAGGCGGGACCTTCAAAGATGCCCCAGATTGAGGTAAGGGTGGCTGGGGGTCTTGGTATTCCTTTGTGTGCTGCTGTGAGGGAGTGGGTGTATTCTAGGATGAGGCAGCTCCCTTTCAGCAGTTCCTGGGGAGGGACTTTGCTCTGAGCCAACAACAGCTATTCCTTTTGGCATCTGGGCAAAGAGTGCCTCCTTGCTATCTCCCAGTACTAGATAGCACTTAGAAGCTTGAAAAGCAATGGTGAAATGTTGTTCCACAGAAGATGTTTTCTCAGTGTACTGTTCTCTTGGCCACCCTATTTTGCCTGGGCCACTATCACAGCCTTCGTGTGCTCCCTCCACTTGTACACTCGGCCCCCTTTGGACCGCATGTGGAGCTACCGGAAGACATCCAGGCCCATCACATCCCTGCTCAAGCCCTACAATGATCTCCATCACCCTTATTATAAAATTTCCATTCTTTGACATGATTTTATGTAGGGTGACCACATGATCTCTCTTTTGAGCGTAAAATAAAGCCCTATCAACAATCCACAAGGATAGAGGTTTCAACAAGGGCTGTGCTGGGCAAACTGGGACATCTGCCCAGGTAATAGGACCACTGCTCATCGTCACCTCACCCAGTTTGTAATGTCTATTCCCATGTGCCTTCTATCCTGAACCCAACTGAGCTCTTTCTGTCTCCAGGGCCTTTGCCCTTGTCACTTTCTCCCACTCCACCTTTAAGGCCGCCTCCTCCCTTTTTAATTCTTCTGCTATCAACTTAAATTTCTAGAGGAAATTAATTTATTTATTCTCTTTTATTTATTCTCCTTCAAACTGTTGTTAGCTGTCACCAAGTCAGCTCATGGAGACTCCATGCGCCATGGAATGATACACACACACACATACACACACCCACCCCACCCCACCATCAATCATCAGTTGTGAATCTGACTAGTATGCTCCACAGGATTTTCATTGCTTGACTTTTGAAAGTAGATCTCCAGGCCTTTCTTCCTAGTTAGTTTTCATCTAAAATCTCCATTGGAGCCTGTTCAGCATCATAGCAACAGCCCAGCCTTCACTGGCAGAAGGGTGGTGGCTACATGAGGTGCATTGCCCTAGGATTTTAAGACTGGCACCCTGCACAGGTGCCAAGAATCCTACTCCCGAAGCAGGGAGGCTCCCATCTCCCCCCTAACTCACCCATTACCATCGGGTCAATTCCAACCCATAATGACCTTGTCAGTCAGACTAGAACATACCTACTGTGTTTCTAAGGCTGCTATCCTTATAAAAGTAGGTTGCCACCTCTCTCTCCATCAGAGTGGTTGGTGGGTTAGGACCTCGGACCTTCTATCTAATGACTAACTGAAGGCTTTACCTGCTGAGCCCCCCAGGGCTCTTCATTTTCCTCCATAAACCAAACCAAACGCACTGCCACTGAATCAGTTCTGACTCATTGTGACCCCAGAGGACAGAGTAGAACTTCCTTTTTGAGTTTCTGAGACATTTAACCTTTATGGGCGTACACAACCTCAGTTCTCGCCCATGGGGAAACTGATGGGTTCGAACGTCTTACCTTAGAGTTAGTAGCTCAGTGTGTAGCCTACTACGACACCAGGGCTCCTTCATAGGACCTTTATTATTTTTCAATTTATGTACAGTCCTAACTCTGATCTGGAGCCCTGGTGGTAATCAGTTAAATATTGGGTTTCTAATTGCAAGATCGGTGGTTCAAATCTACCAGTTTCTCCAAGGGAGAAAAAGGAGGCGATCAGCTCCCTTAAAGGTTTACGGTGGCAGAAATACTAAGGAGTAGTTCTGCCCGATCCTCTGGTTACCACACGTTGGCAGGGGGTATAACTATGATAAATAACTGCCATGACCACATGTTAAACAAGGAAACCGGGCGGCATAGTAGGTTCCAGGTTGGGCTGTGCAGTCAGCGGTTCAAACACACCAGCCATTCCTGGGGAGAAAGATGAGGCTTTTTGTTCCTGTAAAGATTTACAGCCTTAGAATCACAGAAGTATACGTCTACTGCCTCCTTGTAAGGTTGTGATGAGTCGGAATTGACTTCATGGCAGAGAGTTTTTGTTTTGTTTTTAGATGTGAAGCTTCATAAGGTCACCCATGTGCCCCGTCTTCCTATCTTGCCCACCATGGTATCATCAGTGATGGGCCCAGTGCTAGATAGCACTTACATGTAAACTGCTCAGGAAATACAAAGAAGCAAATGAATGAAGGTCCTGGGGATACGTTCTGAAACAAACTGTGTCGACATATATGAGTGATTGTGTGTGTGTGTGTGTGTGTGTGTGTGATTTCAGTGAAATGGCCTAAGGTCAGACAGGGATAAATACACTTCCTACATTGGGGCTTAAAACCTGGCTGCCTACTCTTGAAATGTGGACATGGGGGGGATGTGAAACATTAAACAATCAATTTGCAAACACCTGGAGGATCACGGCTGCTGGATAATAGGCAGCCGTTTAGTGATGAGGAGCAATGCCAGAGCAATCCAATTTCCTCTTAAGATAGAGGGACTGCCATCAAAAGCATTATGAAGTGTCAGTCTGCACCAGGCCGGGAGAAGCCCGTCTCTGGTTTGGGGAGGCTTCCATTGAGCCACAGAGCATCCGATTTAATATGTGTATTGACTGCAACTAAAATCTGATTTTGCTTCAGTGATAGTTTCCTTTCACAGGCCAAGCAAATATGAGTTCCTCATAGCAGAAGGTGGCAACAGAAGGGTTTCAGAGCTAAACTCAGAATCATTAGGAGAGCCTTTGAAAATTAAAACAAAAACAACAGCAACAACAAAACCACAACCCTAATGATTAAGCATTGGTCTTTTGCTCAGGGCAAATGAGGTTAGCGTTTCAGCTCTCTGTCTCCTAACACCTGAGTATGTCTCAAGAAAACCAAATTGCACTCTTGATTATCAAGTGAGTGGGTGTCGGCTCTTTTGGAATGGCTCTTCAATGCCCTTCTTTCCTGAAGGACCCAGGCCAGCTATCGGAAGTGCAAACTTGTATACTCATTCACACACATGCTTAAGGTCAGACTTGCAGGCTAAATGCCAGGCACTTTTAGGGGTCAGCGAAAATCACATGGGAATTCCCAGATATCAGAGCCAGGTATTATCATCTTGACTTTTAGACACAGACCACATTGCAGGCTAAGCTGACAGTTTCATCCCAGTTTCTAGCCACACAGACACTGAAGATCCGTGGAATGAATACAGAGCAGCCAAAAACATTTCCATAACAATAAACACAGAAGAAATCTTGAAGAGGGAATGCTGGGAGCTGAGACTCTCCAACACAGTTCAAGGTGTGCCTGGTTCCAGTTCCAGCTGTAGGCATGGAAAAGGCCCACAGATGAGCAGTCGTCCTCTGGGACAGGGGGCTTGGCCTCAGCAGGGCGTCCTACTTGGCTGACCCCTAAAGAACAGACAAGATCCTTCAGTCTAAGGAATGGCGAAAAACCCCTCATGTCTGTCAGTGTGAGGGTCACAAGGTGGAGCTTGGTACAGGGAAATCTTTTGTTGTTGTTGTTCTTTTGTGTTATTTTTGCCTTGAGATGAACCTGCTAGGAATAGCAGGTCTGCAGATCAGTATACAAGCTCGGAGTGTGGGCTCTTAATTCATAGTGAATAACAAAGCCGACCACAGACACGCATACGCTCCTCTCTGCCCCAGATAATGAACTCATCTCTGGGGGAGGCTATGTCAGAATGGATGGAAGGGATGGCCTCGTTCTTCGTGGTCTATCAGCATCATTTACTATACTGATCACAACCGCCTGGTGACACCGCACACGCCTCTTCAGCTGCCACTTTCTCCACTGGCTGCTCCCTCTCAGCTCCCTCTCAGTGACTCAACCCACAAATGATGGCATACCCACCCGAGGCCTCTGCCCTGGGCTCTGGGCTCGTTGCCCTCAGCTGACCTCATCCGGTTCATGGCTTACATGTCAAGAACCCCACACCTGTTCTTAGGTCCTGAGCCTCCCCCAAACCCAGGTCCACGTAGTCATCCACACTTCTCTCTGTCCTAAGAGGCAACTCAGACTCAAACTCCATGAGGTC
>NW_022103899.1:33451791-33492638 GCF_000313985.2 Echinops telfairi | reverse complement strand
TCCTGTCCCACTATCATGCTCAGTCCCCACCAGGATTTCAGCACTTCCTCTTTGTTACATTCCCCTTGATCATGCCCTACCAGGTCTCCCACACTAACTCTAGGTCCTTGCACATTTCATTATAATATTTTTATTTGTCTTCTGGGGCTGCCCTTTGAAATGTTCTGTTCAGCTCTTGGAATTCCTCATTTCTTCCATTTGCCTTAGCTACTCCACAGTGGAGAGCAAGGCTCAGAGTCTCTTCTGACGTCCACTTTGATATTTTCTTTCTTTCCTGTCTTTTTAATCACCTTCTACTTTCTTCATGAATGATGTTCATGATGTCCTCCCACAGCTCATCAGGTCTTCTGTCATTAATGAATAATGCAGCAAACCTGTTGCTGCATGTTCACTACATTCAGGTGGAATAGGCTCAAGGCATTATTTCGGCTCTTGTGGACTTGTTTCAATTTTCTTCAGTTTATCCTGAGCCATTGATGGTCTCTTTCACAGTCAGCCACTGGCCTGGTTTTAGCTGCAGATACTGAGCTTCTTTAGTGGTTCTTCCCAAATACGTAGTCAATTTTACCTCTGGGTATTCCATCTGGAGAAGTCCAAATGCATGTTTGTTTTTTGTGTTGTTGAAAAAAAGTATTTGCTATGAACAAGTTGTTGGTTTTGCAAAGAGTTATGTGATTTCCAGCTTCATTTCTATCACCAAGTTCATAGTTTCTAACTACTATTCCTTCCTCTTTGCCACCACCACCTTTTGCATTCTGATCACCAGTAATTGTCAGTTCACCTTGATTGCGTGTTTTACCAGTTTCCAAGTGAAGTTGTCGGTAGAATTCTTTCTTCATCACTCACTTTTGTGGTTGGTCCATACATTTGAATAGTAGTTGTAGTGATTGGATTTCCTTTAAGGATAGCTATATCTCATCCCAGACAGCCTTGAAGATTGATTTTTGCAGTGTCCATTTTGACAATGAATACGCCACATCATTCCTCTTGATTGTTGCCTTCCCAGCGCAGTAAATCATATGATTTTCTGAAGTAAAATGGCCAATACCCGTCCATTTCAGCAGACTAAGGCCCAGGATATCAATTTTTATTCATTCCATTTAATTTTTGACCACTTCCAATCTCCCTAGATTCATACTTCGCACATGAGAAGCTGTGATCGTTAGCAGATTTTTGCAGTTGTTTCATGGCCATCAGCAAATGAAGATCCAGAAGGTTCCGCTCCTCCAGGCTTTCCTCCACTCACGTCACCATAGTTGCCTCCACTCCCAGAGAGCAGCTCCTCCTCAGTCACAGTTCACGTGCTCTCCTACTCAGGGGCCCCCCTCTCGCACTATGCCAGCCAGCGCTCTGCTTCCATGCATTAGGTAGGCCTGCAGTACCCGACAACGGTTAGCAGTCACGCATCAGGGCTCTGGCAGCTCCTTCCTCCGAAGGCCATGGTCACTGTCTTCATTGTCCTTCGTTTGGACGCTCCACTGAAACCTGTTCACTTTGGGCGACCTAGCTGGCATTTGAAATACCAATGACATAATTTTCAGCGTCACAACAACACACAAGACACCATAGTACGACATACTGACAGATAAGTGGGGGGTCTAGTACACACTTCTCTCAGTTTCAATGGCTATAATTATGGCTTTGTAGGGACTATCAAAGTTTTCTTTCTTTTCTTTTCTACTGCTGCCCCATAATAGTCACTTTAAACCAACAGCTAAAGGGATCCATTTAAACAAATTGTGCTAATATCCTGCTTCAGAAATGGGAATCACTTGCTTAATACATTTAGTATAAAAATCCAAATTATTACTGGTTAGAAGTCTTACATGCTTTCTCGCTTTCCCCTTCCCCAGTGTGTTCTGGCCACGCAGTCTTCTTTCTCTTTGCACACATGCCAGCTTGCAGCCCCCGGGCCTTTGCATCTGCTATTCCCGCTGCTTAGACTGCCCTTCACATACCACTTTAATGTTGCTTCCTCATCCTGAGACTTCCCTGGACACAAAATCTCTATCTTATAGTCCTTTCAGTTACTTATATATGGTAATGGCTGGTCGTTTTCTTATTTATTTATTTATTCACACATTTATTTGCGGATTGTTTTCCTCTATTAGATTGAAATTCCAAGAAGGCGTTCAATCAATATCAGTGTATCAATTGATGATAGGAAGGCCTAAATTTTAGTATTAGACAAATTTGCGATGTACCATGTATCCTCTCCCTTAAATAAGTTTGTGTATCAGTTGTTTTTTACTATGTACAGGTCACCCAGACCTTAGTGATTACAACAAGCATTCTTATTAGTCGCCATTCTGTGGGTCAGTTGAGTGGTTCTGTTGCTTTGCTCTGGGTTTGACTAACTTGATTTGGGTCACTCGCATCTCTGTGGTTTATTAATGGGTTCACTTCTCTGCTATCAAGTGGATTCTGACTCAGAGTGACAGGGTAGGTTTCTGAGATTGTAACGCTTTACAGGAGTAGAAAGTCTCGTCTTTCTCCCTCGGGGCTGTTGGTGATTTTGAACCCCTTATCATGAGGTAAGAGACCCAATGTGTAACCCAATATGCCACCATGGCTCTGCTTATTCTAAAAGGGCCTCACTCCTATACCTGGCAGTCAGCTAGTCCGACAAGGAGACTAGGCTGTGTGTCTCTATCTCCCAGCTGTCCAAACTTGATCTCATGGTAATCATGGAGTCCAAGGGACAGAAAGCAGAAGTGCTCCAGGTCTCTTGAAGCTGAGCCTTAGAGCTAGAGCACCACCATTTATACCACATGCCATTGGTTAACACCCATGACATGAACAGCCTAGCCTTCAGGGTGGAGGCAGTAAATGCCATGCGTTTATAGGAGGGGATGCAAAGGGAAGGGCACATGGAGCGGTAAAGAATTGGGGAAACTGTGGCCATTGATGTGCCACATTAAGGACAAAAACAAAAATGGTGAGTGCTCATGGGCATATCCCTCTCCTCAGACAAGGGTAGAGAGAGGCCTTTTCATCAGCCCACAGAACAGGCTGATCTGAGGTTCCGTGTACCCTCAGTTGCACTGCTGTAGCGACTGTTTGGGGAGTGGCAGGAACTGGCCCCTGAATACATTGCTGCCCACGCAGCTGTGCAGACGCATCTGTGGCCAAGGTGAGCAGAGGCACACCCGATTCCCCCTCAATTGTGCTGATCTTACCCAGCGCCAGCCAGTGATGCCACATGTGCCGGGCAGCCCTAATGCATGTGGCAATGCTGCTTAGGGCCCCACCTTCAGAAGGCAGCCAACCCCAGGGCTACTTAGCACCCAGCCCTCTGAACTTACAGGCGTCTGGTGAAAAACAGTGTGAAATCAAAGTAGTCTTTTGGGGGGATGTGGGGGGCTAGCACTTGGCTGACTCAGAAGGAAAAGGCGGAGAAAGCAACATGTACCTGTCCTGAGAAACACAGGCCGAAGTAAAAAGGTGATGTTTGCGTTCCACCAGGTAACCTCTCACCTTCTTCAAGAAAGACACAAGCTTCTCAGTTATTCCCAAAGTCTGGAATCCTTCAGTGAGAAAAATTGACACCACACTGTCAACAATGGGTGCAGACACACCTATCCTTAGAAAGATGGCCCCGGGGCTGGGCAATGTTTTGTTCAGTTATGCATCAGGTGGGAAGAGGTGCGGCCAATTGCATGGCAACTATTATGACCGATGTCTGCAGCTTACCATCCCGAAACTTCCACTGCCATTGAGTCCACTCTGACTCGTAGCGACCCTCTAAGAAAGGGTAGAACTGCCCCCTGGGGGGTTTCAAGACTGTAACTTCTTACTGACGTCAGGAAACCTCATCTTCCCCCTTGGAAACAGCTGATGATTCGTGACACCTCAATGGGTAACCCTCAGTGCCCCCCCCCCACCTCCCTGGCTCCTTAAGCTTGCTGTAGAATCACACAATTTAGAAGCTAACTCTAGGGGGTTTAAACTTGTTTTGAGTCCCACACCCAGTGGAAAATAACTTGCCACCAGAAGGATCAAGCTCCCTGTCCTATTTTTTTCTTACCTTCCCAATGGGCAGTTCCCTTTTCAGACATCCTTTCTCTACATGTAGGTAAAGGCAGCTGGACTGGGCTTGGACATACTGATTTCAGGCGGGTGAGCATGGATGTAGTGATTCGGCCTGACAAAGAGTTATCTCAGTTAAGTGTCCTGGGGAATCACTTGGATGACGTGTCTCCTTTCCCCAAACATTTCACCCACTATCCTACTCCAACAACTTCAAAGATTCTAATTCATTTAAATGTCATCCATTAAACAATCAAACAGGCCTTCGAGGCCTTAGCCACAGAATAGCTCCACTGGACACCTTGTTCCTTTTCGTCCCTTAAAGGCACAGGGCTGTCACACAGGTTTATACTATGTATTGGCGGTACTCAGATCTGTGCTTCTGCCAATTTACTTGTGTAATCCAGCCAGACTGGATGGTCCTATTACTATTAAGCAGAGGAAGAGGGGCGGCGGGGGGAGAGGAAGTGGAAGAAGAGGAGGAGGAGAGAGGAGAGAAAGAAGGGAAAAGGAGAGAGGTGAGGAGGAAAAGAGAGGACGACGCAAAGAAAGAAAAGCAATGACTTCATCCCCCCGCTCTTGAAATGTTCTTGCTTCCCACAGACACATTCCTGAGGCCCCAGTCATCGGTGAGAACCTCAGTTGGGGGCCGAGGTGGCCCCTGAGAGACTGTGGAGGACAAGTGAGTGCAGTGGTGGAGACTTTGCTCACAGTCCCTGGCAGTTACTCATTGTGCTCCATCCAAGTGCCCGGGCCTGCCCAACTTCACCGCAGAAGGAAGCAGGTTTCCAACTGGCAGGGCTGCAGCGGAAGCCAGAGGCATGTCTGGGACGCTTAAAAACACAAACCAATCATGTTAGTAAGGTTTGCTTAGAGTATCATAGAATACAGGACAGGATAATCAAGGTGTCATTTGACTGCGTCTGATGACACGGCTCACCTGGGCGGCAATGTGGAGTAAAGCCTTCCCATCGTCTTTGCCGGGGGAAGAAGAGGCATTTTAGACAGCAGGAAAGGCAGCATCCATGAGAGGGTGCAAAGGTCAATGTTATGAGCTGCTCCCAATTTCTATGGGTGAGAACTCATTTCTCTTTACTAGTGGAGGGTCACGTTCTTAAAAGTACCCAGGTCACTGACCTCTGATTATTAGGACAGGAGCAGGGGAGCAAAACTGGTTCTGGGAGATCAGAAAGCTCCTAAAGCCCTTACAAAGGAACTCAAATATTTGGGACTCTGGGATAGCTTAAAGTATCACCAGGCTGTAGCCGTAGATGAATAAGCATATTGTTGTTGGTTGCTGTTGAATCAACTCTAACTCAGAGAGGTTCCCTGTGCAACAGAATAAAATATTGCCTGGACCCAAGTCATCTTCATCATCATTGATGCTGAGATCATTATTGTCGCCACTGTATGCTTTGAGTGTCTTCCATCCTGGGGGGCATGGGGGCCATTTTCAGCACAATGTGAGATAGTATTCCTAAGTGTTTCATTGGCTAATTTTTGAAAGTAGTCAACCAGGTCCTTCTTCCTCTCTGTTTTAATCTAGAAGCACCACTAAAAGCTGCCCAATATGAGTGACCCTGCTGATACTGGAAATATCACTGGCATCCCAGCAACACGCAATATCACAGTGCAATACACTGAACAAGAATAATGTCCCGCTGTATTGGGCACTCACATCTCCACCAAATTCACAGGAGTTTTCAAAACTTCCCCTCCATCCCCTTCTCCTTTCGCCTTTCATCACAGTATATTCCCGAGAGTCTCCAAGGACTCTCTTACACAGGCCCACAGATCAGTTCTGTTCTTTGGCCTCCAGGGCTCTGAGCTGAGCTGAGCTGTCACTCAGATGCTGACCTTGATTGGCCCCATGGCCTCTGTCTCTGTCACTATAGCTCCATCTCATACTACACAGGCCTGGAAACTTGGCAAGCTTTGGCAAAAAGAGGAGAGTCCTTTTCCCTCTGAATTGTAGTCAGTTAAGAGAAATGACAGCAGGATGGCTGAAGCCCAGCTCTTTCTTCTGTTCCTGTGTTTCTCTCTCTGGTGCACACACATGGGGCACGTGAGTTGGAGAATTCACTCTCTACTCCCAGCCTGAGCCCGAACCATGACCTTCCTCCTATGCCCAGCCCTTGTTTCTGACTCTGGTTCACATTCATTTGGCTCTTTTTCCTTATGGTGCATTCTTTCTCGGGTGCCTTGCCTTCTCACCCTGAAAACGGATTCAGGTGGCTGCTCTTTCCCCCGTTCTTCCATGCCATCCCGTGTATCCAGGTGTTTGAGCCCTGACTGTACCAGACATCGTGTATTCCCCGGAGCTTCTCTCCTCCATTGTAAATCACAGAAAGCAAGTAACTGGCAGTGGAAGGGGTTTTGCCTAGTTTCGCCTGCCAGCCACATGCCCCTTATTCCACACCAACTGAGGTTTTGGTTGGTGGTATTGGTGTGCTAGAGTAGCACTGCTTCATAAGAGTTTGGGTTATTTTGCTTTAATCCTTATGGAAGCAGATCACCAGATATTTTTCCTGCAGAATTGCTGAATGGATTTGGATTACCAACTTCTCAGCTAGTAGCTAAGTGTTCAACTGTCATGTTACCAGGACCTCTAAAAACTTTGGTAAGGTCTCTCATTTCTGTTTACTCATTTGTAAATGGTTTCCAAGTATCAGAATCACTGGACTCACAGACTACTATGTGAGTCTTGCACATGGCTTCCAAAATGTAGTGTGTCTTCTAAATGGCTTCTAAGAACATGTGACATTCACTTGGAGCAAGAACTGTGTTGCCCATGAGACCAAGCAAGGGTTGAGGAATAAAAGGAAGGGGAAGCTGAGGTTCAAGCACCAGTAAGAATTTGTCCAAACAGGGGCAGAAAGAGGTCAAAGGATAGATTGCAGATACAGCTGTCCAGAAGTGGTACCAAGATCAGATCAGAATTTGAGCACACTGAGATAAAATAAATGATGTGTTTGTGTGAGGTGTGAATGCTCTTGTGGTAGTTACATAATCTGTTGTCCATTTGAGAGGATTAAGAGCGAAGGGGTCAATCAGGTCGTATCTTGATGATCTCATTTGGAGGCGCTAAGGAGATAAATAGCTGGCTGGAGGCAGGACACAGACTCACTCTCCGGGAGATATTGCAGCTGACAAGACACATGGAGCTATGCTAGTGCCCTGAGCTGGAGGGGCTATTTGGAGACTCCTGCCAGCACTTAAATGCTTAAATGCTTAATGCTTCTTCTGCCATTGGATCCACAAGACTTCCCACCCATTGGCCTATGATCTTCCTGCATTCGGCATCATTGCATGTGTTTCTTGAGTCTGAAGAGAACTTTATAGATTGGTATCTATCCGACATATGGGCTGATATTGGACTTATGGACTTTATCTGGACTGGGCTGGGATGTTTTATCAATATTCAATTACTCTTGTACATAAAGCTCTTTCTTATACACATGTGAGTGTCTATAAATTTTGTTTCTCTATTCTACCCAGACTAACACAGTCTTAAATACTTGCAGTTATTTACATTCACCTTTCTAGGCTAAGGAGTCCTGGTGATCTAATGGCCATGTGTTCAGCTGTGATCTGCAAGGTCCATAGTTTGAAACCACCAGCCACTCCACAGAAGAAAGGTGAAGCTAACTACCCCCACAAAGAGTCACAGTGTCGGACACTCACAGGGGAAGTTCTAGCCTGTCCTGCAGGGTAGCTGTGAGTCATCATCAACTCAATGTCAGTGAGTTTGGGGTGTTTTTCTAGGCAAGATTGTGCTGGCTCTGAAGACAGGCCAGGTTGACTTGCTGGGGGAGGGCAGACAGCACAGATGCCATGGGTTTTAAACAGCGTTTAAATCACTTCCTTGTGCTAATTTACAAAGCAGAAGAAAGACCCAAGGGCTACAACTCCTTTGTAGTGCTAGGATTAATCTTTCAGCTATCAGTACTCTAACTGGATTGGACTTTGGGATTTTCCAAAAGAAATTTGGTTCATTTGAATGTTAGCCATCTACATAGTAGATTTCTTTCTCTTAAATGGAAATATGTGGCAATCTGGGTGTTTTCCTTATTGACATAAAATTTATAGTTTATTTATTTATAATTTTAACAAATTTTCTCCATTACACAAAGATAACTACTTTATATTGTTCTTTTTTTTTTATGGTTGTCCATTGAGGCTTGTGAGAGCTCCTTAAGATTATCCTTAAGAAATAGAGGAAAGACCAGGAGGTAAAGGGAATTTATAGAGGTCTAAATATAGGGATGCACATATGTAAATATATTTATATATGATGATGGGGAAATAGATCTATGTACACATATTTATCCATTTAGTATTAAGGTGGCAGATGGACATTGGGCCTCTATTCAAGTATTCCCTCAATGCAAGAGAGCTTTATTCTATTAACCTGGCATTCCATGATGCTCACCTTCCTGACACAATCGCTGAAGACAAAGCAGGTGCATAAGCAAATGTGGTGAAGAAAGCTGATGGTGCCCAACTATAAAAAATATATAGCATCTGGGTTCTTAAAGGCGTGAAGATAAACAACTGGCCATCTAGCTGAGAAGTAACAAAGCAAGCCCATATGGAAGAGGCACACCAGCCTGTGTGATCATGAGGTGTTGATAGGATTAGCTATTAGGCATCAAAGAACAAAAAATCATATCATTGTGAATGAGGGTGAGTGTGGAGTGGAGACCCAAAGCCCATCTGTGGGCAACTAGACATCCGCTTACAAAAGGGTCACAGGGAGGAAGCAAGCCAGTCAGGGTGCAATATAGCACCAATGAAACATACAACTTTCCTCCAGTTCTTTAATGCTTCCTCCCCCCACCCCCACCCCAACTATCATGATCTCAATTCTACCTTACAAATCTGGCTAGACCAGAGGATGTACACTGGTACAGATAGGAACTGGAAACACAGGGAATCCAGGATGGATGATCCCTTCAGGACCAGTGCCGAGAGTGGCGATACCAGGAGAGTGGAGGAAGGGAGGGGTGGAAAGGGGGAACTGATTACAAGGATCTACATATAACCTCCTCCCTGAAAGATGGACAACAGAAAAGTGGGTGAAGGGACACATAGGACAGTGTAAGATATGACAAAATAATAATTTGTAAATTATCAAGGGTTCATGAGGGAGTAGGGAGCTGGGAGGGAGGGTAAAAATAAGGAGCTGATGCCAAGTGTTTAAGTGGAGAGGAAAGTTTGGAGAATGATGAGGGCAATGAATGTACAAATGTGCTTTACACAATTGATGTATGTATGGATTGTGATAAGAATTGTATGAGCCCCCAATAAAATGATTTTTTAACAAAAGATTATCCTTAGGCCCTTCTCACAACCCTAGTTATGTGTGTCAATGTAGCTGCTTAAGGGAGTCTAGTAAGGGCAACTTTAGTACTTCCAGGAAGCAGGCCTGACATGGTTGGCTCAGAATGAGCTGACGGCTATTATCTCTGTCCTCACTAGAGCTAAGTAGCATCAGAACAGCCAATAAAACAGTCATCAGTCATTGAGCCAGACGCAGAGAACCTAATGTGTGGCCATCACTTGTCTTCGCCTGGTGGACTGTGTTGGTGCTGGTTCTCAAGTTTTTTGCATTCCGTCTGAAGATGCAAAAATTGCACACATGAAAGAATTAGAACTTTTCTAAGTTCTCAACAATTCAATAGATGCTGTCATGGATTGAACGGGATTGTGGCCCCTTCTATCCCCAGAAAAATATATGTCAACTTAGTTGGACCAGTTCTTGAATGACAGTTCTCAGCTTGGCAGTTCTTTAATGACATAATTTGGCACTTATGTAATCATCCCTATTACGTGATTGGATGTGGTCGGTCAATCAGTTGTAAAGGGATTAGGGTGGGACTCAACAGCTTTAATCAGGTCATAGCTCTGATCGAATGCAAGAAGAGTACCTATGCGGTGTGGCCTGTATTACCTTTTATCTTACAAGAGATAAAAAACGAGAGAAGTATGCAGAGAGGAGGAACCTACTATTGCCAGGAAAGAAGAGCCAAGGAGCAGAGAGCATCCTTCGGACAGAGGGTCCCTGCACTGCGAACTTCCTAAAATGCGGGACGCTTCAGGCCAGGACCACAGACACTGAAAGGAGACAAAGACCTTTCCCCAGAGCCAACAGAAAAGGAAAGTGTTTCCTCAGAGTGGCGTCCCGAATCTGGACTTGTAGCTGCCTACATTTCTGTTTACTAAAGACCTCTGGGAGCCCCAACGGCATAGTGGGTTACACATTGGGCTTCGAACTGCAAGATCAGCAGCTCAAACCTACTAGCTGCTCCCAGGGAGAAAGATGAGGCTGTCTTCTCCTATTAAGATTCAATGTCTTGGAAGTCCAAGGGACAGTCTCCTGTGTCCTGTGGGGTTATTGTTAGTTGGAATGAGTCAAGGGCTGAGAGGGAGTAAAAAGCATCCAAGTGCAGTATTTGTGCTGGTGCAGTACTGGATAACTAAGGCAAATGCTGAACTAAAAGGAGCAGAAGTCAATGTGAACTGGAACGATCAGAGCAATTTCAGGAAGGAGATGGCATAAGAGATGGGAAAAAATTTTATAGCCCAGCAGTTCTTCCTGGCTGTACAACCAATAGAAACAAATAGAAGATGGTATGAAAAGCCAATAGTGGGTATGTGAGACTCTGATATGATCACTTTTAGCTCATGACCAACACCACTCTAATTCATGGCTGAGTTTATCTAATACCTTTATATTCTTAATGAGACTTTCTGGTACTTATGAGCCCTAAACAGCAATTCAGCTTTTTGTTTGGGGGTCATTTTAAACAGTAAAATCACCAACCAAAGACACAAAAATGCAGAACGCATGCGCTACAAAGACCAGCAAAGGCCAGTTGTTTGCAGTATGAGTGCTGAAACAAGAAGGCAGAGCAAGCCCTTCTTTCTCCCCAGCTGGGAACTTCGGGTAGATGGCAAAAACTCCAGTGCCTGCCACTCTGTGCGTGTCTGCGAACGACTGAAAAGTGCCCTGAGTGTTGGTTTGGGGTTACTAAGTAATTATCGCAAGTAGGCAAATTCACAAATATGAATCTGTGAATAACGAAGACCAACTGTAGCTCCTATAAAGCCCAAGTTCATATTACGGTGTATAGAAGTAAGATGATGATTTAAATAATACGGGAAAATTAACTTCGACACAAGGAGAGCATTTGATATTTTTGACCAACAAATGCCTCCAACTGTCTTCCCGTTGGAACATAAACTTTTGTATTGTTGCCTTGATCTCCACTGACCCTTCTCCACTGCATCGCCGACACCGAGAAGGAGTAGCTTGGAACAATTTGGTTGTGCCAGAGATATTTGTTAAATAGATGAATTGAGACTTTTAGAGTGTTCTAAAATGATGGAGAGCTTAATACACAAAGAATCCCATGAATGTGGCAAAATTATTTAACAAATTGGAGAAGAAGTCAGAAATGGAAGAAATGCTGTGCTTCAACATCCCATTACCACATAAACTTGAGACAATCTTGTCCTCGGTTCCTTTGTATGTAAAGTGAGTGAATTAAACAAGCTGGAGAAGATCTTTCTGCTTAAAATATCATCTTGCTTTCCTTTCGAAAGTGCAGTTTGGCTGGTCATCATGGGAATGGTTCCATTTGCTTTATTTTTGAATGTGTGGTCTTTCCCCACTTCCATTTCTACCCAGTACCTGGACACTCCTTTTTGGTACAGCTTCAGGGAACAGAACGAGGGTGGTAGTAATTGTATAAAGCCTTGCTTAGGAGTTTGGGGGACCAAAGGACATTTCTCTCCCCTGTTTTACAGGTTATGCTAATTTTTTCTTAGTTTTTCTCTTTATAACTACTGGTATTTCCATTTCTGATTTCATAGACATATCGACTTGTACGATTATGAAAATAACTGAGTAGCCACTATTGAAAAGACCTGATGAGATTCAGCATCTCCCAGGGCTAACAGAAGAAATGCAGATTTGAGTACCTTCTCCACCCACTTTCTTCTGGGTATCTGTGGGTCAGACATCTGACATTTGTTTGGTACAAGTATTCAACAGATATTCAGGGTTCTCTAGGAGCTAGTACGTTATCTTTAGTTGTCACACGCTGAACCTACAGTAGCTATAACAGTGCATTTGAACCACCTATGAGGTCTTCTAGTTGACATTTTAAAAAGCGGATGCTGCTTTAGTTTATTTCTCTCCCTCCTTCTTGGCAGTTTCATTGACTTACTCTTCTGAGTTGGAAATAGAGATGGTGTGCAGGGGATTTGAACTACTAGTCAAAGTGAGGGGTCCCCACCACTGAAATATGTCCTCAGGAGAGTCTTTGCAATTATGGAAAATAACAAAGGCAGACAGACAGCGGGGCACAGGGACTCTTGGCCCCTATGTCAGGACCAAGAGTGTGAATGTATTTCCAATGGGTACATATAATGGGGCTTACACATCTTTCAAAAGGCATGCATAGGTGTCATACAGCAAACATATTACGTAGTCCATGGGTAATATCGTAAGTAGGGAACATAATAAACAAGGAAATGACTCTTGATCTAGGGCTAGTTGACCTCAGTTTACAGAGGTAAACTGGTTTTGCATTAAACAATTCATGTGCATTTTATGCCATGACATTAATTGCAATTCCCACAATGTAACAACACTCTTCCCCCTCCCTCGCTATGTTTATCACGTCTCTTCATCCTCCTTTCCTAGCCCTTCCTCCCTTCTGAGCTTTACCCGGGGAAAATTGTTGCCCTTTGGCATTGTGTGGTTGACTACTCTAACTGGTGCAGACCGCCCTGGTGCTTTTGACCACCGTGCATCGTTGTTGCTGCTATTGTTGTTGTGAGGTTCCATAAGTCCAGTCCACAATGATTCCTAGCTGTCCTACTTACAAAAGAGAGCACACTGCCCAGTCCTGCACCCGATGGTTGTTGTCATGTTTGAGCCCGTTGTTGCAGCCCTTGTGTGAATCCATCTCATTGAGGGTCTTCCTCTTATTGGCCTGCTTTTTGTTTGGCTGAAAGAGGGTGAGGTCAGATTTAGACTTGAAAAGTGGGGCCATAGTATGGGGGAAGGGGGAGGATTCCTCAAGTCTCTATCTTATCGTTTTGCCTGGTATGCCTTATGATTTTATCTTTTGTTCAACATTTTCTTCACACTCCATCTAGGGCCTTCCAATGTCATGCTTCCCAGAGAAGTTGGTAGTGCTCTGAAAGCAGATCCTGGATGGTTCTTTGGGACCAGGGTTGTGGAGACTGATATTTGCCTGGTCCATTAGTCCACTGTACGAATTGTTTCCATATGCCTTAGATTTTCAACATTCTTCTTTCCTCTGGACACAGAGAGACTAGTAATTGTACCTTAGACGAATGCTTTCTAATTTTTAAGACCACGGTCACTACTCACCAAACTAGAAAACTATCTTTATGAACTATATTATGCAAACTGACCTTGCAGTCCTCCAAGACTGTAGTCCTGCGCTCTCAGGGCCCAGGGACTCCCTCCCTCAAGGGGTTTGGTTATGTCTATGAAGGGGGCTAGGAGGGGGTAAACACTGGGAGATGGGCAAAGACTGCTAGATGTGCATCACTCCAGTAGGGATGATCTGTGAGTAGATACTTGGATAAACACACAGGCTGAACAGGTATGGGAAGGAAAGTGGATTTATACTCCTGCCAGCTTGCATGATGGCTGAGGCCAGGATGCTTGCTCCTAGAAGGAATTCTTTTAGGCAGACAAAGGCAGTTAGGGGTAGAGCTGCATTGAGTGTTCTGCTGGTGTGGTGTGGGGAAGTTCAAGAGCTTCCAAGCTCAGGCATGGTGCACCCAGTGCCTGATTCATGAGGGCTGGAGTGCAAGAGGTGGTGTCACCAGGGTGTGGAGAACAGAAGAGGATCCTACCTTTCTCATCACCAGACACCATTGTGGCCAGGCTACTCTCTGGATGGAATGCTGCTTGCAAAATCCTAGATGTCCATGTTGCATTAGGCTAGCCCAGACTTTACCCATCTGTCTCCGATTTCACCATTTTTGTTCAGTTTCTACTCCTAGTTTGTATTCAATCCACTTCTCTATCCTTCCCCTTGGAGCTCAGAGTTCGAGGCTCATCATCTGTATTTGTTTAGGTATCTCGTAGCTTTGATGTCGAGGGTCAGCATAGCATGTCTGCCTAGACTTGCTGGAACTTCTCTATACTGTCCTCCTTTTCCCTCTCCTTCTTTCACCCTGCCAGCAGGGCATGATTGCGTTTTCCATGGGAGACTTCAAGAAACCATGCATATAATTTTGAAGAAAACGCTAAAGGTATTATTGCGGTGCTTAATACACAATCATATTTCTACTCTATTCTTATCAGGAACGACTCTCTTCCTTTGGGTCCTTTTCGTTCATCTATATATCTTTGTCTAGATCCTAAGTGTTATAGAGTTTGTTTTAACCATTTATGCTCTGATTTCAGTTCAAACCACTTGATGGTGATTCTTCTCCCATAAAAACAGACTGACATCAACTGACCATCAAGCCACTCTTCTCCAATCGTGTCTTGCCCAGAGTAGTTTAGGCTGTTGTCAGACATTTGATGATCATGCCTCTAGATGGGAACTGAAAAAAATTAGCATCCTGATTCACCGCTAGAAATTGGCTGGCTCCGTGTATTAGACCCTCTCCTTCAACTTCTTGCTGCTAGAGATGTGACAAGCCAAACTCTGTCTGCGGCAATCTTCCCTGTGCTGAGCTCTGTGGGAAGCCTCTGGGAGCTCAGTGTGCAGAGGAGATAAGCCAGAGGCATGATGCTTGTTTAATGGTTCTCTCTGTAGTGTCCTTGTAGTCTCAGCTCCTTTTTTCTTCCCCATTTCCTTGGTCTTTTATCATAAACTCCCCGTGTTGTTTTTTCACCACTCTTGGGCAGGATGGCCTACTGCATCCCTGCATTAGCTTGACGATATGGGAAAGGAAGTTAAGATACCATTTAATGGTTCTTCTCCGCTGGTGTTAAATGTTCACACACACTGGACCATTGCATCTTAGGACCTTTCCATCCGTGCTGTTGCCACTTTTAAGACGGTGTTCTTTCTTCCTGGGTCCTTGTTCACCACTTTACAAAAGCCATTGGCTAGTGCAGCACCAAGAGATTTGTCTCTCCCAAGGTGGCCCTGACCTAATTCTTTTCAGCGTCTCTTCACAACTCCTATGTGAATAGCTGGGAATTCCAAATACAGGGAAGGCCATTTAATACTCTACTAAGAATATCAGAATGGGGATTATTATAGTGACTGGATAGGAAGTCGAGTTGTAAACGCTTTCCATCTATTCTAGCTTTGAGATTCCGAAAACTTGTGAAAGGATCTGTTTGATCCTTTATTTTCAGGAAAGCACACGCGTATAGATTCAAAGGTACCTACCCAAATGTCTCAGGAGCTAATTCCTTTCTAAGGTTATTTCTTTAAAGTATTGCCTAGTGGTGATTCCAGTAACCACACTGATTAATAACAGGGTATTTATTTTAGCTGGAAGCAAGGGGACAAAGAAAAATATATCAGAAGCTAAGACAGGATAGCAGAGAGATGGAGGGGATGGGAAGGAAAAAGGAAATTTCACTTCACAACACACCTCCCAGAAAGGAACTTGCTCAGTATTTCATTTTCGGCCCTGGGCACGAAACATGCCTTGCTGTATCTTTAGACCTTTTGCTCAGCATATCTTTTTCAATTTCTGAGGTTGTTCGGGGTTTTTTTCCTCTTTCTTTATAAATTTTATTTGGTTCCTGTTCTTGGAGAATATGGAAAACAAAACCTATGCCAATTCAACCGTGTCCACGTGTACGATTTCGGAACATTGACTGCATGCTGTGCGCTGTGCCTCTGCTCTCACCCTCCTTGTCGGGGCGGGTGTGCCCCCCACAGGAGAATGCACTCACTGTCCTACAAGGTCTCGATGGGGGAATTGTTCGACGTGGTAATTTCTCGAGTTACTGTTATTAACTTGATTCCATTTGTGTGCTCCTTCAATGAACATACTTTTCCAGGCAGATCCTTTTTTCCCTAGTTAAGTTAAACTATCATTTGGATTTAAGATGGCTTCAGGGGATGTTTTTGGCTTAAGGGAGTGGTTCTCAACCTGTGGGTCTTGACATGCACACACACGCCCACCTATAAGTACCCGGCGTGATGACATCATCGTACTGATGCGGACCAGTCACACATGTGTAGAGAGCAGCCACTGTGTAGAAAGCAGCTGCTGTGTTGAAAGCAGCAGTATTGGAAGTAAAACGACACTTTATGAATTATAATTACTGGGTAAATGTAAAATCAACTACTTGTCTCTATTATTCTCTGTTGCAGAGACATGTTTTAGTAAGTTTTGTTTACAATAAACCCATGTGGCCATGACCTGAAACACTAGTAGCAATACTTTTTTACTTGCCCTCAAAATGGAATTATTTATTTTTCAGATCTCTCCTTGTTTGTATATAAAACCCATCTGATGTTTTGTGTTTTGATCTTGTACCTGCAACTTTGATAAATTTTTCATGAGCTCTTGGAATTTTCTTGTAGGCTCTTTGTGGTTTTCTATATATAGGATCCCAAACCAAACCAAACCTACTGCCATCAAGTCAATACTGACTCATAGTGACCCGGTAGGACAGGGAAAAACTGACCCTTTGAGTTTCTGAGACAACACTGTTTACAGGGGTAGAAAGTCCCGTCTTCCTCCCGAGGAGCTGCTGGTGGTTTCAAACTGCTGACCTTGAGAATCACAGCCCAACTGATAGCCACTAATCCACGAGGGATCCTTATATAGGATCACCTCATCTCAAACAGATTTTTTTTTACTTCTTTCCAATCTGGATACCTTCTGTTTCTTTCTCTGGTCTTATTGCTCTGGCTAGAACTTCTAATACAACATTGAAGAGCAATGATAACACAAACGTTTTATCTTTCTTTGAATGGTGGTTTTTAGTTTACATGTTACTTATTATGACACAAGCATATCTGCGCTGCGCAGTCAGTAGAGGGATAGGCAGTTCGAAGCCCATTTTCCACTTAGTTGACTCATTGAGTGATTTGAGTAATGGAGGGATCTTCAAACACATGGAGTGTGAACTGTGTATATAAGCAACTGGAAACCAGGTAACCTTGAGGGCAGGTTTCCCTTTAATCAGATGGGGGTTCTGGTATAGCAGCGAGTAACTGGTGTTAATGAGGTAGGCATAGAGGATGCCACAGGGGCTTGTACATTCAGTAGGAGCTAGGCATAGCATTGTTGGAAAAGCCATAAATGAGGGGGTTATTTTATCTTCCCTGCCATTTTTTTTTAACCGTAGCAACTTTTTGGCTGATTAAAGTACTTTCCATGGTTCCAGGGAGGAAGGGTCTTTTGTACTACACACCGGAATGTCAGTTCCCATCACTAATCCCTGGCTGCTCAAATGCTATCTGAATCTCCCCAAGGTCTCCTTGGGGAGCCTGGAGGCAGACATTTCAAGGAGCTTATGCCAATTATTTTTCTTTCTATCTACATATTGATGGCTGACCCACAGTAATCAGGAGAGCTGGGTGCTATGAACAGTTCCTTTGATTTCATTCATGGCTTTTAAGATAGATTTTTTATGATAATGATTCCCTAGATTCTCTTTTCCCTTAGCCTTTTTGTGTATTCTGCTAGAATAAAGGGAGACCGAGAGAAACGTGATGACCTCCTATATAGCTTTTCATTTTTTATTTTAGCAATTACTGGGGCATTTGAGTTGGTAGAGGATTTATAACATGAACCTATTCTGGGGCCTAAGTCTCCTTGGGTGGTGGGAGCAAGTGTTGAGTTCTTGGCTTTATTGTCTAAGAACTCTACCATTTAAGATACTTCTGTTGTGAGTTATTATGATTAATCGCCAACTCACAAGGCGGGGGGGGAGGGATGAATTCACTAAAGAATAGGTAGTAGTCATTTAGTGAAAGGAAAGCGGATGACCAAGTTTCAAAAAGTACTAAAATCAGATAATTTAAGTAGCCAAAAAAAGACAGTCTCTTTAGAGCAGTGTTTCTGCTTATTCAATTTCAATCTTCATTCAGCCTTCAATGAGACTCTGATGAACCCATTGTGGGCCTCATGCCAAATTGACTGATCATCCCTCTAAAACTGATCACAACAAGGGAAAGATCCAAAGCATAGTAGGAGGATGGCTCTGTTGTAGATGGGCAATACCAATTGGTAATGCCCCCTCTCACTTGGAAAGACTCTGAATTGCTCCAGAAAGGGATGTCCCCAGTCTTACATACATGGTTGCCATAATTACACAATGGCATGGGAGACTCTTTCTTCTTCCTTAAAGATGCCAGATGAACAATCACCTCCGATTTAAGGAAAATGGGCCACAGTTATGCTCCCCCTAGATAACTTGTCGCAAAGAACAATCAGGCTTATCAGGCTTCATTCCCAGTTGAGAGCTGAGGCTAGGGCGCAGGTCCACCAAAGACTATCTCCGCAGGCTCTGAAGATGTTTTTCTTGATTGGCTGGAAATGCCAGCAGGGAAGGCAATGATGCTCAAAGCCCTCTCCCTCTCAGACTCTGTGTTCATAGTCATTCTCTTCAGTTTATCTGACAGGCTTTCATTCAAGCCCTAGCAGACCTCGTGTGTATTATTTATTTGATTTTTAAAAATTGTGTCGTTTGCTTTTAAGGAGCCTCTGGGAATGAGTATAATTAAACATAGATTAAAATGTCTGAAAGAGTGAAAAATGCCATCATAATCTAGTGAAATTGAAGCAAGAAGCTTAAAAACAGCCTCATGTTGTTCTCCCATCAAAGCATCCCAATTTTAAATGATACCCTAAAAACAAAGCGTCACTAGAGAAGATCAATCCACGATTTCAGTTATTGAATGTAGACAGTGCTTCCACAGATATGGGATGTGTCAATTGAAAAAAAAGTTGAGCGATGTCATTTTGATGATCAAGGTGCGCCTGATCCAAACCAGGGTCTTTTCAGTCACTTCATATGCATGAAAAAGGGGGACAATAAAAAAACTCAAGAGATTGCAGAAGAAGGATGTCTTTAATTGTCGCACTGATCAAGATTATTGACTATACCCCAGACTGGCAGAAGAATGAACAAATCAGTCTTAGAAGAAACACAACCAGAATTCTCCTTAAACGCAAAGCTGAGAAGACGTGCCTTGGACATGAATTCAGAAAAGAGTAATTCCTAGAAAAAGATTTTGTTCAGTAAAGTAGCGGATCAGTTAAAACAAGGAAAACGTTCCATGAGATAGATGGACGCGATAGCTGTAGCATATCAGAGATCACCAAGATGGCGTGGGACCGAGCCATGGTTCGCGCTGCTGTACGGAGGAACTGGCTCAAGGACAGCTGACCACATGGCGTCTGTGGAGCAATGAGAGGCGTCTGTAGGAGTCCCAGGAGAAACAGGAGGAGAAGGCCCACTGAGGCTTTTTCACAAACGCTGCAGGTCCTTATTATGCACACCAATGTCTGCACACTTGCTACGAGCCAGTCAATGTTCTAGATGAGTGAACAAAATCTCACAAGGGTGGAGAGAGTGCAAACAAAGAGTGAAAATAGTTCTACAGAGGGATAGACTTTACAAAGGAAATGAACAGCCTATAGTGTAGAAGATTATTGGATGGTTAAGGAGCCCTGGTGGCATCATGGTTTTGCATTGAGCTGCTAACAACAAGGTCAGCAGTTTGAAACCAGCAACCACTCTGTGGGAGAAAGGTGAGGCTTTCTACTCCTGTAAGTCATTACCATCACAGAAACCCAGAGGGACAGTTTTGCCCTGTCCTGTAGGGTCATGATGAGCTGGAATCCACTCAATGGCAGCAAGCATTAAAAACATTTTATTAAAAATGTTTTTAATATTTAAATTAAAATTAATTAAAAATATTAAAAACAATCTTATTCAAGATTGAGTGGTCATGAAAATTCTTACAAGGTGATTTTTCTTTCTTTCTTTTCTTAAGCTCAGTGAAGAGAAGGCAGCATTCATGAAAAGCTCTGGGGAAAGAATTTTTCTAGAAGTAGCAACTATGAAGTCAAAGAGCCATGGTATGACACAGTCCATGATACCCAGGGACATTGTGAGGAGAGGTGCAGGGAGCTCGGTGAGGCAGTGATGCACACAAAGTAAAAAGTCATTTTATAACTTTCTGGAGGGCTGCGACCAGGTCACGATAAGTTAGGTGTTTTGGGCTGCAGCTAACAGAAAGCCTAACTACTGGCAGATTAACCCAAATGTTAACATTTCTGTCTAAACATCACCCAGGACATTGGCAGTTGGGTTGATGCCTAGTTCAAGTTTCAGCATCAAGTTCCCATAATCTTTGTTTCCACACTTTTCGTGTGACTTCTCTCATGGTTGGGAGGTAGGTGCCATGTCTCCAGACCCTGTGTCCTCACACGGTAACAGAATAAGCAGGGGGTAGAGATGCATGCAGCAATCGTTTTCCTTCTGCGGATCTCTCCTTTCCTCCACGAGGAAGATCTTCCCAGAGTCCACCAGCAGATTTCCTCCTAACACTTCCTTGAAAAAAAAAATGAACTGCAGGTTCACTTCTAGACCAAGAGGAACCAGAAGGATGCTGACCCACTAATTGCTCTATGAGTGGCTTCCATAGACAGCTGTCCACAAGGTGTGACTTGAGAATCGCTTGTCCAGATGGTCTTAGAAGAAGAAACTCTTGGTGAACCGCACTAGGCAGAGCTGCAGTTGATCCTGTTGTTTCGTGTTTGTGGGGAGGAGCGGGGCCAGAGTGGTCGTAGCTGGAGTTTAATGGGATGGGAAGAAAGGACTGCGGGAGTGCTACAGAGGATACAACAGAACCAGTTGCCCTTAGTGTGTAGGATGGAGAAGGGGAGCGAGTGAACAAGGAGGGAGCTATTGTGTAGAAGGCCGGATTGAATGCTGAAGGGAATAGATGTGGGTTCTGAGGCAAAACTATCTGCAGGCATAGCCTAGCTGGATCACAAG
The DNA here is from genome assembly GCF_000313985.2 of Echinops telfairi. NCBI lineage: Eukaryota > Metazoa > Chordata > Mammalia > Afrosoricida > Tenrecidae > Echinops > Echinops telfairi. The sequence goes on along the minus strand of NW_022103899.1, from coordinate 33,471,622 downwards.
GTGACCATGTACTTGCCTGCATGTTGTCGTTAGCTGTCACTGTCACCCCCAACTCAGGGAGACCCTGTGTACAATGAAACTATTTGATGCTTTCTCATGTGCCAGCCTTAAATGTTCTTGGGGATGGAGCCATTGTGATCTATATCGTTTTCAGAAAGCAATCGTGAGATCTTTCTTCCTGTTAGTCTGTACGTTGCACGGGCACTTCTCAGCATCATTTGCTGTTGTTGTTAGGTGCCTGGGGCCCGTTCGGATGCAGAGCAACCCTGTGGACAACAGAAGAAAGCATCGCTCCGTCCTGCACCAACCCCACAATTGCTGTTCTTTTTGAGCCCGCGGTTGCAATCATCTGGACAAAGTGGGTTTTTGTTTTGTTTTTTAAGAAGGATGATTTCGTTTTCCAGGTTTTATCTCTTCTGATGCCATGTTCAAAGTTTGTGAGATGAAGTCTTGCCGTTCTTGCTTCTAAGGGGCATTCTGGTTGTAGTTCCTCCGAAACAGACTTCTTCGTTCCTCGGGCAGTCCATGATAGGTGCAATGGTCTTTGCCAACACCGTGATTCAAATGCATTCATTCTTCCTTGGTCTTCCTGATTCGTTGTTCACTTTTCCATGCATGTGAGAGTTTAAGTATGACCTGGGCCAGGCAAACCTCCTTCCTCAAAGTGAGATACTTGCTGTGCAGCACTTTAAAGATGTGTCCTGGATCAGATTTGCCCAATGTGATGTGTCGCTTGATTTCTTGACTGCTGCTTCCACGAGTGTTGATTGTAGATTCAAGTAAGACAAACTTTTTGACAACCTCAGTTTTTGTTCTCTGTTTATCATGATGTTGTCTATTGATGCGGTTGTAAGGATTTTTAGTTTTCTTTCCCTTAGTTGTAATCCCCAGTGAAGTCTACAGTCTTTGATTTTCATCAGGACATTCTTAGCTTCTCCTGGCATTCACCACGCAAGGTTGTATCATGTGCACACCACCAGTTGTTAAAAAGCCTTCCTCCAATTCTGCTGCTGCATTCTGCTTCATATAATCCACTTTCTCAGATTATTTGCAAAGCAAATTACATTCCAGGTTCTGATTATTAATGGGTTCTTGCAGCTGTTTTTTTTTTTTTTTTTCTCATTTTGGGTTTCGCTCCCATCAGCAAATGAAGGTCCCCAGAGCTTTGCTCCTTCCGTATCACGAAGGCTCACATTGCTGTGAGGAAGCAGTCTTCATCAGGCCTGTTCCGCGTATGTCCAGCCTGCGGGGCCCATCTTCTTGTATTGTATCCAGCAATGATCTGCTGATGACCAGTGGTCAATCCTGCAGACATGGAGGTCTGTTTCTTCCCCCAAGTCTGTTCATAGTGTGTGAACTCAGTGGCCTATGGGTGACTGTGCTGGTACTGGCAATACCAGTGACCAATCTTGTAGCTTCACAGTAACACAAAAGCCACTGCAGGATGACCAACTGACAGACAAGTGGTCAGTTCAGCTTCATAGCAACATGCAAACTTGGACTTACAGCTACACTGGTAGCTGAGCATAAAGCGTATTAGATGGGAACTGAACTGGGTCTCACACATATTGTTGTTGTAAGGTGCCATCGAGTCATAGCAAAACAGAATGAAATGCTTCTCCGTCCGGCCCCATCCTCACAATTGTTCCCGTGCTTGAGCTCATTGTGGCAGTCATGGTGTCAATCCATCTCCTTGAGGTTCTTCCTCTCCTTTGTTGCCCCTCTACTTTACCCAATATGGTGTCCTTCTCCAGGGACTGGCCCCTCCTGATAACATGTCTGAAGTATATAAGATGAAGTCTCAGGATCCATTCTTCCAAGGAGCACTCTGGGCATCAGTTCATCTTCAGTCCTCTGTATTCACTACCCAACTTTCACATGCATATGAGGTGACTGAACATACCACGCCTTGGTCAGGCGCACCTTAGTCCTCAAAGTAACATTCTCACTTTTCAATCCTCTAAAGAGGTCTTGTGCAGCAGATTTACCTGATGTAACTTGTCTTTTGATCTCTTGGCTGCTGCTTTCATGAGCATTAGTCTTGGGTCCAGGCAAGATAAAATCTTGGCCAATTTCAACCTTTTCTCCATTTATTATGATGTTACCTAGTGGTCTAGTTGTGAGGATTTTTGTTTTCTTTACACTGAGTGGTAATCCACACTGAAGGCTCCAATCCTTGCTCTTCATCAGCAAATGCTGTAAGTCCTCCTCACTTTCAGCAAGCAAGGTTGTGTCATCTGCATTCTCAGGTTGTTAAGCCTTTCTCCAATCCCGATGCGACATCCTCCATCTAAGTCAGCTTCTCTGACGATTGGCTCAGCATCCTGATAAGTCAGCTTCTCTGACAATTGGCTCAGCATCCAGATTGAATAAGTATGGTGAAAGGATTCGACCCTGTTGCATACCTTTCCTGATTTTAAACCATGCTATGTTCTCTTGTTCCATTTGCACAAATGCCTCTCAATCCATGTACACATTACACATGAGCACAATGGAGTGTTCTGGAATTCGCATTCTTCTCAAGTTATCCATAGATTGTTATGATCAGTACAGGCAAACGCCTTGGCAGAGACAACAAAGCACAAGTGAGCATCTTTCTGGTATTCGTTCTTTCAGCCAAGATCCCTCTGACATCAGCAGTGAAATGGTTCCGCCTCATCTTCTGAATCTGGCCTGAACCTTACACTTGGGAGGTGAGAATTATACCACGGAATTACTTCCGCCTCAACCCGGTAGCTTATCATTAATAATAATAATCAAAGAAACATTCTTAAAAGTCCATTCTGACACCTGGTGACCTCATATGTGTCAGAAGCAAACATCTTCTATCTTCTCAGGAGCCAATTTTTCAAAAGCAGTTTGTCAGACCTATCTTCTGAGGCCTCTGTTGGTAGACTAACCTTTTGATCGGTAGCCCAGCACTTAACCACTGCATCATCAAGGAAGCAACAGCATCATCTGTGCTATGGGGCAGACAATGGTCCCTTTGACAAGAGGGATCGACACAGTAGCTGCAGCAATGGAGTCCAGCACAACACAACAACAATGGGAGGATGGCACAGGACCGGGCGGTGGTTTGTTCTGTTGTGCGTAGGCTCACTCTCAGCCAGACCCAAGTCGGTGGCATCTCACAACAGCCATCTTACACAGCCTTGTAACAGACAGACAGACATACTTGTCAAACACACGGAGAACCATCTGGACTTCAGCAGAGTCCAGAGGTTGGCTATTACGTTATCGTTATCACATACGCCTCCACACCTCAGCTGCCTGAGTGTCCTTTATTTGCAGAGTGCTTCAAGGTTTGCCAAGAATCCTCCTGCGTGCTACATCACCTATGATTGGGCGCACCACTCTCAGTAGACTGGCGTGAGAACATCAGCAGGAGGCGAGTTTTGTTGGCGCAAGACCCATCGTGCTCAACAGTGTTGATGAGAGCCTGTCCCATGGGCCTTTCCAGAGAGAACACCCATGGGGGGAGTTCTCAGGTGGGGATGGGGGTGAGCGCAGCCTAACAGAGAAGGCCACCTTAGAGCCAGTGAATGCAGCACCAGCTCCTTTGAAGTTGGGAGTGTTCTAAACACTGCCTCAGTTGCCCTCACTGTGCATACGGGGATGTCCAGGGAGCGACACTGAATGGAGAAGCACAGAGTTTTGATTTCTCTCCCTCCAGGGGAGGGGTGGTGGCCGAAAGAGTCCTGAGTCCCTCCGGAATGTGCGCCTCTGTGAGCGGGCTGGATGCTGTTTGCTCACGAGGATTTCTTTTCTTCGGGAGCTTTCCCCTCCCATCAGCCCTTGTCCGGGATTCAAGGCAAACCCCTTGGCAAGAGCCCGGGCTTTGGCAGAAGTGCATGCAAAAGCCAGATCTAACAGGCACAGAGTGGGGCTTGCTTGCAACGGTGCTGAGTGGGAAAAAGAAAAGTAGGTCAGGGGAGAAAATGCAAGTTCGACAGAACTGGGAATTGAACTTGTCACCCCAGAGCCCATTGGTGAAGAAAGTGAACAACCAGCCAGGGACCAGGTGTAACGAAAGCCTCCTGCCGGGCAGGGGCAGACACACAGTGGGCAAAGTTGCCTGCCTGGCGGGCCATCACCCCCTCCTCCCCCCTCCCCCGACCCTGGGAAAGGAAAAGAAGTGATGATTCTAGACAGCGAGAGCAGCTGAGACGCTCTCTGGAGAGCATGCCGGGCAGCAGCTTCCCAGCCACCAGCTGCGTTTGCCTAGCTGGGAAGGGAGACAACCCCCCCCCCCCTCGGAGAGGAGGCTCTAATTACAAATCCACACACCTTCTAGGAAACATCGAGGGCGAATGATGACCAGCAGAGCAAGGCTTTCCCCTTGCACCCTCTCACTGGTACCACAGCTGTAGCTTGGGGGGTGGGGGGAGATCTCTTTCTTTCAGTGGGATTTTTTCCAAACCTTTGTACTCCTTTTATGTTCTCTGAGTCCGGCCACTGAGGAATTGTGGATGCAGGCTTCTTTCTCCCCGAGCATGAAGACATGTCATTTCAAGAGTGTCTGCAGAGGGCTGCTTTTGAACACCACTTTTTTTTTTTGCATCCTCTTTGTCACTTCTCCTCGCAGACCTTGGAAGCACCCTCCAGGAAGGCGAGGACAGCCTCGGAAGCAATCACGTCGGACCTTCCTGGCGCACCGCGGCAAGGAGCTGTTTCTTCATGAAATTATTCAAAGGACACTGGGGTCTGAAAGAAGCTTGGAACCGACAGCTACAAGTCTCACTGCCTGGCCTTACCCTTGAGCGGACTTCTGCGATCAATAGCTCGCTTTCCCTCTCTGTGGACCGGCACAGCGTTGGGAAGCACAGCACCCAGGTTCCAGTTCCACCAGCCAGTAGTAACTTTAGGGACATTCACCAAAGCCCTCTACTTTAGATGCCTCAGAGGTGAACCAGGGCGGAGACACGTGCAGGGATGAGCTGTGTGGTTTCAAGCAAATCTATGGGAGGTCCAGATGCAAGACCCCTCTCCTGGCCAGTGCTGTGGAAGCTGCAACAACAAAGCTTGTTTCTCTCCTTGTTCATTACCAATCAGATCTAAAGCAAGAATCTGTGGAGGATATGCTGGTGAACCTTGAACGTAGATATACTTCATGTCGGTTAAACACACACACACACACACACACACACACACACACGCCTCTGTGTGTGTGTGTGTGTGTGTGTGTGTTTTGTCATCGAAGCCTGAGGTTGTGCAATGTTACTTGTCACTTAGGGCTGTTGAAATGATCTGAAATTAAAACAAATATGCTGTTCCTCAGGGGCCCTAGCCATCCTTGAAGATATTCAGTGACCACATCTGGCTCTTGCTGTTTTGGGGGTGTTGCTGCTAAGGGCTGAGTCGATTCTGACTCAAAGCAATCCTGTAGGGCAGGGTAGACCTGCCCCCATAGGGCTTCTTAGACTGCTCGCTTTCCAGCCTTTTCTCTGGCAGAAGAGCTGACAGGTTCAAGTGGTTGACCTATTGGTTAGCAGCTGAGCGGTCAACCGTGGAGTGGCCAGGGCTACGGGATACGGTGCTGGGCAGTGCAGGTATAGAACTTTACGCATGGCTGAAATTCCCAGTGGAGAATGCTAAAAATAAATAAATAACATTCTTATAGAAATGAGTCCTACCATAATGCCAAGAGCACATTTCTTAAGGTAAATCCAGGCTCCTTTTGCCTCAGAGTGGACCATCTTCTCTCAACGGGCTGGCTTTAAAGGCAGCGTTTATTTCACACAGCCCACCACATCTTGTGTTAAGCTAGCCCTGCACCGTGCTTTCTGAGCGGCCACCCTCCCCCACCTGCTCCTGGCCAAGCCCATCAGGGAGGGAGTTGTGAGGACAACGTGGGTGAGAATTGAGTTTTCACAAATCTGGCTTCTTTGTATGGCTTTGGGCCTGGGATACGAGGGGGAAGATGGCACCGCTGTCTGGAATGGTCCTGCGGGATCTGCAAGGTGCCTTTAGAGCAGGTTGGAGTGCCTCCCACCCAGCCATGTGAGTCAGCAAAGAGGGTTTTGGGAAGGGGGAGGGGATGAAGGTGGTTATTTGTTGCTGGTGGTAGTGACGTAGACAAGGAGCGGGAAGATCGTTAAAGAAAAATGAGTGTTGGAGAAGTAGAAAGAGGGCCATTTCCTAAATCCCAAGATGCTTCAGCTTCTGGCTATCCATATTAGAGGAAGGGCATTGAGTGGCCATGTTACATGATGACCTGTGCTGACCCAATTACTCTCACTCTCTGTGATCCAAATAAAGCTAAACAGGTGTCCTTGTGGGGTTCGAATGCACTGCTGGCTGAATCCAGCCCCTGGCTCCATGAGGGCATGAGCCAAAAGTAGCGGGTGAGGTGAACAGAGTTGGTGGTTGGGGAGTGGAGGGGGCCTGAACTTAGAGAGGGTTAATTCAGCATGGGAGGAAAGGTTGGAGTGTTCATTCGCTGACCCTGTACCAAATATTCTCCACTGCGGCCTGTTGTAGTCCCTTTTGGGGGCACTATAGTCACCCAGACTTCTAAGGCATCTTTTAAAACCATGCCTGTCCTCCAGTTTATTTGTTGTTGTTGCTACGTACTTTTATTGGGGGCTCTTACATCTCTTATCACAATCCATACATTCCTCCAGCGTGTCAAGCACATTTGCACAGATGCCGCCATCAGCAAAGAACCCTAATGCCCCTTTCAGGCTGGGAGATAGATGCCTTTCAGGAGCACCCGGATGTGGCGGGGCTAAGAGAAGGGAGTGGGCAGCCACTTAGCACGACATTCCCACTTGGGCTAAGTGATTGGGAAGGAGAGGAAGAGCAAATGAAAGCAAGAAGCAAGAAAAGCATCTGTGTCAGTCTGGGTACTTTAGCGAAACGGATCCACAGCAACTCATGTACAAGAGAGAGTTTTATATAAAGTTTAACTGCGCATCAAGAAAACATCCCAACCCAGTGCTGCCCAGGCCCACAAGTCCAACATTCACCCATTAACCCATACGTCCAACACCAATCCACAAAGTCCTCCTCCGTCTCACAAAACACACACTATGATGCCGACTGCAGGAGGAAAGCTGAGTCCGTGAATGTGTAAACATCTCAGCACTGGCAGGGGTCTCTACACGGCTGCTCCAGCACCCAGGGCTGCATCAGGCTAGATCCATGTGGCTTCTCCTGGGGGATGTCTTGCAGGAAGTCAGTCTTGCCAGCTGAAGCAGGGAACTGCTAAGGCAGCTGCACCCTGGTGCGACCATCACAAAGCCAGAGACTCGAGAACTAGAAGGGCAAGGCTCACTGAGTCATTTATCCCTCCGCCCTTCAACTAATCCCAGGTGTGTTTATTGGCCAGGTTGACACAATAAACTAACTAACTCAGTGTCTGAGGGTATATGGAGGGAGGGGAGAAAAAGGAGGGAGGGGAGATAAAGGAGGAGGATGTCTCTGAGAAGATGTGGGGTCTGGCTTCTGGGACTCATCAGAGCCCTCGCTGTTGTCCTTAAATGGCATTGCCAACTGGAAATGGATCTGAACATGAGAAGGCAGTGTGACCAAGCTTCACTGACGTAAGCAAGCATGGGCCAACATGGGAAGGGCTAGGGCCTGTGAAGAGAACTCAGGACAGTGCACCTTGGCCGCAGCTCTGGCTCTGTTAGAGCTATTTCTCACACTTCCTTACGCTGTGGGACAGGTGCCATAAAATATGCCAAGATGCTTCTGGATTCCTGAGGTTGCTTTGGCAGGGCATTTCTTTAGCTTGTGATATTCTTGGCTGTTCCTCTTTTTGTGGCCACGAACCCTGCCCAAAGCTGAAGCTGCCACTCAATTTATAATCAGGTTCATGGCCACCAGGCCTGGGCAAGTGGGAGTAGCAGAGTGTGTGTACTCCAGAGCTGAGCCTGTGAGGGCAGTGGCCTCCCAAAAAGTGGTGGGCATGTTGACAGCAGGCCCTTCCACAAACCGAGAGGGCAGCCTCTCCAGGGAAGGGCCTGGAGAACTGGGGAAGGTGCACCCACGTGCTGTAGAATTAAGCTTACATCTCTGGCTAACCCTAACTCCGAAGTCATTTCACGTAGAAGTCACAGGCTCAGATGGAGACCGCTGACCGAGTGACGCTCCCGCGGAGTAAATGAAGGTTAGGTGCGTGCACTGCGGCACACTGGGAAGCACGTGGCTTATGTGAGAAGGAAGGTGAGCTGGCCTCCAACAGACTGAGGCTCTGCAGGAGTGCAGGCCCCGGCCGGGGCTGGGGGTGGGGTGTCTGGCCTCGCTGATATTTCAAGACAATCTAGAATTCGACCTTGTCAAAAAAAGTGAAATCTTTGGGTGTTCAGATAGAAGTCCAAATGGCTGGCCAAACGCCAAGCAGCCGTGGCACGGATTCAACCAATGGGACACCCGTTTGCAGACCAGAAATTGGTAACAGCTGTGCCGAAGCTGTCCTCGTGAGCTGATTTGCAAGAGTAATCCATTTCCTAGCTCCTTTGATCCTGAAATCCACCCATAAATGGCACTAGTACTCAATGGGGGCGGGGGGGGGGAGGCTCCACACTCCTATGTTCAGCCATTTCCCTAAGTGGCTATTAGCAGCCTTAGGCTGTGGAGCCCCACATCCTGCTCCCAGCGTGGCCTAGTCCTTCTTGGGGATTGGAACTCATGCTCTTACTCCTCCAGCAGCTAATTGCTTTAATGCATCCCGAATCTATCTGGGCTGCTGCCTGAACCAACCCTGTCATCATTTATTCACGGGCCTGAAGTCCCTTAAGCAGCTTCCTGCTGGTCGTCACGCTGCAGGGCATTAATGTAGTCTGGTTGGTGAGTCAAAGAGAAAGATGACATCATTTTCATGTCAGTAATGAGGACCTGTGTTTGTGTATATAGGGGTTATGGGGTGGGAAAACTCAGACTGCTTCTCTTAGACAGTAGTGCGATGCCTAGCCATGCACTGCACACACACACACCGTCTTTTGCTTTCAATCCAATCTGCTTCTCCCAAGTGAGTTATTAATATAGGACACAGCCTGGCTTCTTCCCTCCTGTCTCCTCATATAAATCCAACTAATTAATTTACTCTAACAAGAGGAATCTTTTTCTGTCTCTCTCAATCGTTGTCATTCCTGCCTAGTTTCCCTTAATTCAAACCCAAGACATGCAACTAGTGTGATCATCTCTCTTCGGGCCTTATCTGTGAGGCTCAACACGCAAAGATCTCTTATTTTTGCACCATCAGATCCACTCTTAAAAACTAGGGAGAGGTGGGTTCTTAAGTCAAGGGGCTATTAAGGATCAGAAGCAGGATGTGAGATGGCAGGTGAAGGCCTCCTGTTCTGTCTGGTTCCATCAATGAAAGGAAAATGGGAAGAGGCCCACATGTCCTGGACATTTGAGAATCCAATGAGATTGATACATGTTTTTGAAAAGACTCTACTTGATTGAGTTCACTCAATACCAGAGAATGGTGGCACAGGACTACCTACTCTTGAACACACAATTACTTGCTTTAGCCCATGTTTCCTTCCAAGGTATGAATGAGAAATGCCATCAAAATCAGCATGGTCATCCAGCTAGCCCAGCTCAGAAATCTCAGGTTGGGGTGGAAAGCTGAAGCAATTAGGCCTGTGTTGATTCAGCCTTGGCCTGTTGTATATCGTATCAATCGACCAGAAGCCAAAGGTAAGGTCGATCTTACAGGGATGACTCAGGTCCAAATGGACCATGGTGAACCATTGGGGAAGGCAGGGGTGAACTTGGAAACTGCCTTCTACTCTCTTCAGCTGCAGGAAGGTGTGGGCTAGGTGGACAAGGACCAGTAGAACTTCCAGCATCATTCCTGAGCATCCCTTGGATTCTTTCTTTGATGCTGCAAGGGATTTTCTTTCTTTATGGGAAATGTCAGTGCTTGTCTTTCAAAAACCAGAAGTGAAAAGAGGATTCACAGAAACTAGCTCCACACTGCCTGTTTGCACACTTGCACAGAACGGAGTCGGAGACGGATAATGAATGTGCCAGCTGCGTGTGGAAAACCAGCCAATTTAGGGCTTGTGGTTTTCCCTTTCTGGGCTGGGATTCCCTGTCCAGACGGCCTCTGAGAAGCAGGAGCAGAGACATTAAGAGCAAGGTGACAAAGGTGAGGTTATCCTGGGATATTAGTTAAGCGTGGACCCTGGCCCAAAGGATGACTGCTGCCAAGGATTCTTTCAAAGCAGTGAGCTGACGGCCATGTTGGGGAAGTTTGTTTTCGAGGCACTTAGATGTCTCACAGTGAATGATAGGCGTTGCTCCTAAAGCGCTGTCTCAGGCACCCTCCTCCATCTCTGTGCTCTAGTGTCCTCACTGGATAACAAGGTTTCATGGGTGCACATAGAATGGTGCCCGAGTGGTGTCGTGGTTAGGAATTGGGCTCTGATCCACACGGTCAGCCGATGGAAACCACCAGCTAGTCCGAGGGAGGACAAGGGGCTTTCGACTCCCGTAAACAGTGACAGTCTTGGGAACTCACAGGGGCTGTTCTACCCTGTCCTACAGGGTTGCTGTGAGTCGGCATGAACTTGATGGCAGTGAGTTTTGGAAGCTTTGGAATGGTGAGGGCATATTATAGGCATTTGATGGAGAAGAGCTAGTATCATCGCCATCACCATTATGAAATGATCACCCCCCCACATTATTATCCCCATTGCCTAGATGGAGAAACTGAGGCTCCAAGGCCCAATGTCACACAGCTGCCAGTCATAGAGACAATGCCACGACTCGTATCCTGGGTTACTCTTGCTGCAAAACGTACCAACTGAAATGCAATGTTGCTCATTGTGGAAAGTACTATGTGGCCACAGCTGTGTAGGATGCAATTTCTCTCTCATAAAGGAAACCTGAGCGGTAAAGCAAACACAAACCATCCTGAAGACTGGACACGTATCACATGAGAAGCATTTTCGATCCCTCTGGTAAGCAGGAGTGCTTAATTACCATGTGCCACTGCTGTTAACCTCTGCAAATAAGTCTAATTATCACAGATTAATGAACAGAGCTTAGGCACATCTAAAGGGGCTTTGCTGAGGGGTTTCATTTCTGCATTTCATTATCTCCATAAACGCTGTTGTTCCCCACGCACACGGTTATGGGACTTTTATTATTAGTAGTATTTTTAGCGGTGCTTTGTGAAATGTCAACACGGTGCCTGTGAATTAGCTCAGGGTGGGGAATCGCCTTCCAGGAAAGCTTTAGGAAAAGCCTGTACATTGGGTGGCCACTGCTGCATCGCTGTTTACTGATGAATCATGCTATATCGATGCAGAGGGAATAAAGCCTCGGTGGTCGCCAAGGAAACAGGTTCAGATTCTGGAAATATCTGAAACCACGTTGGAATTTCCAGGAAAATCAAATGTGTGAGTCCAGAGTCAGGTTCAGCCTCACCTGCTTCAGGAAGAGAACCACCACTGTGGTGGATCTCTGCGGAGGTGCCCTACAAGCAAGCGTCTTCTTTCGGCTCCTGTTGGAAGGTGGCCGTAATGCTGCTCATGAGAGCAGGCCTCTGATGGCAGCCATCTTTGAATGAGCCTGTGAGCGTGGAGAGATGAGTCTTTGGTGAATGTCGCAGAAATCCCAAAGCCAGCCTGTGGCAAGAGACAAGCTGGCAGCTAGCTAAAGGGCTTTGTCCACCCAGAGGCTCGGTCCTGAGACCAATCTGGGCCACAACCCCCCAGACACATTTCATTAATAAATGATTCGGCTTGCAAATCTTGTCAGTAGAGATTGCTATCACGGAATTAATGAAATAAATAATGAAGCCCTTCTGGCTGGCTGGCTGGCAGGCAGAGCAGAGTGGGTCTCTGCCTTTGTTTGAGACTGTCTCTTTGATCAGCCCTCGAGGATCTCAGGGAACGGGTTCCTGCTTCCAACACCCATCGACAGCGTTTACATCCACCTCCTCTTTTCTTTTTGGTATTTTTAAAAGCTTCATCTCATTTTACTGTCAAACACAAACGTTTCCCCAGGATAATATGTCAGATAAAGAAAACCAACAGGGGAAATCATCTGCAGTAAAGAGAACCTGAACTGCACTCTGGGAAATAACGCACCTGACACCAGATGAAGAAACGAGGAGGGAAGGAACTTTGCCTCAAATAACAGAGTCCCCTTCACAGTTTCCTTCGAACGTCTCCATTCCATGCAACCCACAGCTGAGAGCACTTCCGACCCAGAAGCAAACCACGACGCCACCCAGCGTGGATGGCCCAGGAGGCTGACAGGGCATCGGCCCAGGAGGTTAGCCAGGCGGATGTAGCTCACATGGCTTTTGTTAAATAATAAAAGGAAAGAAAAAGAAAAGAAAAAATTTCGTCTCAAAATAATGTTTTAAAATAGCCATGGGAGAAATCAGAATGTTGTTTCATTCCTGTATATGCATTTTCTGACAGTTGTTACTACTGTCATCTGAATTACTATCAGGAGTGGGAAGAGATGGGACACCAGCACCTGCTCACTGTACTACTTGCCTAAAGTTCTTCATCCGCTCTGTTCGTGCCTATGATTTCCTCCTTGATCCACTCTAATCCCAAGGTGATGTCTCCATGTCTGAGGAGCTGGCATTTGGGCTGGTCTTCCAGAGGGAAGCAGGATCTTGACACGAGGAATGGATTTTCACCCCTTCCTGCCTCTATCCACCCTCAGTATACAAATAGATACACACACCTGTGTCTTGGAAATTTCTCTCAGAGTCCTGAGAATTGTAGATGTTCTAGACTTAGACTTCCTTCTTAAAAGCTGCTATTATTTTATATACTTAGAGCCAAGTTCAAATCCATCCGTTCAAAAAAACAAAACAAAGCAGTAAAAAGTGTACAAGTGTGTGTCTGATCATTTCTAGTTTTATACGATGTCACAACCATTCTATAGGCAAAACCTGGCAGACCTTTCCTGGCTACATGATCTGGATTGTAGTTTCAGTGATCTGACAGGGTTAGATCTCAGATTCCTAAGAGTCTAGGATCAAGCTAAACAGTGAAAACTCCTTCTTAGGCTTAGAGAGGTAATGTCTAGAAGGTGTGACTTTGAGCTGTCACTTTATGATTTATCTTTTCAGTTAACTCCAAGAATTGGTTAGTTATTTAGTGGGAGTTTAAATATGTGCAGACTTTTAAAAGTTTGCGGGAAAGGTTCATTATCTTTTAATTCTGTTTTTAGACACCCTTTGAGAAGACCAATTGTACATAGTCAGAGCTACTCTCCAAGATGAAAATGAGAAGATCGATATTGTCATTTTCAAGTTATAACTCTATTCCATCAACCCTAGGATACACCCCTTCACCCCACCCCACGATTGTGCCAATTCTGTAATCTAGAGGCAGGTTACAATCGTTGGCAGGCAGGCAGCAGCTGGGAGGTTGTGGTCAACACTACACATGTGTATCCAGAATTTCAGAATTGGAGTCTGCTACTGCAAACGAAATCCTAAAGATAATAAGAAGCCTTGCCTCAGTGATGCTCGTAACAGCATAGAGGATGACCTGAGTGGAAACCACAGACACCGATGCCGAGCAGATGGCAATAAAACCGTACCTTGCAAACCTAGTCTGATTTGTCAAGCCGATAAACTACACAAACCACTGTCAGCAGGGCCAACTATTAAAGTTAAAGGGATTTTAAGAGCAGGTCAGACCTTGTGTTCCAAGATAAGACCATTGACTTTGAGCAACTTGTTTCACTTACAACTTCTACCCATCTCTTTTTGATCCCCTAGCTCCCTGGGTCCTGCAAGTACTTCTCCAAGCACCCCTTTTGAAGGCACTGCAGAGACTGTGAAGGTGATATTTTCTCAGGTTGAGCAAGTTTTAATCCTTCAGGTTTATGCGATCAGCTGTTTTCCTGCTGGTCTTGGTTCAGCCCTTTGAAATCTCAACAGAAGAATCCAGTGAAACCAAGCTTTAATTCTAAGACATTTTAGTAGTACATTCAACTCTCAAATTTATTTATATTTGCCTTTTTAATGTGGGCACATGGGTAATATATGGTAACAATGCATAACTAAGACGGAAAAGAATGTTTTACAAAACTGTAAGTGCTCAGATGTATAACAGTTTGTCTTAGTAGTGTATAAAATAAAAACCCAATCAAACTCATTGCCATGAGTCAATGATGACTCATAGCAAACCCATAGGAAAGAATAGAACTGGCCCTGTGAGTGGCCAAACGGTAACTGTGTACTGGAGTAAAAAGCCCTGTCTGTCTCTGGAGGAGCTGCTGATGCTTTCAAACTGTGGCCCTTGTAGATCACAACCCAACGTGTAACCACTCAATCACCAGGAATTCTAGTGCATAAAATAATACACAATTAAGGAGTCTTGGTGGTGCAGTAGATGAGCACTAGTCTGGGAACCAAAAGGTTAGTGTTTTGAATGCACCAACTGCATAAGAAACGAAAGATGTGGCAACCTGCATCTATAAACATTACAGTCATGGAAACCCTATAGAGAAACCCTACAGAGTAAACTTTTGAGTCAGAATTGCCTAGAAGGTAAAGGTTTGATCATACAGTTGATGGAAGTCTTCTAATAATAGCTGGTCATTTTGTACTGGACATTAATCATTGGTGCCTGTGGTAAGTGTCAAACCTACACTAGCACAGTTAATTCCTATAGCTTCCAAGAAGGGACTCCTTATAGTACCATCATGGAGAAAGCAGATCAATGGTTGTCCTAAATTGTTACTATTTTTACAGGTTGTCAGTCAGCTCCTAACCCATCAGAACCCGATGCACAAGAGGCTTGAACCATAGAGTTTTCCTTGGCAGAGCTTGGAAGGCTAGCTAGGTTCTTCTTCTCAGCCTGTTCCCTTCTGGAAGCCTGTTCGGACTCTTGGCAACACACCAACCTCCACTGACAGACAGATAACAGCTGTGTTTTAAGGTATCTTCACCTGGAATCAAACCCAGGCTTCTGCTATGCAAGGCGAGCAATCTACCCCTGAACCATCACTGCTCTAAGGAAGAGACTTAAAATGTGGTAGAAGAGTTCATCAGAGAGAGTCTGACTGTTCTACCGAGGATATTGTTACTCTTGGTGTCATAGAGTCTACACCAACTGATAGCAACCCAATGTCCAACAGAACGAAGGGCTGCCTGCTCCTGTACCATCCTCACCACTGTTCTTCGATGTAAGACTATTGTTGCAGCCGCTTTGTTCATCCATCTTGTTGAGAGCCTTCCTCTTTTTCGCTGCCCCTCTACCTTACCAAGCAGGATGCCTTCTCCAAGGACTGGTCTCTCCTGCTAACATCTCCAAAGTATGTGAGATGAAGTCTTTCCATCCTTGCCTCGAAGGCTGTACTTCCGAGACAGATTGGTTTGGTCTTTTGGCAGTCCATGGTACTTTTCAGCACTTCTTGCCAGCATCATAATTCAAATTCACACATTGGTTTTCCATGTCCAACTTTCCCCCACACTTGTGGTGATGGAAGACATCATGGCCTAGGTCAGCCCAAGTCATTCCTAAAAGTGACATTTTGCTCTTCAACACTTTCAGGAGATCTTCAGCAGATTTGCCTAGTGCAATGTGTCTTTTGATGTCTTGACTGCTTCCTCCGTGAACATTGATGGTGGACCCAGTCAATAAAAGTCCTTGACAACTTCAATCCTTTCTCTATCCGTCATGATATCACCTAAGGATATTTGTGAGGACTTTTATTTTCTTTACATTGACTGAAAGCTGTAGTCCTTGATCTTCACGGAGAAGGGCTGCAAGTCCTCCTTACATTCAGCAAGCAAAGTTGTGTCCTCTGCATCTCACAGGTTGTTAATGAGCCTTCCTCCAATCCTGATGCTACGGTCTTCTTCATCTAGTCCAGCTTCTCTGAATATTTGCTCGGTATACAGAGGGAATAAGTATGGTGCAAAGATACAACCCAGACCCACACTTTCCCTCATTTTAAACGATGCAGTGTGCCGTGTTCTGTTCACATAACTACCTACTGATCCATTCACAAGTTCCACATGAGCACAATAAAGCATTCTGGAATTCCCACTCTTCGAAAAGTTATCCATAGTTTGTTATAATCCACAAAGTGGATTGCATTTCTATAGCCAATAAAATACAAACATCTTTCTAGTATTCTCTGCTTTCAGCCAAGATCCATCTGACATCACAGGGGATATCCCTTGTTCCACATCCTCTTCTGAATCCAATCTGAATGTATGACAACTCACTGTCAATATACTGCTGGCTACAACCGTTGCCAGTTGAATGATCCATTGAATGATCTTCAGCAACTTTTACTTGCATGCGATATTGATGATATTGTTCTATAATGTGAGCAATCTGTTGGGTCACCTTTCTTTGGAATGGACACAAATAGGGATCTCTTCCAGTCAGTGGGCCAAGTAGCTGTCTTCCAAATTTCCTGCCATAGGTGAGTGAGGGCTCCCGTTCTTCATCAACGTGTTGAAACATTTTAATTGGCATCCCTGGAGCCTTGCTTTTGGCTCCTGCTTTTAGTACAACTTGAACTTCTTTCTTCAGCACCATGAGCTCCCGCTCACATGCTACATCTTGAAATGATTGTATATTCCAGCATCACCAAAATACACAAGCCACTACAGTACAACAAGCCACAGGCAAGTGAAGGTGGCCTGGGGCGGGAGGGGACAAACAACACTTTCAGTATCGTTGTCTTAAAACTGACACATACAGTAATTAGAATAATAATAATAATGGCAAGAAAATCAAATCAAATCAAATGGATGGCCATCGAGTCCATTTTGACTCATGGGGAGACTATAGACCAGGGTAGAGCTTCCCCCCGGTGAGTTTCAGATGCTCTGAATCTTTACAGGAGCAAAAAGTCTCGTTTGTATCCTGTGCAACAGTTGGTGGATTCTAACTGCCGACCCCGCGTTAGCAGCATGATCCATTATGCCGCCAGCACTCCTTATACTAACTGCTATGACACCTGTACTTAATGCTGGAGAGTGAGCTCTCAAGGTTAACGTCGGAGGGCTGTTGGTATTGTGGGGACACATCAGGCTGCTAACGGCAAGGTCAGCAGTTTGAACCGCCAGTCACCCCTCCAGAGAAAGTTGAGGCTTCTGTAAAGATGTATAGCCTTTGAAACCCACAGAGGCAGTTATACGCACTCCTATAAGGTCCTTATGAAGCAGAATCCAGTCAATGGTAACGAGCAGCAAGGTTGGTGGTGTAGTCGGTTATGCATTGGGCTCCTAACTGCAAGGTCGGTGGTTCAACCCTAACAGATCCTCTCGGGGAGAAAGATGAGGTTGTCTGCTTCCATCAAGACCTACTGTCTCGGAAACTGTAGGGGCAGTTCTCCTCTGTCCCGTAGGGGTGTCCTGAGTCGGCCCTGACTTGATGGCAGTAGGTTATGTTAATTCGTTTTTTGATAATCATGTAAGTGAAATTATTTCTCTTCAGTATTTAAGAAAAGGTGTATTCTGAGTCCCAAATCTTTGCCAGTTTATTTCTTCAAAGAAAGAGAGTCATTGAGTTCAAAGCCGTGTATCAGGGTTAAAAAACAACCAACGAAACAAAAACAAACCCAGCACTTGGGTCATCCATTAAAGTCACTGTATGACAGCTGTTTTGGGAATGGATGTTGCCACGGTTACTGCAGGGCACTCAGCATCCCAGCAGCCCTGTCACATCCAAACTGGGCTCCTGGCTCCTTGGAGACATGACCTATCCTTCTATTTCCCCGCCCCACTCCCACCTTCTGTGGTTCATATTAAAGATTTTTCTTTCCCTTTGAAAGAGAAATGAAATAATAATATGCTGAAAACTCCCTAGATGTCGCCTGGAGTGTTCTCGGCCTTTGATGTTTTTGTGGCCCTCTGGTTTTCCTTAAAGATCACAGGATCAGCACCGCTTTTTTTTTATAAACCTCAACCCAGGGTTCCAAGCTGCTGCCTGCCACAGGTGGGGCCACAGTGTCCGTCACTCAGTCCACCAATGTGGAGGTCCAGCAGCTACTGTTTTCTCAACTGGATCCCCCCACCTCCCACCCCACCCCTGATAAGTTATGGCAGAGTACCGGTATTTTCAGGATTTTGTTGTTGTTTTGTTGTTCTTTTCTCTCTCTCTTGGCTCTTATTCCGTCAATACATTTGATTGTGTGGCCCACACACCGAGGGTGCAGAGCTCTATGAGAAAAACCACAGCATTTCACTCCCACCTTGGTGTCCCAGGAAGGTAGGGCCGTAAGCCAGAGCATGTCCAGTAGTTCCGTTTATTAGAAACACGCACGCACAATGAGACAAACATGATGTATGATCTAGTAAGATCATTGTGTTTAATGATTTGTATTCCTAAAGCCTTCAATCATGAAATGCATTTGTCATTTCTTACACTTAAAAAAAAAAGATAATTGGTGGGAAGCACTTTTATATTCGTAGAGGAAACTGAACCTATCATTATGTCTTTGTAGCAGCTATTGGATAATGGTTCAGAATCATGGCTTCCACGAGTACTCTCTGAGTCACACGAAGTCTTGTCAAATTCATGTTTGGTCTCGCTGACGTTTTTTATAAAAAAGAATTTTGTTACCTATCATCCTTCCCCCGCCCCCTCCCTCTCACCCTTTGCTGTTTCTCCCCATCACCTGCTTCCCGGCCTCTTTTCTATGCTCCGCTTATAGATTATTAAGAAAAAAGATGTAAACTCACAGGGAGGCTTAAGGTAGACACAGCTGGTGTCAACAAAAACAGAGCCAGATGAAAGAGTGCGCAGCTTGTCTGAATGGGTGACCCTGGGGCTTTCTTGTGACTCATCCTTGACCTTTGCCCTCTCAAATCATACCCCAGGCAAGGAAACAGCTTTTCAAAGAAGATATCTTCTGGGACTCTTTGTACATTTTCATTGAAACCTCTTTGCAAAGTGGTCAAAAACAAATGCTGGCAGGAAGAGGGGCGCTGTGACAAAAGATGGATTTGAAGTGACATAGAGTTGCTCTGTGTTACCTGTCACACAAAGAGAGTCCCAAAGCACTTATCAATTTATTCCCAACGAAAAGCCATCGATGAGTGTTTTCAATATGGGCTCCACATTATTTGAACGATTCCCTGGGTCTTTGAAAAGATTGCCTTTAGGCACACACAGGACTTAATGGCTTCTTTTGTTTTGCAGATTAGCAACAAGGAGCCTGCATTACTTCTGTAATTCAAGAGGGGGGAAGAAAGGATTCTTTTGACAAACATGGATTTCCGATATAAAACTTTAAGATATGAAAATACCACCTAGTGAGTTATTATTTTAAATGATCAAGAAAATCGCTTCTTCAACTTGAGTTACTTAATAATGGAGGAAAATGTGCAGGCGTAGGCAATGGTTCCTGATCTAAAAGAGCAGTTAAAGGTAGACTTGCATGTTTCGTCCTTCGGAGGTTAATGCAATCTCCCAAATGAGCTGACTCCCTTGTCAGAGAGCTCAGCCCAAAGAGATAAAGGCATTTTAATTTTTCTACCTATAACTGTGGCTTTTGAGTCATGAGAGCCTTTTGTAATTACTCACACTCAGCTGTGTGAAGAGAAACATGAGCCCTCCAATAATGAAGCTTATGAAATCTGGCACTAATTGATACAGGACAAAGGATGGAGCGTTTGGTCCAGTAAGTAACAGAATGATGGGACCAGGAATCTCTAACCGGGACCCCATCTCCTTTACAGGGACACGTCTTGGACTTTCCTTAAGGTACCAGTGTATTAAATAATGAAAAGATGGATATTGTAAGTTCAATAGATCCCCAGGTCAAAAAAGAGAGAAACCAAGCCCCATTCAGATGTATGAACATGACTTTCGGCAGTTTCTCCTAGAAGTAAGTATATGTTGGAAAGGAACCCAACCTTTCCTCTAGT
>NW_022103899.1:33397036-33451445 GCF_000313985.2 Echinops telfairi | reverse complement strand
GGGGAGGGAGGGGGAAATGAGCTGATATCAAGGACTGAAGTAGAAAGCAAATGTTTTGAGAATGATGATGGCAACAAATGCACAAATGTACTTGACACAATGGATGGATGGATGGGTTATGATAAGAGTTGTAAAAGCCCCCAATAAAATGATTTTTAAAAAAGGAAAGGAACCCAAACAAAGCAATAAAATTTATTTTGGTTAAAACAAACTGTTGAGAAATTGAACGCAGAGATGCACACCATGTGGTAGTCATATCAAATCCTAAACATCCAGCTTTTTACAGACTTGCAAATCAAATTGTTGTATGGTTTGAGGAGCATTTAATACAGTGTGACCAGTTTAAAGTTAACATTTTGTATTCAGGATGATTAATGGCACTATATTGTGCTTCAATTACTACAAGATACTTCTCCATAATAAACGATAGCAATAATATTCACATTAAGTCAATAAAAAGTACCTCCAAAGTGTGATGTATAAGTGTCATTATTATAGTATAAGTTGATCACATTACACAATGAATTATCAACAGTGGAACAGGAAATCTCTACACCAAAGCATATATTTTCATCTCACTGCCCAGCGATTTTGGCAGATCATCCTCATTAGTATTAATAGAAGTCAAGTGCAAATCTTCACACATATTAGCCAGAGGACTGACTGCCCCTCCTTCTTCAGTCTAACTACACTACACTAACTACACTTCTCTCCAAATTGTATTTCATCAGGTTCAAATCTGACAAACCAACGAACTGCTTAAGGCCTTCCCCTCCATAGGGAAATAGAAGTGGTGAGTGACCTTTTGCAAAACCAGTCCTTAGGAGAACGGTCACA
The DNA here is from genome assembly GCF_000313985.2 of Echinops telfairi. Lineage (NCBI taxonomy): Eukaryota > Metazoa > Chordata > Mammalia > Afrosoricida > Tenrecidae > Echinops > Echinops telfairi. The sequence goes on along the minus strand of NW_022103899.1, from coordinate 33,450,608 downwards.
GAAGACAGGTATTGGAGTCTGGATTGGCTCAATGGCAACCAATTTAAGGCGTTCCTGGGTGGCCTAAATGATTAAATGTTTGACTCAATTGGAACCTCAAACTCACTGTGAGTCGGTGCCAACTCAGTGACCCTGCAGCAGCGGTTCTCAACCTGTGGGTCGAATGACCCTTTCACAGGGGTCTCCTAAGACCATCCGAAAACACCTATTTCTGATGGTCTTAGGAACCGAGACACCGCTCCTCTATCCGTCTCCAGGCGGGTCCGCCCATAGGCAGATACGCCCACATACAAGTACCCAGTGTGAAGACTGTTACCCATGCTACACCATGCTTCAAGACAACATTTCATTTATCTGTCATTAGCATAAATATTTCACAATATATAATTACATATTGTTTTTGTGATTAATCACTATGCTTTCATTATGTTCCATTTGTAACAATGAAAATACATCTTGCATATCAGATATTTACATTATGATTCATAACAGTAGCAAAATTACAATGATGAAGTAGCAACGAGAATAATGTTAGGGTTGGGGGCCACCACAACATGAGGAACTATATGAAAGTGTCGCGGCATGAGGAAGGTTGAGAACCACTGCCCCACAGGACAGAGGACAACTGCCCCCTTGAATTTCAGAGACTGTAGCTCTTCATGGGAGTCGGAAGGCTTGTCTTTCTGTCCAGCAGGGACAGAGGTGACTTCAAACTGTTGAGATTGTGGTCAGCAGGCCCACCCTAAAGGGCTTCTGAAGAGTGAAGTTTGAACCCACCCATAATTGCCTTGGAAGGCAGGCCTGTCCATCAGTTGCTGAAAGATCATGACCTTGAAAATGCCATAGAGTACAACACATGAGGTCACCGTGACTTGGAATTAATTGTTGTGGTGATCCCTTGGAGGGAGGGCATATGGGCACCCTGGAGTCCAAAGCAGCTTGTTTCAGGAAGGTGGGTGATTTCCACCTCCCATTTATCTATCTATCTATCTATCTATCTATCTATCTATCTATCTATCTATCTATCTATCCATCCATCCATCCATCCATCCATCCATCCATCCATCCATCTATCCCTCTGCACTTGTATTCCACAGACTAGATCATCATGACTGAATAATTAAGAAGCAGCTTTAAGATGCTGCTTAAGGTAAGATGATGGGTGTCAAGGCTGACAGATTACACAAAACTGATTTGCAGCTGCTCCTGGCTTGCAGGAGGTAGGGAGGGTCAGATGGCTAAGCAGGTGAGGACAGTGAGGTATGCTGGTAAAGCTATCCCCTGTCCAGGTGGGTAGCAATAATTGTCTGATTATGCTTCCACAGTTTGTTGTTGTTGTTTTGCTTTCGTTTTTTTAATTTTTATTGTATTGGGGGCTCTTACCACTCTTATCACAATCCATACGTATATCCATTTTGTCAACCGCATCTTTACGTATGTTGGCATCACCTTTTTCAAAACATTTTCTTTCTACTTGAGACCCTGGCATCAGCTTGTTAATGCTAGGTTCCAGCAAGTCGATTCTAAATCACTGTGACCCCATGTGATAAAGCAGGAGTACCCCATATGGTGTTCTGGACAACGCTCCTTATCGATTGCTCTGTCTGCTGGGTGGGTTGAAAATGCAAGTGCTCACCATTGTTCTATCTGTGCTCCTTGGTCCTGCAAGCATTATGCTTAAATGGGATCTGCAGGCTGAAAGGAGGATGGTCTGGTCTCTTTTTCTTTTTTTACTTGAACTATTTTTTAAATGCGTGACAATTTTTGGAGTAGTTTTATGTTTATAGAAAAGTTGAGCAGCGAGTACAGAGAATTCCTCTAGCCCTCAATTCCCATGGCAGTTTCTCCTACTACTAATATCTTCAATTCACCTGGCACATTTGTTCTAATGGATATAATACTGGTACATTATTGTGAGATAACTCCAGTTGTTGATGGTGCCTTGTTGTTAGTTGCTGTCCAGCCAGCCCACGAGTCAGACCACGCTCATGTAGAGCCCATGCACAACAGAAGGAAATTCTCTGGTCCTTCGTTCGCCCCAGGCTCGGTTATGGATCAGACAATTGTGATTCATCGGGTTTCCGTGGGCTGGTTTTTAGAAGTAGATTGACTTTCTTCCTCATCCATCTTCATGAGGACAAGAAGACCCTCCACATACCTGCCAGCTTGAATGAGTGCTTGGCGTGTCCGCCATCTAGCTCTTTCCCACAATTCTGAACACCCCGAGATTAAGGATGAAAACAAACGTTCTTTTTGTTTCTTAGTCAATTAGTGCCAATATTCATATGGTGACGAAACATGACCTGAATCAAGATGAGGCTATATGTTCAGTCTCTATTTAATCCTTGTTGCTGTGGTTAGTTGACTTTCAGTTGATTCCATACAGAGATAGCACGTGGCTGGTATAGAATTTTCATTGGTATCAAGAGTTGAATTCTTAACTAACTTCTGATAAACCAATGATTAGGACAACCCATTTATTAGGTAAGAAAGACTTATTTAAGATGCTAGCAATGGAGATGAAGTGAGAAGTACTGTAAAGGGAGAATCAACAGACATACTATAAGGGTAAGTCAAAAGGTATTACTATTAGGGTTCCACTTCATATATGCACAGATTCACTCCAGACTAAATGTGCTTGACTGTCTCTTTGATCAGTGCTTGACTGCTGACCAGTTTTCTCAATAACATACGTATCTTAGTTATGTCAGGGCACATTAAAAAAATGTTTCTGTCAAAGCAGTGGCTTCCCAGGGGATCTGGGCTGGGCCAGTTAAATTCAAGACAGGGGGGGTCCATTCAGAATAAATGACAATGACTATTTTTGGAGATTCTAATGGGGGTAATTAATCTTTAAAAAAAATAAACAAGTAAATATGTGTTTATTTTACAGTCCAATTCCATGGCCATTTACTAATTTCAATTATTTTTAAGTGATATGCCATTGTTATTTCATTTTTTAAGTTTTATTGGCATTTAATGCACATACCATACAATCCAGTAGTTGATAGTTGATTATATCAAGTATGTCTATATAGCCAGAGAAGTCTACGTCCATATGTCATATGTTTCCTCCTAACTCATGGAACTACAGGGGTTGGTGAACCCAAGATTTGCCAGTCAGATGGCAGGCTTCTGGGTGCAGAGGTGACGGTAAGATGACAAGATGCTGATGACTCCCAGAGTCAGTAGGCAATACAATAGCCTGCTTAGCTCAAATCCAAACTGACCATGAGTTCCAGCTGTATCATCTGTAAGAAGGAAACAACCTCTTATTGGAAGCATTTCACTTAGATGGGAAGAAGGCCACACACATGAGTAGATCTATCATCATGGAGCATTACTGTGGTGAAATGAACTTATTTACTTATGGCTCTCCTGTCCATGTCTTTGTAACTCCCAACATATGATTTGGTGAGACCATGCAAGTAGGGTGAGGATTGGCCAATTTTGCATTCTGCTGAGTAAACGAGTGAGCTATGTCACTAGAAGGAAGAGGAATCCCACAACCACCAGGAAAGAGGAGCCACCAGTGGAGCACACGAGCGATCCCTGCCTCAAGTGGCAGGGCAGCAGAGGCCCCAGAGGCTGCTGAACGGAGACCATGAGACTGAGTGGAGGAGTAGCACCAAGACTGTAAGGCAGAGTGGTGGATTTCCTGGCCCATGGAGGCAGAGGTAGAGCGATTGTGTGGCTGAGAGGCTGAGGACCAGAAAGACATGCCCGCCAGCATGACTGAAAAGAGTTATTCAATCTATTAGCTACCCTAAAACACTCCCATAATTGTGAGTAATGAGAAGAAAAATTTAAGAAATGATGAAATAAAAGAGCTGAACAGAAAATTTCAAATTTCTTTGTCTAGCTAAAGAAGACAAAGGCAACTATAATGAAATGTGCAATGACTTAGTGTGTTAGAGCTGTCTAGAGAAACAAAATCAGGATACTTATGAATATAGATATAGATGTTAAGAATAGAGATAGATATAAGTTTATATAGCACAAAGGCATATAATAGCTAATTAGTCCACACAGCAGTATAGAAGGCTGAGTTCAACTCATTTCCATGGAACAGTTAATATACTGGAAGTCCTTCAACTCATAAGGGCTGCTGGGTACAAGGTCAAAGAAGCAGACAGCTGAGTCTTCCCTAGGGCAATGCAGGCAGTCTGGCCACAGGCAGCAAACAGCAAGGTGAGTCACCAACAGTCAAAAGCTCAGGAGCTTAGTGAAGCAGACCCAGATGGGATATTGAACTCAAGCAATGCAAGACAGCAGTATCTGCCAGCCTCAAGCGCAAGCAATGTACACACCAGCAGCAAGGCGAAGCAGGTCTTGAAGGAAGCTCAAGCTCTAGCAACATGATCCATGGTTGGCTGTCCCACAGGTAGTGTAGCTCACAAGTTGAAGCAGAGAGCTAGCTAAAGCAGTGTACACTGGTCCAATCACCAGAAAGCAAGAGAGAGAGGGGCGGGCCTTACTGAGCCATTTATCTGTGCCCTTCAATTAAGCTGTGACCTGATTAATCCCACATGTTTCTATTGGTATGTTTCTATTGTGCCAGGTTGGCACAATAAATCTACCTATCACACCTATAATTAGAAAATCAAAAATGAAGAACATACTCAGCATATCTTAAATTGAAAGAACTCAAGAAAAAAATTAAAGCCTCAAGTTGCAGTATTGAAAGATTCTATGGGGAAAATATTGACTGATGCAGGAAGCATAAAAAGAAGGTGAAAAGAACACAGAGAGCCACTGTACCAAAAAGAACTAATAAGACACCCCACCATTTCAGGAGGTAGCGTATGGGCAAGAACTAATGATGCCGAAGGAAGAAGTTCCAGCTGCACCAAAAACATTAGCCAAAAGCAAGACTTCAGTAAATGATGGAAAGCCAACTGAATTGTTCCAACATGCTGGTGAAACACTGGAAGCACTCAATCACCTAGGGTAGGAAATTTGGAAGACAGCTACTTGTCAACTGACTGGAAGATATCCATATGGGTACCCGTTACAAAAAAAGATGACACAACAGAATGCTCACATTATACAACAATATCATTGATATCACATGCAAGTAAAATTTTGCTGATGATCAAGATCAGGAGTGTCAAATTGGTGGCCCGCGGACCACATGCGGCCCCCAAGGTAATTTTTGTGGCCTGTGATGCTCTGAAAGAAAATGAAAATTTAAAAAAAATTGTTATGAAGAAAATAGCACATAGGGGAGATCAAGGCAATACTGTACACACAGTTCCCTTGTTAACCCTTTAACTACTGAACACGAGCATACACGTGACCCAGTGCCTTTCCTGTGGGGCCTGTGGTTATGTATAAACCGCGCTGACTCAGTTCCGGCGATGTTTGGAAGTGATATGTCTGCCACTCTCTGTGTCACATAATGTAAACAGATTCCAATAGTGAAAGGGTTAAAAAGAGCACTCTGGGTGTGCTGTTATGAAACATACCTAGCAGCAGCGCTAGTTAACGTTTTTAGAGGGAAACCATTACAATTGTGCATCACGTTGGTCAGCTGTCCAACATTTTGTGTTTTTTATTAGTTACTTTGTTATATTTTCTGGTCACAACATAAGAGGTAAGTGAAAACCAGTTGGAGGAAAGCACTGGCAAGTTTCAGGTAATAAAGAATAATTTTAGTTTTAGTTTTATAAATACATTAAATAAAATAAATGTTTAAATAAAAGCAATTATATAGTGTTTTAATTATCCTATCCATATTTATGAATCCTTACTTGAAAATATAAATGTAACAAAATTGGTAAATGTGATGTGGCCTGCGTGAATTTTGCCTGTTGCACCAAATGGCCCGCATTTTAACTGAGTTTGACACCCCGGATCAAGATCACCCAACAACGGTTATAGCAGTACATTGACAGGAAGCTGCCAGACTTTCAGGCTGGGCTCAAAAGAGGAAGTGGAACAAAGGATATCATCTGTGATGTCAGATGGATCTTGGCTGAAAGCAGAGAATACCAGAAAGATATTTACTGGTGTTTCACGGACTGTGTCAAGGCATTCCACTGTGTGGATCATAATACACTATGGATGAGCTTGAGAAGAATGGGAATTCCAGAACACTTCATTGTGCTCATTTGGAACTTGCACATGGATTCAGAGGCAGCTGTTCGATTGGAAAAAGCTGCATGATTTAAAATCAGCAAAGATGTGTGTCAGGGTTGTATCCTCTCACCATCACCATACCAATTCAATCTGTATGCTGCGCAAATCAGCCTGGCTGGCTTATATGAAGAAGAAGTAGCATCATGATTGGAGGTTGGCTTATTAACAACCTGTGCTGTGCAGATGGCACAACTTTGTTTGCTGGAAGCGAGAAGGACTTGAAGCACTTGCTGATGAGGTTCAAGGATTGCAGCCTTCAGTCTGGATTACGACTCATTGTCAAGAAAACCCAGATCCTCACAACTGAGCCAATAAGTAACACAATGATAAGTGGGGAAAAGGTAGAAATTGTCAAAAATTTTGTCTAACTTGACTCCACAGCCAATGCTCATGAAAGCAGCAGTCAAGGGATCCAAAGATGAATTAGGTAAATCTGGTACAAAGACCTCTTTAGAGGACTGAAAAGCAAGAATGTTACTATGAGGACGGAGGTGCAGCTGATCTAAGCCATGGTACTTTCAATGGCTTCATATGAATGTGAAAATTGGATATCGAATAAAGAAGACCAAAGAAGAATGGATGCATGTGTACTGTGGTGCAGGAGAGGTACCACGAGCTGCTAAGAGTACAAACCAATCTGTCTTGGAAGAAGTGCAGCCAGAGTGTTTCTTGCAAGAAAGGATCCTGAGGCTTCATCTGACATACTTTGGACACGTTATCAGGAGAGACCAGTCCCTGGAGAAGGACATCATATTGGGTAAAGTAGAGGGGCAGCGAAGGAGAGGACGACCCTCAAGGAGATGGATTGATACCAAGGCTGCAACAATGAGCTCAAGCATGGGCACAATCGTGAGGATGGGGCCGGACTGGGCAATATTTCATTCTGTTGTGCACAGCACCACTAGGGGTTGGAATAGGATCGATGGCACCTAATAACAACAACAATGATGAGTCTTGTCTGTGAGCTACGTAACAGCATTGCAACAAGTTATCAAGCCCAGTAAAGCAGTAGCATGCTGTGGGCATAATGACTGGTGTGTGAATAAGGTCAAGAAGGAGAGAGGGTGGAGGCATAACTGACCTTTGCTTTGTGGCAAGTGGCATTGGTCTGGTGTGAAGTTGGCTTCTTCTCCGTGCACTCAAAAGAGGTCAGTCACGCTATTTCCTCAATGACTGTGTCTTAATCCCTGATAATCCACTGATAATCCTGCCAAGTTGACACAGAGCCTAAACAATCATAGGAGCTTGTTAAGAAAATTAAAAACTGCAGCATCTAGAAAAAAGCGGGGGAAGCTGTGCCAAAGTGTTTTTTCATCACGGCAACGCAGGTACTCAGTCCTGGAGGGTACCGGCAGCTGTCTCTGGGGAATCATTGGAAAACCCTACCTCCTCCCCGCTGCAGCCCTCCTCTTGCCCCTTCAGACTTCTTTTGTTCCCCAGAACTCAACAGATGTTTTAAAGGAATGTGATTTGAGACTCTTGCAAATGCCATGACTTGGTTTGGACATGGGGGCATCAGAAGAGCTCGGGCGTTTGCAGGAAGGGTGAGAGGTGGAAATACTACCGTCCACTATGGGCAGACCTAGATGAAAGATACATGGTGAAATAATATCTTCACACTTTGGTATTTTTGTGTATTAAAAGTGTTTACGGTGGGTAGCAATACTTTTTGACCTTCCTTCACATGAGTAGCAAACATGAAGACCGGGAAAGATTTGGGTTCATCACTTCAAGCCTGGATCTTAGGAGAACTGTGGCAACATCAGTTGAGAAACTTCAGAGGCAGCCTTGGTGTGGAGAGCTATGTTATGAATTATTAATGAAGTTAAAATACACACACACACACCTGCCAGATTTTTCCTCCTTTGATTTTTCCCCCTCTATCTTCATTCCACTGTCACTCCCCTTCACTACCAGCATTTATGAAAATGATAAGACTCTTGTTTTAATCCTTTCCTGAGTACTGTGAGATAAGACTGACGGAATGCCAGAGAGGGTGGTGGTAGTATAAGGGGAAAGATCAGGGCATTAGTATTTAATAAAAAACCTGAACGGAATGTATCCTCGGTACTGAGGGTTCACTGTACGTGGATTTCACTGTAAAAATACTATGACACCTACTTTGCACCATTCTTCCATTCAGAGATGGCACGGGGCCCACAGTGCGGTTACAGGATCAGATCACAGTAGGCATTTAAAATTCATGATCTTGCTGCAGCACAACAGAACAATATAAATTGAAAGACACGGGCTGGATACCATCTTGTGGTCTTCACATGGGGAAAATTAGTGGCACTTTGATTCGCGAATGGCTTATGGCTGGGCTGGGCCCTGTGGTGGTACTAATATAGCCATCCCTAGAATGCCAAGAGGTGGCCTGCTGTGTTAACGGCTGTCATTTCATGCCAAACTCACATAACTGAAAGGTTATGGGCCAATAAAAAGAAAAGATGCTTCTCTTTTCCTTGGGTTATGAAATGCAACCGCGAGTCCTTTGGGAAGCAAACTACCTTGTTTCCTGCGAAAATATGTCAGTCAAAGTGGCTGATTTCGATGGTGAAAAGCTTTTGTAAACACGTATGTGTCAGTGTTTTTTTCCCATCTGATCAGTGAGCCTTGCTGGAGTATTGTTGCTGGAACTGAGTATGAGCCAACCAGGGAAGTTAACTTCGGCGGAAGTCGCATTAACACTTAGTCAGGAGGGGGGCTCCTTGGAGTCCAAGGCGACTGTGAAAGGCAGAGATGGGCTGTACAAAACATCTGAGTTTGGGAGTTAGCAGACTTGCTTCTGCCACTGAGCAGCTACTTAATTTGGTGCGAATGACAGAGCGAGTCTGAACCAGCAGTACCCTATCTGGAAAATAAATACCCTCCATGCCTCATGATATGATCCAGGAACTCTGGTAGAACAAGGGGTTATGCACTGAGCTGCTAACAATAAGGACAGGGGTTCAAATCCACCAGCCACTTCATGAGAGAATGATGAGGCTATCCAATCCTATAAATATTTGTATTCTCACAAACCCAAAAGGGGGCAGTTCTACTTTGTCCTGAAGGATCACTGTGAGCTGGAATCTAGTTGATGGCAGTGGGTCATGGGCTATCTGGGTGTGCTTCCTGGTCAGCTTCTGGAAAAGGAAATCATGCTTGCTCAGGGAAATGAACCACAACAGCTGCAGCAACAGGCTCAAACAATCAAAGATTATAAGAATGGCTCAGGACAAGGCAACGTTTCATTCTGCTATGCATGCAGTTGCTGTGAGCCAGAGCTGGCACAATGGTAATGAGCAACGTGCCGCATGGCTATCCATCCCATGGAGGAAGGAGACTTGATGTTATCCCCAAGCTGAAACTGGCGCTCAGAGAAGTTAAGGAACATCCAATGTGAGGATTTGTGTCAACTTGGCTGGGCCAAGATTCTCAGTGGTCTGGCGGTCAAGAACTAGTAACACCTCTATGTGTTAGTCCAGGTTGACTAGAGAAACAAATTCATAGACACTCATATGTGTATAAGAAAAAACTTTATATAAAAGAGGAATTGTGTATTTAGAAAACATCCCAGTCCAGTCCAGATCAAATCCATATTAGCCCATATGTCTGATACCAATCTATAAAGTCCTCTTCAGACTCATGCAACACATGCAATGATGCCGAATGCCTGAAGATCACAGGGCTGTGGGTGGAAAGTCTTGTGGATTCAGATTCAGTGACAGTGGAAGCATCTCAGCACTGACAGGGGTCTCCATGTGGCTCCTCAAGCTGTGGGGCTCTAGATTGGCTCCATGTGTCTTGTCAGCAAGAAGATGAAGTAGAGTCTGTGTGTATCTGGCCTCCATTGAGCTATTTATCTCCCTGGCACCTCCAAATGAAATAATCAAGCTGAGACCTGATTGACAGGCTAGACTCCACCCCTTTGCAAGTTGACACCAGATTATGTAACTACCACACTCTATGAGATCTCCTATGAGCAGCCAGTCAAAGGAAAGGACATTTTCTCTGGAGTGTGGCCTACTTTTAATTTAAGTGGAAGTCATGGAAAAGCTTGCTTGTATTCTGCTAGTTCTGGATCCTGCATCTGACTCATTAACTGGTCTCCAGTTCTTTGGGCTTGAGCCAGCAGCCTGCTGTGTTGCTTGCTGATCCTAGGAGACATCAGCAGCCAGACATTTTACCAGTTGATCTTGGATTCATTCAACTCTGCATCCAGAAGCCTGCTACTTGACTTGCCCGTCTTGGGTTCATAATCCCCTACAGCTATGTGAATCAGGAGAAACCTCCAACCTGACATCTGACCCCTGGACTTAGAACAGGCCCACCTCTACAACCATGTGAACTATTTTGTTGATATAAACTTCTATGTAAATATATACATTGGTTTTGTCTCTCTAGAGAACCTACTCTATGACAGCCAGCATGCACTATAACTAGAATTTAAAGATGCTCCTGAGTTTCCAAAACCACAAGTCACGGAAATGTATAGCCTCTCTAGAAGGTTTTCATTAAATCTTTGGACAAATACTGACACTGATGAGGTCTTCTTGGGAAGCAGGGCACAATGAACATTGGAGCAAATCATGGAGGTTAAGAGGTGGGACTCTGGAACTTGAATTCAAATTCTGATTCTCATCATAAGGTTAGTGTAAAGACTAAGAAGATTAGTACTTCAATCACGTTTAGGAGCATAGAATAAAATACTCAGTTAAAGTTAGCTTATTAAATTAATCTACTAAACAGTAAGGTCAGTGCTTTGTCCCCTACTATATTGACAGCATTGAGAAAAGTGCCTGGCACATAGTAGGGCCTCAAGGAAAATGAGTAAATGCATGAATGTATAATGGAATTACAAAAATTTTTAATCCATCCCTGAGATCCAAGTAACGTTTTGGCTTTATGATTTCAGATTTCTTCTACTCAGAATTTTAAAAAATAATTTTATTGGGGGCTCGTACAATGTTCATCACCTCTACTCAGAATTTTTGAGCATCCAAAATACAAAGTACAAGAGCACAATGGAATTTAGGAACTAGGAAGGATCTGTAATATTACTGTACATGATGAAAGTAATGTTCTAAAAAGGTATCAAGTGATGTAACTAAAAGAATTAATACAACTGGCATTAGAATCCAGGTTATTTTATTTCTCAAGGACTTAATAAGTGAAATTATCCCAGGAGTGATTTGCACTCAGTAATTTTTAAGGGAACTATATTTTAATGATTTTCCATAGAAAGTATTTGACTGTGCGGATCATAACAAACTATGGTTAACATGGAAAAGAATGGAAATTCCACAACACTTTGTTGTGCTCATGTGGAACCTGTACACAGAACAAGAGGCAGTCATTAGAACAGAACAAAAGTAAACTGGATGTTTAAAATCAGGAAAAAGTAGCCATCGGGGCTGTATGTTTTCCTCATACTTATTCAGTCTGTATGCTGAGCAAATAATCCAAGAGGCTGGACTATACGAAGACAAACGTGGCATCAAGTTCCAAGGGAGGCACACGCAGAAGAGGCCATCTCATTGCTGAAAGCAAGCACTTGAAGGACTGGCTGATGAAGATCAAGGATTACGGCCTTTGCTATTGATTACAACTCAATATAAAGGAAACCAAAGTCCCCACAAGTGGACCAATAGGTAACATCATGGTAAATTGAGAAAAGATTGAATTTGGCAAGGATTTTATCTTGCTTGGATCCACAGTCCTTACTTATGGAAGCAGCAGCCCCAAAAATCAAAGGACATATTTCATTAAGCAAATCTGATGCATAAGACTTCTTCAGAGTGTGTAAGAGCAAAGGTGTCACTTTGAAGACTAAAGTGGACCTGACCCGGACCTTGGTGTTTTCAATTGCTTTCTCTGCACATGACAGTTGGACAATGAACAAGCAAGATTAGAGAATCGATGAACTTGAATTGTGCTGTTGGTGAAGAATATTGAAAGTAATGTGGACTGCATGGAGAATAAAGAAACCTGTCCTGGAAGTACAGCCAAAAGGTTCCTAGGAAGCGAAGATGGCAAAACTTGGTCTCATGGACTTTGGACGCACATTGTCAGGAGGAGCCATTCCCTGCACAAGGGCATCCTGCTTGGGAAAGTGAACCGAGGATGACTGTGAAGGAGAGGGCTGAGGCAGTGACTGCAACAATGGGGTCAAACATAACGACGATTGTGTGGACAGTGCAGCAGCACCATGTAGTGTTTCCTTCTATCGTACATATGGTTGCTATGAGTTGAAACTGACTTCATGGCACCTAACAACAATGTAGAAGGAGGGACCCTCAGGGGAAAGAAAGAACATCCGTTTGTTTGTTTTTGAAGTTGCTATGGGATGGATTCTCCATAATGTTGGTGATACAAATTCTGCATCTAAGCTCTGGCTACTGGCTCTGTCAACAAGGGCACTATTGATCCAATCACCTCGGGTTGACAGTTTTGGAGTCGTTTTCAATTGTCCGTCCTTCTTCCTCAAACGTCAAGTCTGTGGGTTAAGAGCATTGTAATTAGGGAATAAACTTTAGATGTTGGACATAGTTTGGGATGCTACCTCGGCAGTTTTCCAGCTGTGTGACCTTGGGCAAGGCATTGAACATTCCCGAGCCTTGGGTTGTCTCATTCATGAGATTATTGATCATACCTATTCCAAGGTCATCAAGAAGGTATTCAATGCGATGATGGAACTAGAGCACCCAGCACAGGGCAATAGTCCTGCCTAGGCAGTAGATGTTATAGATGCTATTGTGAATTGTGCTGATTACTACTAGTGTATAGCTACGAGAGAGAAACAAAAGTTAAATACCCTCCACATTGTATTTCCTATTTCTACATGCAATACTGAGCTGATTTTGTTTTCCCAAGCCCTTGTCATCAGATCCATTCTGGCTCTCCTTTCCTCTTTCTCTTGAGGCCTCTGGAGTGCCTTTTCCACGCCAGCCCATCCCGGCTCTGTCCACGGTCCTGACTTCTCATCCAAATGCATTTTATGTTTAAAGGCTCGGCAGTTCCAACTCTGTCAGAAATCCGTCTCTGCTGTTCCTCACTGAATTATGATTCGGTGTTCTGACAGTGCTGTGAAACCTATTTGGATGGTGCCTGAGTTTTACTGCAACGGGTTCCCATCAACTGTAAAAATGAATCACCATGAAACTATCGATGCAATGTTCTGCTGGAGAGTTGCAGCTGGTCAATAATTTCAGAGGTGCACCAAGTACATCATCCCAAAACAAATATATCATGTTACAGTCAAAAGCCAGTAACATCACTCCAATTATTAGTAAACTCATGCACGACTTTCTATAAAATAGGCACAGATCGCTACCTAACATTGATTTACCGAAAGGAGAGCAACACTTTTAAAGTATCTCACTTTTTGATATAGTTAAGGTTTATTGTGCCAGCCTCGCCAATAAACACATATGGGATTAATTGAAAGGTAGAGAGACAAATAGCTCAGTGAGCCTTGCCTTTCTTGTTCTTTGGTCTCTTGTTCTCTGATGGTTGGACCAGTGTGTGGCTGCCTTAGATAGCAAAGCTCACTTCCTGCGAGACATCCCTGAGGAGAAGCCACATGAACCTACCCTGATGCAGCCGTGTGGAGACCCCTGACAGTGCTGAGATGCTTACACGCTCACTGATTCAGTTTCCTCCTGCAGTCGGCATCATTGCGTGTGTGTTTTGAGATTGAAGAGGACTTTGTAGATCAGTGTTGGACTTGGACAGCACTGGGTTGGGATGCTTTCTTAATGTACACTTACTCTTTATATAAAACTCTCTCATATACAAATGAGTTTCTGTGGATTTGTTTTTCTAGTCTATCCAGACTAACACACTTTTCTTGCCTTATCACTTATTTCACTGTTCATGCTAGTTCACAAAAAATGCACAAGGATGCCTCCAGAAGCATACTTAAGCCATCAAAGCATTAACAATCATTTAAGTGTAACTAAATAAGGCTTGAAATTCTGGAGCACCCATACTTGGTGTTCCATAACACCAGAATATCCTAAAACAGTTGAAAAGTATAAAAAGGACTGTCCTATAGGGTCTCTATGAGTCAGCATGGACTCAGTAGCAATGAGTTTGGCAGTGAGGGTCAGTTCGACTTTGTCTTATAGGGTCGCCATGACTTGGGATTGACTCAGAAGCTGTGGACTTTTGGTTGAGTTTACGTCACAAGTTTAGGCCAAGTCATCAGCCAATTATGTTCGGGTCAGGTGTTTCCAAGTCTGCCCCAATGCATAGCGACCCTATGTGCAACAGAACAAACCATTGCATTGCCTCACGGTGTTTGGCTTGTAAGTGTGAGCCATCTATATTTTAAATTGTGTGCAAAACATTTTGCTTTCTTTTTAATCATGTCGAGGGGTTTTCTTTTAAAAGGATAATATGTGTGACTAAAGGAATTTGGTCCTCGGTGTAATTTTCTCTCTCTCTCTCAGCAATAAGAATCGTTCGGATGCTTTCCCTTAACCTCAGAGCCACAATCAGTGCTGACAGTACCCCTCTTAAAACCCATCATCCAGTGTCCTTATATTTAAAGGACTCAATTAAGAACATTATGGGGTGATATTTTAAAAAATGTGTTACCTACTAAATGGCCTTAGCACGGATCAGTCAGGACAGATTCTGGTTGCTAGGCTGACAGGGGCAGAATGCCAGCCCTGACCTTGGGTGAGCTGGCAGAAGCTGGTCTCTTGAAACTGCTCCTCGCTCATCTTTCTTTGCTTTCCCCCTCTCCTCCTCCACTGTCCCAGAATCCGGGGCCATTTTCAAGGAGAAGATAATTCATAAGGTAGCATGGAAGTGATAGTGTTTTGTTCAAAGTGATATTAAAAAAAAGTAGAGTAGGGTGCTAAGGTGCTGAAGAGGAAGGAGTGTATACTTTGGTGCGTGTAGATCTGGGTTGGAATCCTGACTTGGTTATGTCCTGGTTATGTGACCTGGGACAATCTCAGAGCTGCTATTTCTTCAGATGTAAAATGATAACATCTACCTCACTGGACTGTGTTAAAGATACAATGAGGCAACTGATGTCAACTGTCTGGAGCATAATACTGCCATTGGGTTAATTCCAGTTCATTGGGACCCTAAAAACCCAAATATTAATAAAATAAGCTCACTGTCATTGAATTGGTGCCAACTCATAGGACAGGGTAGGGTTGTCCCTGTGAGTTTTCGAGACAGTGGCTAATTTTTTTTTAACATTTTATTAGGGGCTCATACAACTGTTATCTCAATCTATACACACATCAATTGTGTAAAGCGCATTTGTATATCATTTTTCAAAGCTTTTTTTTTCCCTTTAACCCCCCACCTTTGGTTCTTCTTTTTCCCCTCCCTCCCCGCTCCCCCCTCCCTCATGAGCCCTTGATAGTTTATAAATGGGTATTTTGTCATATCTTGCCCTGTCCGACGTCTCCCTTCACCCACTTTTCGGTTGTCTGTCCCCCAGGGAGGAGGTCACACACAGTTACATGTAATCGGTTCCCTCTTTCCTACCCATTCTCCCTTTACCCTCCCTGTTTTGCCACTCACACCACTGGTCCTATAGGGCTCATCCATCCTGGATTCCCTGTATTTTCAGTTCCTATCTGTACCAGTGTACCTCCTCTGGTCTAGCCTGACTTGCAAGATCGAATTCGAGTCATGGTAGTGGGAGCAGGGAGGAAACCTTTAGGAACTAGAGGAAGGTTGTATTTCTCATCATTGTTACATCGCACCCTGACTGGCTCATCTCCTCCCTGAGACCCCTCTGCAAGGGGATCTCCAGTGGCTAATTATGGGAGTAGAAAGCTTCATCATTCTCGAGTGGAGCAGCTAGCTGGTGATTTTGAACTGCTGACCTTGCCATTAGCATCCCGACTCATAATCACCAGGGTTCCACACAACCTCACAGGACAGAGAATAAAACTGTTCCTGAGCATTTCTGAGACTGTGAATCTTGATGGAAGCAGAAAGTCTTACCTTTCTCCCAGGGGGTAGATGGTGGGTTTGAACTTCTGACCTGTGGTTATCAGCCCAATGTGTAACCCACTATACTACCAGAGCACCTTCTGGAACTTAATTCATTTTTGGAAATGTTTGTTGTCCTCTATCTCTGCCCTACTTCCATGACCTTGACCTACTATAAAAATGTAAGAGTACGGTCTTTTCGGCATCTACTGATAAATCCATCCTTTCTTCGACCACCTACTACCTCTGATTCTGATGTTTTACCTACTGCCAGCAACATAGATCAGATGCATCACTGGATTAAAGCAATCCTACGCAAGTCACAGGGTTAACTAAATCAGTGCCTGGCATCCATGAATTTAGCAATCTGATTACACATGGGCTCACAAGGGTCAGTTTCACTTTTTAAAATTCAATTCAGATCTTTAAGGACAGAAGTCACCCACTCTGCTACATCTACAACCATGCATAGCACAATGATGAGCACATTGACTAAACACCTGTTGATCGATTAAATGACTGGCCCAGAAGTGGCAAGCACACACACATTCACACATAAAGAAACACTGCCATCGAGTTCATTCTGACTCCAACTTTACAGGACAGAGCAGACTTGCGTCTTTGAGTTGCCGAGGTTAAATTTTTCTGGAAGCAGATGGCCTCTTTCTGCTCCCGAGAAGTGGCTGGTAGCTTTGAAGGGCAAACCTTTTGGTAAGCAGCCCAACACTTGACACCACTGCACCATCAGGGACCTGGAAGCCTTCTTGAGATGTAGACAAAGCAGATTTCACAATGGCCGACAGGGTTTGACCAGAAATAAAGCCAAGTGGAGAAATGATAACATGAATGGAAACATTTACTCCAATGAACTAATGGACCAGATGAACTTCAGCTTCCCTTGCCCTGAGATCAGAAAAACTAGATGGTTCCCTGCTGCCATTACCAACTGCTCTGAAAGAGATCCTATTAGAAGGTCCTGGATAGAGCAGGATAAAACATAGAAAAAAACCCTCAATAATTAATAATAATAATAAAGACTAGGCTTACTTTTTAGATAGAGACTGGTGGAGTCCCAGAACCTATGGCCCTTAGTCACCCTTCTGGTCTGGAACTGAATTTACCCCGGATTCAATTTTCAGCTAAACAATTCACAGACTGGTAAGAAAAAGAATTGGGAGGTCCACACTTTTTAGAATAACCAACTCTCTGACATCCAAGGGGCAGCACTTAGCAGGGGACCAAGTTCAGAAGGGTTAGGAGAGTGGGAGGAATTAGAAACGAGAAGCACAGGCATGAAGTGGGATACCTGATGCTACATTGGGGAGTTTTCGGTCAATGACTGTGGTAGTTACATAATCTGGTGTCAATTTGAGGGTCAGAGTAAAGGGGTGGAGTCTAGCCTGTCAATCAGGTCATAGATTGATGACCTCATTTGGAGACACTAAGGAGATAAATAGCTCGCTGGAGGTGGGACATATGCTCACTCCCTGCCAGGCATCCCTGTGGAGAAGGCTGATAGAGGCAGACCTCTGGAGCCAGAGAAGCCACCTGGAGACCCCTGCCAGCACTGAGATACTTACAATGCCACTGGATCCACAAGACTCCCCACCCACTGGCCTGTGAGCTTCCTGCATTTGACGTCATTGCATGTGTATCTTGAGTCTGAAGAGGACTTTATAGATTGGTATCGGACATATGGGCTAATATTGGACTATGGACTTGATCTGGACTTGGCTGGGATGTTTTCTCAATATTCAACTGCTCTTGTATATAAAGTTCTTTCTTATACACATAGGAGTGTCTATGGATTTGTTTCTTTAGTGTACCCAGACTATCACAAGGACATAAAGCAAAATGTATATGAATTATTGAGTGGAAACAGATTTGTTCTGTAAACCTTCACCTGGTTCACAAGGAAAAGTTGAGACAAAATGAAAGGAAAAGAAACAAAGTCAAATCTGGCTGCTGGAGCATAATTATACTTCATAAGTAAACACACCTACGTCTATCGCATTTCAGATTGGATAGCATCTCCCATCAGGAGCTGCTTTTTATGCTCTCATTGGCTTTGCAGCGGCTCATTCGTGTGTCAGAGATGCCTTCCCCAGCAAGCTTCGGTAGCCTTCGAACACAGCGAGGCCACGCAGAGCTCGGGAAAGTACCTGGAAAGGCCCTAGAAGCATGAAGGAAAGCTTAGGAGAAGGCAATTGAGAAACCTGCCAGCTAGACATTGGCTGCGGATCACTGCCTTGATAGCCCATCAAGGCCCCGTCTGAGCCATTGTGTCAATGTGTTTTCTGGGAGGCTGTCATCCATAGATCACAGTCGGCAGCAACGGTAATGCCGCCACAGGAAATGGTACTTTTTCCCATCAGCGGATTCGATTAGAGGCCCACGGGTTACTGCCACTGCAGTTCATATTAGCTTGGTCAAAGGGATGGTGATTGATTCTGTGGAATTTTGTGAATACACACAAAATACATTGCAGACTGTCATCTGGGTTTTGTATTGCGCTTCCATGATCCCCGCTACATGGTAAATCCAATATCATCTACTTGAATTGCTACAGAAGAAGTAGAGGGGAAAAATTTGAAAACTGCAATGCCTGCCCACTTTCTGTCTTCCTTAGTCACAAACGATTTGGACATGACTAGAAAGCATTGACTTCTTTTCTGATTTAGCAACTTGATCAGATAGAAAAGGCATCTGTGAGGTGCCCACTGTGGACCAAACATAGTAGGGAAAATACGGGAGATGCCAAAGGATTAACGAGTGACGTGTGTGCCACCAGGAGCTTACAACACAGGGAGTTGCTGTCCATTAGATTCTGATTCATGGTGACCCCGTGCGCAAAGTAGAACTGCCCCGTAGGGTTTCCAGGTGCGTTTGAAAGCAGACTGTTGGGCCTGTCTTCTGAGGCACTACTCAATGAGTTCCCACCACCAGCTTCTCAGCTGCTAGTCGAGAGCTTAACCATCGGCTCCGCAACCGATTAAGAATGTGATGAGAAAATAGAGACAAGCTTCCTTGGGTCACACAGCTGTGTCTCTTAGTGTACTAGCTATGTTCTTGAAAAGATGAGTGGATATTTGTTATGGATTGAATTGCGTCCTTTCACGATCGGTGCTGGGACCCTAACCCCTGTACCTGGTGGTGCACTGGTAGAATGCTTGTTTACTAACTGAAAGTTGAAGAGTTCAAACCCACCAGCCATTCTGCAGGAAAACGATGTGGCTTTCTGCTTTCTACAGATGACAGCCTTGAGAGTCTAATGCGGTGGTTCTACTTAGTCCTATAGGATTGCTATGAGTTGGAACCAACTGGACGGCAGTAGGGCCATGCCTGTAGAGTGTCTTGTAAAACCATTGGACACGTCCAAGCAGACTTGTAATTTGTTCGTTAAAAAGTGAATACCCAGCACATCTGTACAAGAAAGAATTGATCCTCTGTTCCCTTAAACTGAAACCTAGAAAACCCTAAGGGGACATTCTACTCTGTCATGTCAGGACTCCCTGAGTGGAAAAGGCATTGATGGTACCAACAATTCATTGAATAGGTTTGTAAGGATTTGCTGAGGGCCCAGACCCGTGATCCACAGAGTGGCTGAAATGGAGGAACCAAGAAGGCTTGGGGAACACTTGGAGTCTTGGCCACGATGGGAAAGGAGTTAATATCCAAACACCCCCTTTTCAGGGAACTGGGGCTGACCTTGTGGTCAGACATGGATTCTGTAGGCCTGAGAGGAGATGATGAATCCTGCCTCAGGCAAGACCCAAACATGCAACCTAACCCAGAAGTCTTGACAAGTGCTGCGGTCAGAGGGCCAAGTTCACAGAGCTTAGCGTTCAAGAGTGAGTGGGCATCAAGGCACCCTGGGGAGCTGTGCCTCCCTTGAGGTAGGGCATGTGTGGTGGTAGGTCTGTGGTGTGGGAGAGTCCACCGTTCTCTGCCCCAAGACCAGTGGCAGGAATGCTTTGGTCACTCTTGTTCAAGGCAGGTAATAGTTTTTAATAGGGAATTTTATACCTACTTGATAAGAGTGTTTGGCTCTATGAGGTGAGGGCTGGATCTGTGTTTTTCCCACTATATCCCCAAGAGCCTAGCAGGCTGTCTGACACCTGGTTTACAATCAGTGTGTAGCTGCTGACTCGATATGTTTGTTGACAAATTGAAATAAAATCATATATGGGAAGGGCTTAGCCAAGTTTGAATTGCATTTATTGAGAGGCTGGTTTAAATGAACTAATTACTTACTTAGTAAACTGATCTAGCTTGAAACCCCACATCTGTCTTTCAGCATTGGCAACAGTGGCAATATTTCAGCTATCAGTGTTATATGCACTTCTGAAAAACCTTGTGTTTTCAGAATCCCACACCCAAACAACAATCTCTTTGTGAAGAATGATATCGAGGCATGTGCGTAAAGTTGTACACACAGAATCAGTAAAACAATAATTTTAAGAAATTCTAGTGTTCTATAAACCAAAGCCATATCCGCCTCCCATAAATATGCCCATTCGCTGCCACCAAGTCAACTCTGACTCATGGAGATGCTCGCTAGGGTTTCTGACACTGTAAATCTTTATGGAACAGATAACTTCATCTTTCTCCCTTGGAGCAGCTGGGGAGTTCGAACCACCAACCTTGAGGTTAGTTAGCACTCCCATGCTCACCTCACGACATGGCTAGAGTTTCTTCCCATAAACATGTCTAAGATAAATACTAGCATAAGACTTATAAAAATGAAGGTAGCTTCATAAAAGAGAATGTTAAGGAAGAACTCAGTCTGCTGGGTGGTGAACAATGGGCACATTGCACCAGAGACTGGGGACAGCCGTGTAAGACGCACTGCTAAGGCACAGCAGGGGTGACTGGAGCAATCTGACCTTGGGTGTACTTGGCATCCAACTGCCATTACTCTGACACAAAACATGAATGCTCTGGAGTCGGGGAGGAGTGGGGAAAATTCCATGTGAACCAACGTGTCTGATGTTCTATTCATGTCAGCACCGTGTTTACCAATTGTATACGAGCTATTTTACATTCTAGAAATATTTGTAAAGCAGAACAGACTAGATTTACAAATTTTGCATGAAGACTATCTTCAGACTGATCCTTCCTTAATATCATGGATTTTATGCTCAGGTAGACCCACAACAGCTCATGGACGTGTGTGTGTGTGTGTGTGTGTGTGTCCCCTACAGTGTTCTAGAACCCCTGGGTGGTGCATACTCTCTATTGCTAACTGAAAGATGGCAGGTTCCACTCCACCAGAGGAACACGGAAGGAAGCCCTGACAATCTACATCTTCAAATCAGTCATTGAAAATCTTGGGACACACGATTCGACGCTGACACCATGAGCTAGAAAGGACTTGACAGCCACTGGGCTATTCTTACGGTATTAAAAAAACCAAACAAGCATTTTGATTTGTGTAATTGAGATTTTCTTTTAAAATACGAATTTGCTGCAGTTCGTGCCCCCACAACAACCATGGGGTGACCTGGGGAGTAGTGACCAGCACACGGTACCTGCCCAGTCCTGGTGCGCTTCGCATTCTCCAGGGCTCTGTTCACATGTACGTGTGTTCATAAGATGGATATTTGTAACCTAGGGAATGCCTGTAGCTTTTTATAACCATGGTCCTTTCATGGACTTCTCATTACCCCAAAATGTATACTCTTTAATTTAAAAGTGACCCAGATCCATACTAAACAGGTCACAGGTAAGTGAGATAAATAGATGCCAGAAATAGAAAAAGAAATAATGAGTTTTATAGGCAAATCAAACACTGCCCTCCTAATTATCACAGCTAGATGCTAAGGAAGATCTGTTGATCACCTTTGGGTAGTGAGTCGTTTAGCGTATTCTTGTAAATTTAATTTGATTTGATTGCTCTGTTTCTTGTGGAAAACAAATGCATATCATGTCAATGTAATTTTATTAGCTACCTCCCACATAATTGCCTTCAAATAAGCTAATTCTTCCTCACTACACCTTGGGGTTCTATTATTATTATTGTTGTAAACATAAACAGAACCCAAAGCCTTTAATTTTTTTGTGTCACAGTTATCCAATTATTGTTTTGGGGGGTTGATCTTGTTATTGAGAGAAAATCAATACATATTTATGCATTTGGTTTTTATCTTTCCAACAAGACAATGATTTTGCTTTATTCATTTAGAAAGTATATTAATCTAAAAAATGAAACTTCTACTGGACTATCCCCCAATATAATGCTTATGTCTAACAAGTTTTGCTTCAGGATTTGGCATTTCTTCACACGTGACTGCTACGGTTTGGAAATCACGCATCCCATCTCTACTGCCCCAGTAGACTAAGAAGCCTGTGTTTATGTTTGACATTGGGAGGGTCTGCATGGTATCTGAGCCTCATCTCAAAGAGAATTCTCTTCCTCCTTGACTTGCATTTGAAGGATGTGTGTGTGTTCACTGCCTTCCATTCACCCTGTTCTGTTCCAATGGCAATGAACAGCTTTGACTGAAGTCCAATAAGTGAAAGGCAGATCATTCTAAGAATGGCCACCATTTTCTGTTAGGAGAAGATGTTCTACAGAAGATGTCAAATTCATAACCCTGATTAGCTCTTTCAAACTAAGAGAGGAAAACAGAGAGGTCAAGAACCTAGGGACCTGTATACAAACATAAAATGCGAATGCAGTAGGTTATTTTCTCCTTACAATTCTCTTTGGCTAGAAGATTAGTGTTGCACAACTTGAAGTAAGTCATAAACATCAGTGAATTGTACAAAGTGAATTGGTATATCCTTGCCCATGTCTACATCCACAAAAAATTTTTGTAATATAAAAAATATATAGATATAGGTATAGGATTGACAACCATCATGGACAATTATTTAGCGTACACTTATTTTGTGAATTAGACCTGAACATTAAAAAATCGTTGTTAATTTAATAACAATGGCTATGTGGTTAATTTAATAATACTGGCTGTTTCGGTATTGTCTTTGTCCAGGTCAGAGAAATATGATGCATTCCCCCCTTCTATGCCTCCAGCCACTTAACTGCTAAGTACCTCTTTTTCCTCTCATGGATTTTAGCTGTTGATTCTGCAGTCAGTCAAAGACCTTGTGATTTTGCACATCACTGACTTTCTGGCATCGCAGTGTATTTCCATGGAAAGTTAAGTGGTATCAAAATAGAAGAACACTTTTCCCCCCAGAATACAGTCTTTCTTACCTTTGAAGCATCATTCACTCTCTACTGCTTTGTTGTCTGAACCCATTCTTTACAAATGCCCCCTCCTTTTTAAAAATGTTTTTTGCTTTTACTTATTTCTCAAGTTGATAGAAAACTACATTAACCTAAGTTTCCTTTCCCCACATAGAACATTTATTTTACATTTTTCAAAGCTCCAAACTGGAATGCTTTTTAAGAAGAATTTCAAGTCTTACCTTGAATAATTTCATTCATAATTATTAAATAAGTTATTGTACACGTATATGACTTCCTTTTCATTTTACCTGCAAACACTTTTTTTGAAAGAAATAATTTTCAAGGAATGTCTACTTAGAAAGGCGATCTTCAAATGTGCACGGTATTCTATTCAACGATACCTGTTCTCATGGGCCCACGGACACGGCGGCTGCTGCCCTCAGTCCTTCTAACTCTCTGCCCTCTCATGGAGAAAGCTCCGTGTTGGGAGTTATGAGAATTGTCCTGATCTGTAACTATACGTATGTCCTCTCCTCCCTTTTTTTACACAAATGGGTTGAGACAAGACTTCTCACAAACATAATTGCCCAGTGTTGAAGCTGCCGGGTGTCAGTGAGTTGGATCTGACTCGTGGTGACCTCACGGACATCAGAACCTATGTCCGCTGGTCCTGTGCCATCTTTATGATAATTGGTGCGACCGAGTGCACATCTGTGCCCAACATGTCAGTGTATCTCATTGAGGGTTTTCTTTGTTTCTGCAGATTCTCTGTTTTATCACTCAGGATGCCCTTTTCTAGGGTTAATCCTTCTTGACGATGTGTCCAAAGCCTAAAAGCCATAAGTTGAAGTTGTAGGCAAAGGCCAACTACATGAGAAGCAGACGTGTGCCAGCCTGGTGTCAACACATTTGCTCATATTGAGCTTGAAGTCCAAAGGATGGAATCATCATCCATACTCTGTCCCCGGCACATTGGTGACCTTGGGCAAGACACTTCATCTCTCTGGAACATTATTTCCTCAGCTGAAGAATGCAGAGATTGTATTAATGGATGATTTCTGAGCTGTCATCCAGCTTTCAAACTCTTAAATTTCTATCATTTGAGACCTTTATGAATCATTCAACTAAACAGAAAGAAAAATTTGATTTCAAGGCTGAGCAGGGTCCTGCAAATTGAGTCAGTTACAACGCTTACGGCTGCTTGTGGTCAGGATAGGATGTGGAGTGCAGGAGAGTGTGGACATATGGACCTGTCTCCATTTGAGGGTCCAGAGGGCGCCTGTGCTGCGTAGGCTTTCATTGTCATAGGGATTTTATGCCATCCTAATGGAAGCCCAAAGAAATCACACTTTTTGCTTCATTTTGATCTGAAAAGTCTCTTTTTGACATTAGGAACAAGCATTTTTTTTCATATAGTTTATTTAGATGTGACTATTAGATGTGTTTCTTTTAAAGGAAACGTGTTATTTTATGCAATATGTATATTTACAATGTAAACAATACAATTCTTTAAGTAAAACAGGAGGGTAAAGGCAGAATATAAAAACAAAGCCATGCCAAATCTCATATCACAGAAATGACCATCTTGATTGCTCAGTGAAGGCTACTTTAAGAGAGAAGAACAAATCAATGGAAAATTTTTAATTGTAGGAAGGATTGTAGGTTTACTATAGATCACTTTCAATCATACAGTCTTGTGTTGGGGGGATGATCGGAGTTGGGTTAAGGATCTCACAGACTATGAGGTGCTTGACTACTAGATGGAAGCCCAGTGGTTTGAACCCCCAGAGGGGCCTCCGGAGACAAGCCTGGAAATCCGCTTCAGAAAAGTAAAAACAAACAAAAACTAAGCCACGCAGCAACACACGATGCCAATGCCCTGGCATTGATTCCAACTCCTAGAACATATAGAACTGAGTCGAACTGCCCTGCAGGATTTGCAGGGCTGTAATTTCTGTGGACCAGATGATTGTCGGATTCAAAAAGGCCAATACCATCTCATTTCAGCTCACGAATGCCCAGGATAGCCATCATTGTGTGTTCCCTTTCCATTTTGATGACTTCTACTTTTCCCAGGCTCATACTTCCCGCAGTCCATGTTCTGGTCCTTCATAGATGCATGCGCTGGTTTCCTCTCGTTTTCAGTCCTTCCACATCAGAAAACGAAGAGCCTGACTGCTTTACTCCAGCAACTCCATGAAAGTCAATAACTTGGAGGAGGCAGCCCTTTCCCAGTTACAATTTGAATGCCTTCCAATCTGAGGCTTCATCTCTTCCACCACTGTATCAGGTTATGTTCCACTACTTTTTATAAGGTTTTCAACAGCCAATTCCTTCAGAAGTCTCCACCAGCTTTTTCCACTTAGTTGATCTTAGTCTGAAAGCTCCACTGAAGTCTGTCCAGCCTGCTGGAGCTTGAAACACTGGTGGCACAGCTTCCAGCCTGACAGAAATGTACAAGCCACTGCTGTGTGGCAAATTGACAGGCAAAGTCAACAGCACAGGAAGCATCAAAAGAAGATTGATAGATTTCACAGTCACTGTACCAAAAACGATTAGTTGGCATTCAACTATTTGAAGAAGTATGTGAATATGATCAGGATTCCATGGTATTGCAGGAAAAAATACAAGATACCCTGAAGCATTGGTGCAAAAATGAGTAGTTACACCACTCACCATTACTCCTACCATTACTGTACTTGCAGCATTTTGCTTCCTGTCCCAGCAACCCTGTGCTCTTCAAGCCTGGAGGTCCTAATTTGAAGGAAGGAACACTCCCACCTAGAAACAGAGCACTGATTCCACTGAACTGGCAACTCAGAATGCCCCCTGGCCATTTGGGGTTCCTTTGGATCAACAGGTCAGGAAGGGCATCACTGTACTGAGTGGTGTGATTTATCCTGGTTACCAAGCAGACATTGGACTGGTGCTACATAATGGAGGTAAAGAAGAATATGTCTGGAATCCAGGAAATCCCGTAAGTTGTCTCTTAGTACTACCATGCCTTGTCATTAAAGTAAATGGGACACTACAGCAACCCAGTCCTGACAAGACTGCCAACTTCATTTCCCTCAGGAATTAAGTTCTGGATCACTCTGCCAAGCAAAGAACCATGGCCAGCTGAGATGCTAGCTGAGGGCAAAGGAAATACAGAATGGGCAGTGGAAGAAGGTAGTTCTACCTGTCAGCTACGATCACATGTTCAATTGCAAAAGTGAGGCTTGTGATTGCCAATATTTCTTTATATGTGCTTATTGAGTATCTTTTCCTTGTTCATGTATAATATACCAGATACAAATAGGTTCGGTGTATTTTCATTTATATGTGTGCTAGCTATATGATGTTGGGTGTAAACATAATTTCATTAATGTCTGGAAATTATATATGGCTAAAATATTGTGTACTAGTGCCAACTTGGCAAGGGGTGGACTGTGATAGGTTTATTGTGCCAATTAGGCCTCCATAGGAACATGTGGGTGGAGTTAATCTGGTTGCAGCTTGCTTGGAGGACAACTGAGATCTATACTTTGCGAGGCCAGCATCCTCTCTCTCTTTCTCCCTGGTGGTTAGACCAATGTGCTGCTGCTTGAGCTTGTTCTTTGCCTCAACCATGTGCTGAGCCAACAACAAAGAATACGTACAAAGATGAATGAAAAAGGAAATCTTGCTACAAAGTCATAGAAACCTTTTAAACCAGAGTATCAAAATATGAAGCCACCATTTCTCAACATATCGTCCATTGAGATCTATCTATGTCTAAAGGCAGTGCCTCCATCTCTTTAACCCCTTCCCTAAGAACTCTGCTTTCTTTGGTTTAAACCAGGCGAAACAGCAATTTGGGCATCCTTGAGGTGCTCAAACCATGTTCCTTTTTAATGTTCTTTGAGTTTGGGGAACAAGAGGAAGTCTGAGGGGCACTCCAATGAAATTCTCCTAGGACGGCCCTTTTATTGAGCTGGTCATTGTCATGCTGGAACAAACGTCCTCAGAACAGGCTTCCTGGACTTTACCTCATCAATGCAGTTTTCTAATTTCTTAAGTTTTTTCCCCTAATAAATTCTCATGATCATCCTTTGTTCTTTGAGAAATCCATCAAGATGACTTCTTTGGAATCCCCAAGTACCTAAAAATCACCATAAATCTGAGGCGACCTCTCTGCCTTGTATTTCACTGGACCAGCAGAGTCCCTAGGAAGCCACTATTTGGATTGGTCCTTTGTTTTGGAAGGCACCCTAACGAGACGATGACAAGCATATTCCTGAGAGAATGTGTTTGCAGGCATTCACCGATCACAGAGACATGTACATGCATTTTGTTTGTAGTAAACCAGTGTGTGAGCTGGAACCCTAGTTGCAGTGTTGACTTACTCCTGTAGATCCTTTATAAAGACGTTTGGAGCATGCTTGCTCCAAGTTTGACTAGAGGGAGGAGTGTCCAGCCAAAGCACGGAGACCGAGCTGGTCCTAGACATTTTCTGCGCCTTTACTTCTCCATTTGGAAACAGGAGTTCGTAGTTCAGGACTGGATGGTGTCCCTTCTGAAGAGAAATGTGAAAGCTGTAAACCTTGCCCCTGTGAATATGATCCTGTTTATAAAGAAGGTCTTTGACGGTATCATCAGCTAGGTCAATTTGAGGCCATTCTGAACCCTGAGCCCGCCTTAGAGAGGAGAGATGATGATGTTGCTGGGTGTGGAGTCCACTCTGACTCCCAGTCCCCTTATGTACAATGGAACAGGCAGATCCTACAGCGGTAAGCCCAGGAACACCGGGAATGAAGAGAAAGTTAGGAAAGAGGTCCGGAAGAGTTTCTCCCTCCGGGCCAAGCAAGGAATCAACCAGCCAATACCCTGATCTGGGTCTCGGCGTCCAGAACTGAGAGACAATGGATTTTTGTTGTTTGAAGCCACCCACGTTGTGGTATGTTGTTATGGCTGCCCCCCTCCTCTTCACTGCCTGCCCCTCCCCGCCCCGAGAAGTCCAGAGAGAACACAGTTGCCCTAAAGAGAACACATTCCATAAACATTATGCATTCACTGGGGTAATTTAATTCAGATTAAAAAATTGTTTTACAGCACTTATTTTAGCTCATATGCTAATGGCCTCCATTTGCTGTGTTTAATTCATGTTTGTGGGCATTCTCCCAAATACATATTCTGAATTAAATTAAGACGTCTTTTAAAAAAAAATCCTCCAGGAGCGGATTTCCAGTATACCTGACAGATTCCTATCCAATCTCTGCATCTTAATATATGACTGAATGGGAATAACGTGAATGGCCTCTGAATTTTTCCCATGTAGCTCATTTATGCGATTACTGGGGTTTGCTAAGAATTTGTCTCTTGTTGGCCATTAGAACCCTTACTAGAATATTTATTAGTTATTAACACAGAGATTGGATTTGCGTATGGGTGGGTGTGTATGCCCTGAAAACGAAACGTGATGCTCCACCTACTTACTACCAGGGCTCGTTTAGATGATCCTGTGCAATCCATGGATTTTACAAGAACTAAGTCTGAGAGTGGCTTTAGGGGAGACTTAGGAGAAAGCGGAGGGTCTGAGAGGGGCAGAAGCAGAGCAAGCTATGCTGCTTAATGTACCTTGGGCTTCTGGAATTCAGAGACTTAGGGATTCCAAGTAGCAGACATCTTTGTGCAGAGCATGGGGGCCTTCCTTAAAGTGATTGATAGAGGCCCAGGCATCCCAGCAGCAGTCCAAACTAAGCTACAATTTAAATTCACACCAGACAGCAGCGGCCTTTCTTTGGCCTGAGTGATCTTTATACACTCTTGTGAAATGCTTAAAAGGAAACAAAACAATTAAGTACAGTGTGTTGCTTCGTGTGCCAGAGGAGGTTATACTGTAGAAAAGGGTGAAGGAGCTCCCATGTCTTCCTCCCCCCACCCAATTTCTAACATTTCTCTGCCTGGATGTGCCTACCTGCCCAAAGAAGGGGAGGGAAGAAAATAGGGGGTGCTTGTTATAATTTATTAGTATAAAGTATTCAGAAATTTTAATCCTGTGTGTGGATTTTTTTGGGGAAAGTATGTGAACAACTTATTCTGATGTATATACGCACACAAATTTGTTTTCTCTTCATATCCAATCCCCCAGCACTTCTAGACGGGCTTTGAACTTAAACTCATAGGTATTTGGTCAAGGGTAAAATACAAATGTTTTTTGCTAAACTGCCACCCAAGATTCTCTTACTAACATTTGCAGTATTTTCCTTGGCTGGCCAGGCACTGGAAAATAAACAGCAAACAGCTGTCTTTGAGATGGGTCAGAGAAAATATATTTGGCCAGGTGCAGGATAAATAGTTCATAGATAGCCTAAAATAATACTAAACAAAAGAAAACACATCTATAAGCCACATAGACCCAAGCCACATAGAAAACCCAAGGTTTTCTAAAGCAAAATATTTTTTTAAAAAGCGAATATGTTCATGTACACAACTTGTTCATATTTATTCTTTTTATAAAAACAATTTTAATTTCCAAAATAAAAAAACGAATTTAATTTCCATTCTTTATTGGCCAAACGAAACCCCCAGAACTCTAAAAACCCACGAATAAAAGCATAGCTGCTCACGTTGGTCAAAGGTCAAACGTTTTTAGAGCAGAAATGGAGCTCACTGACTCAGTTTTACCCAAGACCAGACCCGTTTTTCTGTCTCTGATAAGATTTTCCTTGTTAGTTGGTAGACGTGGAAGCCAGCAGTTAAACCTACGTGGTATCCGGTTGGAAGGACCAATGATGGCTGAAGTCCTTACTCCGTGTTTCTGAGGTCATTACTCTCGATGTGAGCTGCTAGGAGTACTGAAGTGAGTGGTTTCTAATTGAAAGAGATTAAAACAGAGACCCAGGTTACCCCAGACAATCTTGTGGAAGGAGAAGGGCAGGCAAAGACTTTAAGAAGGAGACAGAGAGGAGGAGGACTTCCTGGGGATGATGCCATTTGCAAGGTCACAGCGGACACCCCAGCGCAGGGCAGATCTTTTCTTCTCAGTGGGTACGAGGTAATTGTTTGGAGCATATATGTGCTGAGACTTGCACTGGGGCTCCGCTCGGCAAAGCAGGTTCTCTCGGACACCCCAGCGCAGCTCCTTCCTACGATCTTCACCAGGCAACTGCATCGCGTCCCATTCTTGTTTGTACTCAAAATATCTGGCCACCCGGTCTATCTTGCTTCGGTTTCGGCTTAACTGGTCCAGTCTTGGTGGAATAAAGGACTTGGGTTGGCTGGCAACAATCAGGTCTTGTTCAGTTGCTGGGCTTCCCATTTCTTCTCTTAGACAATAGTACAGGGGCTGGTCTTCGTGTCCAGATGGTAGATGACGTTTTTGTGAACTTTCAACTGGGGATTTCCGTTCTTCCTGGCACTGTAGGTTCATCAGCCGTTGTCTTAAGTCCCAGAGATCCAACTCATTTTCTGTATCAGACTCTGACTTGCTGATAAGTGTTTCATCAGTTATTAATACTTCCCCGCCTGGCATTCTCCGCAGTACCTTCCTTTTCATCGCTGGATTTCGGGGTATTTGAGAGGCCTCTGAGACTGTTTCAGAAGGGACACTACTTCCCACCTGTCGGCACTGCACCTGGAAAGGAAAACCAGCAGGCCGCTTTCCTGAGGTGACCGAAGCTTTACTATAGGGATCATATGGGGTAGACTGGAATTGTCCTCTGACATCTCCTGCACCCATTCCCGCACAGATCTGGGTAAAAGGTGTCGCAGCTGCCAACCTTCGGTCTTCAGGATCCACATTGACACATTTCTGTCCATCAGGGCCCACACGTTCCGCCATGGTCTCCTCTATACTGCAGGGCCTTCTGCTCTGATTTCCACTCTTCTTCTTCACTCCCACAGTCACCTGGTAGCTCTTGTCACCTTTAGTGGCTCCTTCTTTCTGCCACCCAAATGGCTTAAAATGGGACGATTTTATCTCTGGCTGCTGCTTTCAATGTGAAACATAATCATTGATCATGTTGTCAGTTAACTTAGCTTCGATTCCACCACCTTGTTTCCATGTCATCGGCATTCGTTTTGGAGTTCAAGAAAAACGGAGTCCTGTTGTTGATGGAATCCAGCTCAGGCTTCTATTAGCGTCTAGCATGTTCACATTTCTATTAAAGTGGTAGCTCCTGAAGCTTAGTCTCACAACTGTTGATGACCAAAGGGTGAAGTTTCCCGTTCAAATCCCTGGTTCTGCAGAGTTTCTGCAAGCTGTGATGTCATAGACCACAGAGGTCGGAGGGTTCTGGAACCCTCAGTGCCGTAGAGGACATAATGAAATCATGGCTGTCTCAAAAGACAAGAGGAGAAATGAATCCCCTCTGATCATAGACCAGGGATGTGAATAGCCTTGCTCTCATGGAGAGTGCATTAGAAAGTGGATTATGGCAGAGGTAGTTAGGTTCAAATTTAACACCTTATCATTTGATCTCCCTTTGACCCATTTTAAAGTTGTTCTCATTTTTAATATTTTCTGCTCTCTTTTCCATGAAGGGTTTTCTCTATTGTGTTTTGTGATTGTTAGCTTTGTGTTTCTTTGTTTTTTCTGTTTTGGGCATATGAAATATAGCATAGGTGTATCTGTGGAGACAGTAACAAGATTAATAGTTTCTTGATGGTATGGCAGGAGAAGTTAGGGGGAAATGGGGAGCTAATAACAAGGAGTATAAGAAAAAAGAAAATGTTTTAAAATGGATTACGGTAAGGCTTGTGCACACTTTTGACATGACGGAACTACTGAATTTTAGGAGATGTGTTGATTATGTCCCAACAAAACTTTTTTTTTTAAGTGAAAGATAAGAGGAGAATACAATAAGTTAATAACCATCCAATACTCCAGATTATAATTAGTTTTCTTTGAACAACTTGACAAGAATTTGGGGAAACATGCGGAATTATAGAATATGAAAATACGCTGCTTGACAAATGCAACAAAATCCATCAATGTCTGCAAACGATCAAATAAACAACAACTGAAAACGGGCTCTCCATTCTGAGTTTACAAAAAACAATGAGAAAATGTTAACAAATCCAGGGTGCGTTGACTGCCAAAGGTCTTTAGCTTTTGCTTGTTCTGATTCGACAATATTGGTCCCTATGCAAAAGCCTATGATTTCTTCACAAGGATCAGATGTTAAATATGACTGGAGAGAGAGCAGCAAGAGGAGGTATAAGGGGTTACTACATCTTTATGTTTCATATTTCTGCTGATATTCTTGAACCCTTCCTTACATGCATCATCTTCTTTGCTCTTCATAACAATACTGTGTTTTAATGGTAATATAAAATTTAGAAAGATGGCTCACCGTATATACTTGCGTATAAACCGACCCAAATATCAGCCGAGGCACCTAATTATACCACAAAAACTTCTTTTAAAATGTGCTGAAAAACTCGGCTTAAACACGAGTATATACAGTAAGTCAGTTTGAGTGGAGTTCTCTGAAGCTTTAGGAAATGCACCTAAAATGGGGATTTATTGTCTCATGTAACTGAAAGTCCAGGAAGAGGTACGTCTTTGGGTCAGTGTGACTCAGAGCTCACACTGCGGTCTGTTTCTTGGCTCTGCTCCTTCTCTTCATTGCTCATTCTGGTCTGCCCCTTTTGTGGGCACTGAAAGGTGTGTGTGCCTCAGTGTCTAGGGACCTAGCATGACAGCACTGAGATCTTTAAGAGCAGAGAAAATCTCTTCGGGCAGGTTCTAGCAAAAGTCCTGTGATTCACTGCGGTTGGCTGAACCAACGATGCAATCCCGAGACATGGGAACTGCTGACTGACCAGGCTTAGTGCTCATGCTTCAGCCCTGGAGCCGAGGAGGCAACAACTCCATCCTGGACCTCACCGACTGCGCCTGGAGGAAAGGTCGTCTTCAGAGGAAATCAGAATAGGGTCACCACAGGTGGCAACTCAAGATACTAGATGACTCAAATGCTAGAAAATATGAAATAGTATATGTTTAGAACACGTGCCTGCTCTTGATTGAAAATATGAAATAGTATATGTTTAGAACACGTGCCTGCTCTTAGGCAGTATGGCACTCGTCTTTCACGCTTTTCTATTTTTGTTTATACTCTGTCGACTTTGAGGCAAAGAAAGTGCCTAGGCTAGAACTTGAACTTGGGCTGTCTGAATATTACATTAGTGCTCCCTGCCACGGTTGAGGTGAGAAATAATGAATGATTTCACTCCCATTTCTCACCTGGTCCACCTACTCATTTCATGGTTGGGATGAATGATCCTGTATCTTCATGCTGCCAGTGGAACTCATGCCCTTGCCGCGATACTATTATCTCTGAGCTTCTTATAACTGAAAGCTCCCCGAGACTTGCAGAACAGAATCAGAGTGGGAGGTGGGCAAGGGGTTGGCTGCTATGAGCCAAGTCGAACCTGTAGAGAAGGAAGACCTCTAATCTAGGCTGTGGGCTAAAAGCAAAGCTGAGCAAGAGCCCAGGGTGCATGCCCCACTAGTGCTGAGACCAGCATCTATCTTGGAGTCCTGTGGAAGGAAATGTAGTGCCAGCCCCACAGCAGGAAGGACAGTGTCCAGGAGAGACAGTGCAGCAGAATTGCAGCAAAGACTCTGAAGAGCTGTGGGAAAGTGTGCTTCAAGGAGGTGCTAAAGAGATCCTCAGAAAGCCAAGAGCTGGGAATATGTGAGTAAGAGGTAAGTGAAGTAGCCAAGGCACGCTCTTTAGTCATTGCATCATAAGAACTCGACTCAAAGTCCTTCAATGGTTGCCTAATTCATGTCCAGGAGCAGGTGGGTCAACTTTGAAGGCACCCATAGAGTCCAGTCATCTGGATTTTGTCTAAAGGGATTTGCAAAGGAAGATCCCAAATTTGGAAATGTGTTCTAATGCTGAATCACGCTTCCAAATGAATATGCTTTCATTTGCATTCTTACACTCTACTTTCTGTCTTTAACAAAAGCTAACTGATTCGAATGCAGAATGAGTTGAAGAATCAGTTTTTCATGACTGAGCCCTGCTGGCCTACTGGTGCTATGTTGGACTGCTAACTTCAAGGTCCACAGATCAAAACTACAAGGCGCTTCTCAGGAGAAAGACGGAGCTTTCTACTCCCATAAAAAGTTAGCCTTGGAAACCCACAGGGGCTGTTCTACTCTGTCTTCTTGGTTCACTGAGTAGTCATTGAATCGATGAGAGTCCATTTGCTTTTTGAGTTGGTGGAGTTTTACCTTGGGTTTTGTTTTCTTACTTTTCAGGGGCTTGATTTTTATATCTATATATCACAAAAAGAAGCCCTAGTGGTTAGCAGGTTATGCGTTGGGCTGCTAACCACAAGATCTGCAGTTTGAAATGTCCAGCCACTTCACAGGAGAAAGATGATGCTTCCTTCTCCCGCAAAGATTCAGACCTCTTTTGGCATTGGAACTGACTTGATGGCAGTGGTGGATACACTACAAATGATCAGCCACTCTATGGATTGTATTGACATCTGTAAGAGTTCCCAATAAAATGATTAAAAGTTAAAAACAAAACAAAAACAGCCCTAAGTGATCAGTTGCTGCTTTCAGAGGAACATAATAAAGATGAGAAGACGGAATATAAAAATATGCAGTGAAACTGGTCAAAGTCAGAGGTCCAGGGAATGGCCTTATTTTGCTGGTCTTTCAAGTTTTCTGTTTTTGAGTGCAACCTCACCATTTTTCTTTTCATTTTTATACAGTCTTAAAATAAAACCACCCACAACAGTTTGGGGGCACATAATTCACAAACCACATCATTCAAAGATTTGTATAGATTAAAAGAAGCTGTGTAGGCATCACCACAATCTTTTTATTTGTCCCCTTATTCCTTTTCCCCCACCAAAACCATTTGATTGAGAGCTAATACAGATAGCATATAATTCCATAGTTCAATCACTTCAAGCAGTATTGTACAATTGCTACCACAATCCACAACCAACTTTTAGATTACCACTTTTCTTTTGTTCATTTGTTTTTCGCTTTTGGATTGCTCATTTTAGTGGAAAATACTTGAGTTTTCCTTTTCTAATAGGTTTCCTTCTTACACAGGTTCCAGTTTTTGCAGGTTTTACAGTATAGTGATGCTTGTTGAGCTTCTATGAAGGGCAACGGAACCCTTCAGAATGGTTAATGGGGATGGCTGAACAACAGGAAGAACATGCTGAACAGCATGGAGCTATAGGTGGGCAGATTACTGAAGTGGCAAATGCTTTGTTATGCATACAGAGAACGAAATAGGTATTATTTAAACCAGTGAGTCATTAGTGTGGCTGATTGCTATTAGCGTGGCAGTCAGAGCTGTAGCCATTAGTCTATCTACAGGAAATACAGTACAGGGGAAACCCCTTTCCCCACCTGACACCCCCAAAAGTGAAAGATTGCCATGGAGTTGAATCAAACTCACAGCAGTGCTATAGGACAGAGAACTACCCCTAGGGTTTCCAAGGCTGCCATCTTGACTGATGTCCACCGCTTTCTCATGTGAAGCAGCTGGTAAGTTTGAACCTCTACTGATCTTCAGTGTGCAGTGGAGCACTTAATCACTGAGCCACCAGCCTCTCAGAAGGGAGCACTCACTCACTCACTACCATGGAGTTGCTGCCAACTCATAGTGGCCCCATAGGACAGGGTAGGACTGTCCCAGTAGGAACACCTTAGAGTTCTCCCAGGAAGCAGCTGGTGGTTTCAAACTGCTGGCCTTGCGTTAGCAGCCCAATCAGAGTCATCACAACACCAGGGCCCTTCAGAAAGAAGAGTAGTCAGTCCAGTTTGAGCAAAGATATACACAGAAAATCAGAAAGATAAGCAGGAAACATTCAGTTATCACTTGGTTTTGAATTTGGAATAAGGACAACTGAGAATGTCTTGCTTTTGGCGTGGTGTGTGTGTGTGTGTGTGTGTGTGTGTGCATGTGTTTGCAAATGGGGCCCACAATGGACATCAGGATGGCTTCAAGTGTTGTTTATTATGAACAAAATAATAACAGCAGTCTGCAGATTCCTTGAAACCAATCTTTTATTATCTAATTTGGGGACATTCTCTGGTGTGAACAGTCATACATCTGAAAAGGCAGATCTGCTTTGCTTTGGAAATGACCGCTGTTCCTGGGTGGGAGACTGGGATGCGCAGCCAGGCTGCCAGCATGATGCTGCCCAGTGGTGAGGCTCCGCGGAACTCCAACAGCCTAGGAGAGTCCGGTTCAAAGCAGGAGGGGCACATCGGCCCACTCTCCTTCCTACTACAACCTTACCTCCCTTGAATTTGTAATATTTTTCTTCAACGGAGAAGGAATATATTTTTAAGTGCATAGTCATGTTGAAGTAAATACCCTGGAGAAATATTTTCAATTAAAATTCAGAAGGTTTCAAAATCCAGGCTAGAAAGGATTTCCCTGACCTACAAAACCTAATAAGATTTTTCCTTCCCACGTTACTCCTCTCCGTCTCCCTCCACCTTGTCTCCTGGCCCCCCTTGGAGTCGCCCTGCTTTCTTACCTGGTAGCTCCGTTTAGCTCTGCCCTCTAGACATTTAAGTCAGAAAATGGCTTCAGAGAAGGTTTGGAGAAAACGTGATATATTGATCTACTCATAAACTCAATGGGGAAAAAAAGCTGGAAAGAAAGAGAAACCACAAAAGTGGAGCAATAATGCAATCTTTTAGTCATGGAAGAAAGAGCAGAGCAGGAGATAAAAAGGTCCAATTAGTGGTAATTGAGGAAATGAAAACAAGAAAAGCAATTGGTACTGAGAATTTGCATTTCCACCCAAGATCTACTGAATCTGTATCTACATTTTTAACAAGTACCCTAGGTGGTGCTTAGAGATTCTTGGGTGTCTGCGTGTGAGAATTCTCTGGGGATCTTATTAAAAATGTAGATGCTGGGTGGAAATGCAAATCCTCCACAGGAGGTCGAAACAGAATAAACCGGTTCTTGGAGTCCTAAAATAAAAAGTAAAAGCTTAGGGCTTGGGGACTGTGAGACAGAGGGTGGACAGGCCAAACGTGCGGGCTTAGGACAAGAGCCTTGTGTGGGGCAGCAGCCTTTCGATCTTCTGTGTAGCTTTGCTCAACTCAACTCACCGTCATTGAGTCCATGCCAACTCATCGTGACCCTATAGGCCAGAGTAGAACTGCCCCCTGTGGGGTTTCAGAGACTACTTCTGTAAGGGAGTAGAGAGCCTTGTCTTTCTTCCACAGAGTGGTTTCAAACTGCTGACCTTGAGGATTGCAGCCCAACAGAGAACCACTAGCTACCACAACTCCCCTGTGGAGTTCAGGACCAGTCATTTCACCTCCCTTGTTCTCATCTATGAAGTGACATATGAATGTCTACACAAAACAAAAAACAAACGCACTGCCATCCACTCGTAGCCGACCCTATAGGAGAGAGTAGACCTGCCCCCGTGGGTCCCTGAGATGCTAACTCTTTATGGGAGTAGCAAGCCTGATCTTTATCCCGCAAGTGCCTGGTGCCTTCAATTTCCTGGACTTGCAGTTAGCAGCCAACGCGTAACCACGGCACCAACAGGCTCTCTGTTTGAACGTCTGGGTTACAAAACGTATTCATGAGAATGAAAATAGCGTGAAGTGCCATTCTCACTCAGTACAGTGCCTTAAGCATTGCAAAAACCACTGCCACCATGGAATCAGTTGTGCTCAGGAAGATTTCCACAGGTGTCTGAGGAGAGACGCCATGCTTTGGAAGCAGATCATCAGGCTTGCCGGCTGAGGTTTTTCTGGATGGGAACAGACTGCCAGCCTTTAGCTAGTGGTCAAGTGCTGCACCCCAGGCACCACCCAGGGCTGTTGGTGCCCAATTATTTAGGTTATCATTGCAAAAATTGAATTCATGGGTACCAGGGAAAGACATTTGTCTTTTTCTGTGAATGATTTTTCATTAGGATTATGGTTTAAAGCAGGGGTGTCAAACTGGCGGCCTGCGGGCCGCATGTGGCCCCCAAGGTAATTTGTTGTGATCCATGATGCTCTAAAATAAAATGTAACGAGGGAATTGTGTGTGCGGTATTGCCTCGATCTCCCCTAAGCACTATTTTCTTCCTAACATTTTTTTTTCTATTTTTATTTTATTTCAGAGCATCGTGGACCACAAAAAATTACCTCGGGGGGCCGCATGTGGGCCACCAGTTTGACACTCCTGGTTTAGAGTATAGCTAGTCAAGTAAAATTAAATAAAACATACAGGTTAGAACCACAAGGCAGATGCATATCAACTGGAATGAATTTACAGGGATAATCATGCCCATCAGAGATCATCCCTACTCAGAGGCGGGGCTGGGAGTAAGGGGAAGCAAGCAAAGCACAGAGGTGGGGACTTGAAGGGTGCTCCCCTCAGGGTCACACAAGCTCTGACCTTGAACTTGCACAGAACCCAGAGTAAGCCCCTCCTTCAATTCTGCACCTAGCAGCTGTCCTTGGCTCACTCTCTCCTGCCGTAGTTTTCCACACTCAACAGCATCTGGAGACACAGAGCCCCTGCGGTTGTGGGGCTTCTGTGACTTCCTCGGAGTTCCAGATGACATCACAATAGGACCCACCATGCCAAAGGAAGCAGAACGACATTTGAGAGGATGCCTTTTAACAGCCAAGATGAGTTCATGTGCACTTGTCAAAGGAGTGCACAGAGGGGACTTGCTAAAATGTCCTTTTGAGGGGTAGCAAGTCAGGCCCTCATCCTCTCTCACCCCAGAGCCACAGTATAAACACTAGAAAAGAGCAAACAAGACTGTACTGGCTTGTGAAATCAACACAGGGGGACGGAAGACCTTTGAGAACCAGCAACAAATGAGAGTTTGAGGGCAGTGTGTATTAAGCTGAATATATTCCACCCAGGACATCAAGGTTCTGGTGGCAAATTAAAAGTGGGTGTTGGGCGGTGGTGGGTGGCTAACCAAGAATGTTTCCACAAGGAAGAAAATGCTTACCTGCATGGTGATAGTACTAGCAGGAGAAGAGGTTAGAAATTACCCTTTGGGGATAAAGTTGTTTAGTGGGAAAAAAGTGTGTGTGTGTGTGTGGGGGAATCCGGAGACTAGCCCTCATGTTCTCATTCCTTGCTATGTGATCTTGCCCAAATTGCTTTCACCTCTAAGCCTGTTGTTTTCCAGTTTTTCTCTTCTGACAAATGGGACTGACAATACCTGCTCTTAGCCTGTTAATGCTCCCTACCTGTACAACAGAGTGGTTGGGAGGCCCAAGTAAGATGAGATGTGAATGATCTTTGGCAGTACAGTAGTCTATTCCAATCTAAAAGGACGATTGTTATTGATGGCCATGGAATCACTCCGACTCATGGCAACCTCATTACATAAAGAAAAAGAAATGAGAGCCTGGTCCTGCATCATCTCCCTTGTTGCAGCCGTTGTGCCAATCCGTCTCAACGAGGCTTTCCCGGACCTTCCTGGCCCTTCTCTGGACCAAATAGGATGTCCCTCCTGACCATGCATACAAAGGAAACCAGTACAAAGTAAGCCTTGAACTGAAGTCAAGAGTCC
The DNA here is from genome assembly GCF_000313985.2 of Echinops telfairi. Taxonomy (NCBI): domain Eukaryota; kingdom Metazoa; phylum Chordata; class Mammalia; order Afrosoricida; family Tenrecidae; genus Echinops; species Echinops telfairi. The sequence goes on along the minus strand of NW_022103899.1, from coordinate 33,410,809 downwards.
GTGTCCTATAGAATTTTCAGAAGTAGCCGACTAAGCTTTCCTTCCGACTCTTTCTTAGTCTGGGAGATCCGCTGAAAACTATCCAGCAGGGAAGCCCCTGCTGGTAGGAGAGCTATGGGTAGCATAGCTTCTGGCATGGTAACATAACAGTTACCACACTCTGCTAAACTGACGGATGGGGGAGGAGAAGTATAATTAAGGATGAAATACTTCCGCTGCTATGTCTTAGGAATAAAGAAAAGTGGAAACAAACTAGACTTCTCTCATAAGTTAGAGGAAGTGACAAAGGTAATGACAGTTCCTCTAAATCTAATTCTTATCAACAAAGAGGTACCAATTGATGAAGTTAAAGTGACACTAAAGGAAACACCTTTATTATCTCATAGTAAACAGGAGTAAGATAGGTGGATGCAGGCAGGTGAAATTAGCTAGGGGCGTCAGGAAGTCACCGAGAAGTTTAGCAAAACATAGGTCAGGAGCCCTTGGTATAAAACAATCTTTTTCTAACTTAATGTGTATATAAATCACCCAGGGATTTCGGTAAAATGCATATTGCAAGTCAGCAAATCTGGGAGACGAAATTGCTTATAAGCTCGCTGGTATTCGTCAGTAATACTGATCTTAGGCGTTGCAAGGGGTGCAGCTCCATCACCACTATTCAATACTACTGCTGGGGTGCAAAAGCAAGCTGTGGGAATTCTGAAGACGAGGCAGCATGGTTGGATGCCAGTAAAATGTGAAGGATACTGACATTTGAATTCTATATAATTTCCACATATCATGAAATGTTATTCTTTTTCTAACCAACCAATTTAAAAAAATTTCTTTTAATTGGTCTTATTTTGTGGGCCCTACAAAAATAGGCAGTGAGGTGGATTTGATCCTCGGCCACAGTTGACAGCCCATTCCAACAGGTTTCTGCTGCTTTCTTCTAATCACTCCAGCCTTGTCATAGTGGTAAGGAGGAGAGCTCCCTATGTATGGCCATTCCAAAGAAAGGGGACCCAACAAAGTAGAACTTTTCGAACAACAGCATTGATATCACATGCAAGTAAAGTTTTGCCAAAGATCATCCAACAATAGTTGTCACAGTATATCTGCTAGGAGCTGCCCGACATTCAAACCAGATTCAGAAGAGGATGTGGAAGGAGGGATATCATTGCTGTTGTCAGATGGATCTTAGCGCAAAGCAGGGAATATCAGAAAGATATCTACTTGTGTTTTATTGACTATGCAAAGGCATTTGACTGTGTGGATCATAACAAATGCTACAGATAGCATTGAAAGGGATGGGAATTCCAGAACACTTCATTGTGTTCATGTGGAATGTGTACAGGAATCACAAATAAGTCCTTAGAACAAATAAGGGAATACTGTGGTAGTTACATAATCTGTTGTCAATTTGAGACTTAGGAGTGAAGGGGTGGAGTTTAGCCTGTCAGTCAGGTTGCAGTTTGATGATCTCATCTAGAGGCGCTAAGGAGATAAATAGCTCACTGGAGGCGGGACACATGCTCACTCTCTGCGAGACATTCCTGTTGAGAAGACAAATGGAGCTATGCCAGCCAGAGCCTTGAAGCTGGAGGAGCCACATGGAGATCCACGCCAGTGCTAAGATGCTTCCACCGCCACTGGATTCACAAGACTTTCCACCCACTGGTCTGTGATCTTCTGGCACCCAGCATTATTGTCTGCTTTTAACCAGTCTGATTCCTGCATATTCCATCTGGTAAGGCCTACATGTATAGTTGGTATTTAGGTTGATGGAAAATATTTTTGCTGTAAAGAAGTCAGTGGTCTTGCAAAATTCACTCGTGTAATCTCCCACGTATTTTCTATCATCAAGGTCTTATTTGTCAAGTTCTTTGTTAATTCCTCTCTGTTTTCAACTCTCACATTTCAGTCGCCAGTATTTATCAATGGCGTCTTGATTGTATGTTTGGTCAATTTCAGACTGAAGGAAATGGTAGAATTGTGCAACTTTTTTGCTAGGACAGAGTGCCTTAGTCCAGTCAAGGATTCAGGTATCTCAAAGTCAGCTTCAATTGGTAGTACGGCATAGTCTATTTCGTATTCTCTACCTCCACCTCCACTTGGCCACCTCTGAACACCAACATTTATACTTCAAATATTTCAAAGTTGCAGAAACATCTGTTCATTTTTTTTCGTAGTTTCTCCCCCTCAGCTTTCTGCTCAGCTTCATGGTCTCTCAGTTTTCACTTAGGACCCCAGCTTCTGAACAAGATTCATTCCTGTGTCCTTAAGCCTTGCAGTGTAATTTGCAGGTGAGTCAGAGCAGGCATGTATGGTTTTCGTTTAACCTTTTAGTGCAAGAAGGCACACAACCTTGCTAGTGATTTAAAAGCCACACATATAGCAGGTGAAGGTGATTGTGATTGAGAATTCCCTGTGAGTGGGGGTTGGGTCAGTCATCTCAAAGTGAGGAAAAGTTGAGATAACATTCCAGCACAAGTAGCTGTCTGGTAAGCTGGACATTAGTAACCCAGGGACGACTGGTACTTCCCTGGGATTAAACCAAGCTGAATGTTGAATTAGTCACTCTGGGCTTTCTTTCTCCCCAGGGTTTAGGTTTGGTGAGTTCTTGCTGCATTGCTACTTCTTTGATCCCACCATCATTTGTACATTTAAATAATTTGTCGACACTTTTCAGTTGTTCTCAGGGGGGGTAGTTTTTTAATTCACCTTTGCTGGAAGCAAGCATCACTAAGTGATATTTTAAAAAGCTTTTCTCTTTCTAATATACAGGTAATGCTGGGAACATAGAGTTTAAGGAACCCACTTTCAGAAGCCTATTGAATCTCCAATGTGCTTAGATTTTAGCCCAATCATTCCTTATTAGCTTGCCAGTTCTAAAATGCTTATGTCCACATATATTTTCCCTAGCACTTTTGATTGCTCTCACAGAGAGTCTGTTGGAGTTATCTATGTGCCATGTTCCAGCTCACAACAACCCTATATATATATAACAGAAGAAAATGATGCCCGGTTCTGTATCATCTTCACAATTGGTGTTATATTTGAGCTCATTCTTGCAGCTACTGTGCCAATCCATCTCCTTCAGCTGCTGTGCCAATCCGTCTCCTTCAGCTTCTGTGCCAATCCATCTCCTTCAGCTGCTGTGCCAATCCGTCTCCTTGAGAGTTTTCCTCTCTTTCACTGACCCGCTTCTTGACCAAGCATCATGGCCTCTTCCAGGGACCGGTTTCTTCTAATTACATGCCCAAAGTATGTGAGACATCTCCCTAGCCTCTTTGAGGAGCATTCTGGCTGTACTTTTTCCAAGATGGACTTGTTTGTTCTTCTGGCAGTCCACGATGCTTTCAATGGTCTTTATCAGCATCTTGATTCAAATGTATCAGTCCTTTTGTTGTCTTCTTCATTCATTGTTCAGTTGTCACGTGCATAGAAAGCAATGGGAAATGCCATCGTTTGGATCAGATGCACCTCAGTTCTCAACGTGATAGCCTTGCTCTTGAATAGTTTCAGGAGCTCTCCTGAAGCTGATTTGCCCAGCATGATAGATACATCACTTGATTTCTTGACTGCTGTTTCCATGAGCATTGATTATGGACCCAAGCAAGATGTAATCCTTGACTTCAATCTATTTTGTTTATCATGATGTTATCTATTTACAATCCTTCAATTATGAGGATTTTTGTTTGTTTTATATTGAGTTATATTCCAGACTAAAGACTGCAGTCCTTGTTCTTCATAAAAAGGTGCTTTGAGTTCTCCTCACTCACAGCATGCACAGGTGTGACATCTTGCACATTGAAGGTTGTTGATAAGCCTTGCTCCATACGTGGTGCCAGTCTTCTTCGTATTTAGCTTCTCAGATTATTTTCTCATCACACAAATGAATAAGTATGATCAAAGGATACAACCTGACACATATCTTTCCTGATTGTCAACCACACACTTGCCTTGTTCTGATTGCATGACGGCCTCATGGTTCATGCTCAGGTTCTGTAGGAGCACAATGAAGGGAGATGGAATTCCCTTTCTTTTCATTGCTATCCATGGTTTGTTATGGTCCCCATGCCTTTGTATAGTCAATAAAACATGAGAAAATGTCTTTCTGATATGCTCTGCTTTAGGCTAAGAGCCATCTAACATCAGCAACGAAATCCTCATTCCATGTTATCTTCGGAATCTGACTTGAATTTCTGGCAACTCCCTACTGATGTACTGCTCCAATCATATTTTAATTATTTTCAGTAAAAAATTACATGCAGGTGATATTAATTAGATTGCTTGCTAATTTCCACATTATATCAGTTTACCTTTCTTTGGAAAGGGCACAAATACAGATTCTCTTTCAATCGATTGGCCAGGCAGCTGTCTTCCAAATTTCCTAGCGTAAATTTCAACTGGTATGCCATCAATTCTTGGAGTCTTATTTATACCTAATGATTTCCCTGCAACTTGGACTTCTTCCTTCAATACTCTTGTTTCTTGGTCATATGTTTCTCTTGTTGACTGTTGACTAATTTTTTGTGGTACAGTGACTCTTTGTATTATTTCCATCTTCTAGTGGCACTTCCTATATTGTTCAATATTGTGCCCATAGAATCCTTCAATATGGTCTTCTTTCTTTTTTTGGTTCGCTCAGCTTGAGATGTGCTGAGTCTGATTTTCTTTGGCATCCTAACCCCAGATCTTGGCAGATTTTATTATAATATTTTGTCTTTTCGAGCTGAAATTTTCTATTCAGTTCTGTCATGCCATCATTTCTTCTGTTTACTTTAGCTATTCTATGTCCAAAAGCAAGTTTTAGATCCTCTTTTGGCATCCATTACATCTTTCTTTAACTTTTTTGTCTTTTTAACACCTTTTGCTTTCTTTGCATCTGGTGTTCTTGATGTCATTCCATAACTTGTCTTGTCTTCTGTCACCAGAGTTCAATGTGTCAAATCTGTTCTTGAGATGCTCTCTAAACTCATGTGAGATATGTTGTATTTTGACTCTCTTGGACTTGTAAGTCACAAGTGAGCAATTGGTCTCTGTCTCACACTGGGCCCCTGGCCTTCTTTTGAATGATGGATATTGACCTTCTCCATTGTCTCTTCCCACTGATAGAATCAATTTGACTCCCATGATTTTCGTCTGGCAAGGACCACGTTTAGTTACCATTTATGTTGTTGAAAAAAGGGATTTTCAATGAAGTTATTGGTATTTCAAAATTCTATCATGTGATCTCTAGTTTAATTTCTGTTGCCAAGGCCTTACTTTACAGCTATGGATCCTTCCCTTCTATTTTCAACCTTCACAATCCACTCACCAGTAATTATCAGTGCATCTTGATTGCAGGCTTGATTAATTTCAGCCTGCAAAAGACTGGAGAATGGCTCGATTTCTCCATCATTGTTTTTATTGGTGGGTGTGAAAATTTGAATAATAGTTTTATTAACAGTTCTTCCTTGGAGACATATTATCCTGTCATAGACAGCATTGTAATTCAAGGTAGATCTTAAAATATTATTTTTGACAATGAATGGGACACCATTCCTCTTGAATTTTTCATTCTTGGAATAATAAAACATATCTGACTCAAAATGGACACTACCAGGCCATGCCAACTTCCAAACACCTAGGACATTAATCTCCAAGAGTTCCATTACATCTTTTACTGTTCCAGTTTTCTTAGATGCATACTTTGTACATTGTCTATTCTGATTATTAATGGACGTTTGCAGCTGTTTCTTTTCATTTTGAGTTAGGCCTCAACCTAAAACCCTCCTCCATCAGTTCTCTCCCAGTCATTTTTGAGTGCCCTCCAACCAGGGGATCTTAACTTCTGCCATGACATCAGATAATGTTCCACTCTCTTCACAAGCTGTTCAGTGACTAATCCCTCAGAAGTGGACAGTTTATTCCTTCTCAGTAGTCTGTTCTTTGTCTGGAAGCTCTGCAGAAACCAGTGCATCATGAGTGATCCTGCAAGTATTGGAAAAGTCAGTGGCGTAGCTTCCAGTACCTCAGCTACACACAAGCTACCACATTTGACAAGCTGGCACATAAGTGGTGGTCTTCCATATTTCCATAATTACTTTTTACTTAAATATTGCTTCATTTGATATATGACTTCTTGAAGGGCAAGAATCTTATCTCTTTTAAATATACACTCCAGCCTAATGCTTGACAAGAATAAGTGGTCAAGCATCATTGAGTAAAAATAAAATTCTATGGTTTTAAGTAAGCATATCTATTGTATGTTAAGTAAATACATATTGTTGTGGCAACCATCATTTCCAGTTTAAAAACTACATTATTATGTTAATAAAGTGATATTTTTTTGCTTTAGGACATTGATTCACACTAAGTTCATTTGCCAGGGTCTAATTCATAAATAGCATAGTTTGACCAGTGTTCAGTGGCAGAGCTAGCAGGAATGATAATGGAGACCTATTATACACTAGGGCACTTCACAAAGTTCACAGACAAATGCAAGTGAATGATCATGGAATTTTCCTGTGACAGTTACATCATCTCCTGTCAACTTGAATGAAGGGGTGGAGTCTAGCCTGTTAATCAGGGCGCAGCTTGATGACCTCCTTTGGAGGCACGACGGAGATAAAGAGCTAAACTGGAGGCCAGACCCAGTCGCTCTGCCTTCCCTTTCCTGCCATTGAGTCCCTCAGAGAACCTGTATTAGTCTAGGTACTTTGGAGAAACAAATCCACAGCAATTCATGTATAAGAGAGAGTTTTATGCAAAGAAATGTGCATCACGAAAACATCCCAACCCAATGCTGCCCAAGCCCACAAGTCCAACATTAACCCATACCCAACACCAGTCCACAAAGTCCTTCACCTCACAAAACAGAGGCAATAATGCCGACTGCAGGAGGAAAGCTGAGTCAGTGAACGTGTAAGCATCTCAGCACTGGCAGGGGTCTCCACACGGCTGCTCCAGCACCCAGGGCTGCATCGGGATAGGTCCATGTGGCTTCCCCTTGGGGATGTCTTGTAGGAAGTCAATCTTGCAAGCTGAAGCAGGGAACTGCTAAGGCAGCTGCACCCGATGCAACCATCACAAAGCAAGAGACCCGAGAACTCGAAAGGCATGGCTTCACCACCCATTTATCCCTCCACCTTTCAACCAGCACCACATGTGATTATCGGCCAGGCTGGCACAATTAACTAACTCAGAACCCGTGCTAGCGTTGAGATATTTCCACTGCCTTCTACCCACAGGCCTGTGATCTTCCTGCATTTGGCATCGTTGCATGTGCTGCATGAGTCTAAAGAGGAATTTATGGACTCGTGTCAGACATACATGCTAATGTCAGACTTATGGACTTGATCTGGACTGGGCAGGGATGTTTTCTCAATATACAATTGCTCTTTTATATAAAGCTCTTTCTTATACATATATGAGTGTCTATGAATTTGTTTCTCTAGTCAACCTGGACAAACACATTTCCCAATAGCTTTTTGAAGCCTCTCCTATTTCTCCTTCCCTTACCCCTTGCTATTTGTGGTCTGACTTTAATTCAATGTGAAGAGTTCTGCATTATTCTTATTTTTGTGAGTGTTTTAGATTGTATTTCTTCTTGTTTATTTTCTGAAAGTAGAATAATAAACAAGTGTGTAAATAAATAAAATGTGTACTCCTTTTATATAAAAGTTCATCTAAAGTAAATTCATCCACTCAGTAGGTGAAATTACCAATAGGTAGGTTGCTATGGTGAAGACAAATCAGAAAGGAGAAATTCAAGGTTACCAAATACTTACTTAAAGCTGCTAAGTAGATCTCTTTCCATGTTACATGATCTTTAAAGTTCGTTTAGCATCAGGACATCTTTTGCCCTGGGACAGTGTGGAAAGACTCTTATTTAACAATTTCTTCTCCATTCTTCCTTTACTGATGTTTTTATGAGTTCCCCAAACCTCTATTATTATAACACTATGTGAAATGTTACAATATTCAAAATTACAATGTCTCCTAAAGTGTAACAGATGCAACAGTGGCTGTTTCCTGACAGACCGGGAAGAACCTTCTTTTAAAACATATCATCTCCAAATTGTTCCGGTTCTTTGAGAATTAACTCCGTGTTTCCTGTAAGTTTGGGTTATTTTAATTACATTTTTTTTTTACTGGCATTGTATCTATTTTCCTTCAACCACATTTGTTATCTGTTGAGATAATAGCCATTTCCTTCTGTTTAAGCCAACCTGACAGAGCCAGTACAAATAATAGAGTGTCCAAAGAATGCTGGAGGAAAAGTAATGTTATCCTTCAATTCTATTTAAAATATTTATATTTATCTATATTCCTAATATTAAAAAAAGTCTATCATGACGGATATTGGACTCTCTATAAAATGGTCAGACCATGTTCCCTAGGGGCTTACAAACTGCAAAGAAGAGCAATGCTGAAAAGAACGTGAAGAAAGTATTGACCAGCAGAGAGCGGCTTTCCCAGACACTCCCCAAAGAATAAGCGTTCCTTTTGCACGGAAAACAAAAAGATGGATGATTTTGTGGCACTGGGAACACTGGCTGAAATTTGGATGATAGGGTGAAAACACTGAGCCACTCTTAGTCATGTCCCCAGCGTCCCAAGTAATGGCCGGCACTAACACAAAGCAAGATAAAAGCAAGCGATATGAGGGGGCTTTAAAAAGTTCGTGGGGGACTTCTATAGTCTTTTAATTCCCCTTTTAAAACTCCCTTGAATACGGTTGCACAGCTTAGGAAAAGCCTCGGTGAAATGGCCCTGTGTAAAATATGACCACATTCTTCTTGAACAATATTTGAAAATTGCTAAGCAGCAGGAAGCGATGGTAGTTGGGGAAAGAGCTGTGAAATATTCCAAGCTGGTCAATGAAGCATTCTTTCCTTCATTTAGACGACAAAACTCAGAAGGTAAGGCATTTGCCTGGCTCACTCGAGAGAAGGGCAGTAACCGGTGTTCAGAACTGTGACTTAGCCTGCTCTTCGAACGTCCAAATTCACATCCGTCTGGAAAGGAAGTCCAGTGAAATTCAAATGAGTGGCCAGTCAGCACAGAGGTGCTGCTGCCATTACTAATCTTCCGAACTGGACAGATCTATCATCCACATAAAAACTCATCACTGGGTGCACGTGCAGTGGGCGTCCCTCACTTAAAGGAATGGTTATTGTCAGCAAAGTTTGCCATACAGGAATTTCTATCAAATCAATCTTATTCTCCCATTGATTTCCGTTGCAAAATCAGAGGTGCATTCTCTTGTAAAATCCCATTGACTCAGTGCCAATCCTTTTCAAAATGGTATGCTTAAAATACAAATGATAATGTTCAGATAAGATAGCGATACTAATATTAAATAGAGTAATAGTCACATAATGCTGTGTGCAACACGTCACAACATAAATGCTTAGGATCAAACATAAACAATAGTCTCACAAATTTTGCCTCACGTGTTAAATCCATAAAATGTTTGCAATTAAATATCTCACTGGCTTTAAAATTGTATTTGTATTTCTATCGTTATGTAAAAAACAAAACAAAACATTGTCTTAGGATCAATTCCGACTCAGAGTGACCCCATCTACAGTTTCTGAGGCTATAGCTCTTTCTGGCAGGAATGAGCCTCATCTTTCTCCTGTGGAGCAGCTGGTGACTTTGAACCACTGACTGTGGGGTTGGCAGTCTAGCACTTAACCCAACAGAGCCACAAGGGCTCCTTTATCATTATGTAGTTAAAGTAATTTATTTTTTTGTTAAGTCATCAAAACTTTCCCATTGTCTATACCAGTCTCCTTCCCAACACCTTTTATAGAAATTCTTGGATAGTTTGTGAAATTAGCAAACCAGGCCCAGTCATGGAGATTTATACTAGTGTCCTCTGGGGTCATTGGAAGAAGTGGGTCTCTCTCTTGGAAGTAATATTATGGAGGGAAGCAATGGATTTGATGAAGGTTGGACAACCCACCCACCCACTGCCATGTCATTGATTCTATAGGGCTGAACAGAACATTTTCCTAGGGTTTATGAGGCTATTAATCTTTACGAGATACTGCCTCATATTTCACCCGCAGAACAGCTGGTGGGTTCGAACTACTGACCTTGCAGTTAGCAGCCCAATGTATAATCCACTACACCAGCAGAGTTACTTGAAGATTGGACTAAATACAGATGAGTACCTGTTATTACAATGTTGTTAAATGAAGGACAGAATAAGCATTTTAATAAACACTGAGTTTTATTTTCAAATAAAGTCCCTAGTGAACTTTTTTCTCTCTCACTAATTACTCTGATATCTTGTCTCTGCTTTAAGTAGATTTATTTTGAGGGTCTTTTGAAAAAAAATTAGTCATACTTGGATACTGGGGATTTCCTGTACTAATGAAACAGAATTTAAAATTTGTAGGAACTGTTCAATGCTTTGGTTGTATTTATTCACATGTCAAAATTTTATTATTTTCCTGTTAAAATAACTTCATTTCTAACTTGTTGGGAGTTGCTTATTGTTGACCTTTAGGTATTTTCTACAGGATTATGTCCAAAGTATCATACTAGTAAAATAACTTCAATATCCCCTAAGACAATGCATACAGGATTTCCCCCATATACATTCCTTCTCTCTTCCTCCTTGGACAAACCTTCTGTCCTCAGAGGGGTTTCCCCACCCCTCCCCCAAGCAGACACAACCACAAGAGCCACTGAAAGGGGAAGAAGAGGCCTTCACAACCAAGTTAGAGAAAGACTTCTACTTCACTCCCGTCTTGAGACATGTCAATAAACCCTACGGCAGCCAGATCCTGTGTCAACCTCTCAGAGAAAGTCTGTCTGAGATGGAAGACTCACAGGAGAGAGAGAAAAGTGGGCAGACTGCACCCCATCAAAGTCAGAAAACTTGTGAGATCTCACCTTATCTAAAGAGCCCTTCCTGGTGGCACTGTGGGCTGCTAATCAAAAAGATGCTGGTTCAAACTCACCAGCGACTCCATGAGAGAAGGATGAGGCTAACTGTTCCTGTGGAGCTGCAGCCTCGGAAACCTTGGATAGGTTGCTATGAGTCAACTTGTGAGGATGGCACAGGACCAGGCAGTATTTCCTTCTGTTGTGCACAGGGTTGTTGTGAGTCAGGATAGACTCAGCACCTAGCAACAATAAACAAATAAAATAAACAAAACTCACCATCATTGAGCGGATGCCAGCTCATGTGGGTTTCCGATGTTATCTCTTTATGGGAGTAGACAGCCTCATCTTTCTCCCCTAGGGGTGGCTGACGGTTTCTAACTGCTGACCTCATGGTTGGTAGCCCAATACATAACCACTGCACCACCGGGGCTCTGGGCAGCATTTCGTTTTGTTGTGCATAGGGTTTCTATGAGTCAGCGCAGACTCAACAGCACTTAACAAGCATCACCACCACCACCACCACCACTGCAGGAGTCAGAATTGACTGGATGGCAGTGAGTTAATCCATCAGAAGTGAACCAGATCATCTCTTCCGTATTCCTACTCTGTTTCACCTGTAAGCTCTCCTGAATCCTGTCCACCATGGGTGACCCTGCTGGTAGTTGCATTATCATTTGAAATACCAGCGACATCGCTTCCTGAATCATAGCAACATGCAAGCCATGCTGGAAGCTATGCCGTTAGTAATTTAAATACCTGCAGGTCATCCATAATGGGCAGATTTCGGTAGAGCTTCCAGACAAAAAGAGACGAGGAAGAAGGAAAAGGCATGCCACTTCTGAGGGCTTTACTCACTGCCATCAAGGCCATTCCTACGCACAGGGACCCTAGGGGGTTGACAGCTTGATCTTCCTCGCTCGAAGCAGCTGGTGGGTTTGAACGGCCAAACCTGCTGTTAGCCGTTCAATGCATGCCCAACAGCACCACGGGCCTCGCTGCTCGTAGTGGAGCTTGATCTGATGAAGTGGCAGAGCGTGGAGCCAAGCCTGATACAGTGGCAGCTCCTCCGATGGGAAGGCACGGAGAATATGTCTGACTGGGGAAGACAGCCCCCTCAAAGTACACTCAAGTTTCATGGCTTTGAGGAAACAAAGCTTTCAGGACCTTCATTTGCTGAGATGGCATGACACACAATGAAAAGAAACAGGTGGAAACATCCACTAGTACTCAGAACAGGCCATGTATAAAGTCTAAGTATAGGGAAATAGAAAGTCATCAAAAATGACATGGGGCACGAACAGTGACATCATAGGCATTAGTGAGCTGAAATGGATTGGCATTGGACAGTTTGAATGAGATAACCAAATGGTTTATGATGCCAAGACTAGCAAATGGAAGAGGAATGGTATCACATGCATTAGTACAAGTGACATCCCAGGCTCTATCGTGATACACAGTGTTGTCTGTGATAGGATACTTTCTATATGCCTACAATGAATTCCAGCAAATAAGACTATGATTCAAATTTAGGTCAACTACTAAAGTCAAAGAAGAAAAAAATCAAAGAATTCTGCTAAATCCTTCTATCTGTAATTAATCAAATCCGCAATCACGGTGCATGGATAATTACTGGTGACTAGAATACAAAAGTTGGAACCAAAAAGGAAGGATTGGTTTTGTTGGAAAATATGGTCTTGGTGTCAGAAACAATGCTGAAGATCCATGAAAGAATTTTGCAAAACCATTGAGTTACTCGTTGGAAATACCAGTTCTGAGCAACATCAACAGTGGGTATAGGCATGTGAACCTCACCAGCTAGAACACCCAGAAACCAGTGGGCTGTACCTGTGGAAGGAGCCCTGGTGAAGTAGTGGTTATGCTAACCGCAAGGTTGGCACTTTGAAACTACCAGCCACTTCACAGGAGAAAGATGGGGCTTTCCACTCCCATCAGGAGTTACAATCTTGGAAACTCACTTGAGGAAGTTCCACTCTGTCCTATAGGATTGCTATGAGGCAGCATCTACTCAATGGCAGGCAGTGAGTGAAGGTGTACAGGTGTGTGTGTAAAGAGATGATGGAGGAGTGCAATATCATCAACAGAATAAGGGTAGAGGCTATCTGGGGAACAGATCATCAATTGATTTTGTGCAAGCTCAACTTAATGCTAAAGGAAATTAAAACAAATCTAATCCAAAATATAACCTTGAGTATATTCCCCCCTATGACCTTGAGTATATCCACCACCACCACCCGCCCCCCGCCCTGTTTAGAGACCAGCTCACATTCAGATTTGCTGCACTGAGCACTAATAACCAGAGACCAGAAGAGCTGTGCGATCGCATCAAGAACATCCTACATGAAGAACGCAAAATGGATGGCACAGGGGACTCTGAATCTTGCTCTTGCTATCTAAAGCCAGTCAACTATGTCAATCATAATAAACATTTCAAAACGTTTTGAAGAATGGCAATTCTAGAACACTTATTTGTGCTCATGCAGAACTCATATAAAGACCAAGAGGCAGTTGCTTAAACAGAACAAAGGGATATTGAGTGGTTAAAAATCTGGAGAGGTGTGTATCTAGGTTGTGTATCCATTCGCCATCCTTACTCAATCTATATGCTGAGCATGTACTAGAAGAACCTGGCTATTTGAAGATTTTTGACAAATGGATCAGAGGCGGGCTTATTAACAATTTATGATATGCAAATAAGAGAAAGCCTTGCTTGCAGAAAGCAAAGCTGGATTGAAGAGCTTACTGAAGACCAAAGACTGTAGCCTTCAGTGTGGCTTACACCTCGGCAAAAAGAAAACAAGTTCTCGCAAATGAACTAATCAGCAACACGATAAACACCATTAAAGATGGAAGTTCTCTAGATTTAATTTTATTTTCATGTAC